>NC_063339.1:34496359-34508821 GCF_021869965.1 Rhincodon typus | reverse complement strand
CTGCCTCTTTGACCTGACACAACCTGTCCATCTTCTCTCCCACCTATTGGCTCCTCCCACCTCACTGACCAATCCCCACCAGTCCCTACCTGCACTCACTTATCACCATCCCACCCACCTTCCTCAACCCCACCCCTTCTCGCTCTATTTATTTTGGAGCTTCCTTCCTCCCCCTCCCCCATTTCTGAAGAAGAATACCGACCCGAAATGCAAGCTTTCCTGCTCTTCTGATGCTGCCTGGCCTGCTGTGTTCCTCCAGCTCCACACTGTGTTATCAATGATCAGGCACTATGTGCATATCAGTGAGGAACCCCACCCTCAGGGCCATCCGCAGAACTTCCTTTCCATAGCCTTAATTGGGTTAGAAGCTGGTAGGGTCCCCACTTATCACCCTTCCACGTGATTAAATGCTTCACCGCCGCCGCCACCACCACCACCACCACCGAACTCATCGCCAGGGATGGAGGGCATTTAATTTTCCTGATTGTGAGTATACCTGCAACTCTACTTTTCCTCTAAATATGTAATGTTTGCCAAATACTCTATATTGACATATTTCAACATTATGCTTCCTTTTCCAAATGGTTTGCTCCTCTGTCACACATTTTATTTAGGTAGCTCCATTCTCTTTGATTTTAAATGGTGTTTCAGTAAAATTTTCCTGTTGTGCAACAATTCACGTTTCAATATTTCAATCTAGGTCCATGGGAAATTAAGCTGATATACGATTCACCATTGCATCTATTGCGATGCAAGTAATATTTCCATGTTGTCTTTCTGCAGATCTCAAAAGTGTTGCATTAGTTGTACTTTAGACAAGTTGCTTTGCACGGAACCCAACCACAATGATGTGGTTTCCTTTGGGCTTGATTAATATGACACTGTTGCCAGAGAGCATGAACCTTTGTGCATTTGTTGAATTCAGCTATTTGCACCTGCTAACATTGTGTTTCATAAAATGCTAGTTATGTTGTTGGCTTGATAAAATCGAAGACAAGAGGTAATACAGTCGTGTGATTTAATATTAACTGACACTGTTATTAATTAACTTGACAATAGTCTACATAATATGTTGGTATAGGACAGTGTTTTAGTTAAATCAAGTCTGAAAAATGCAAATGTAATGTCTTCATTCTCGCTACAAAGTCTTTTGTGAAGTGAACATGGGCTCATGACATAAATGAAAATATATTTTCTCTTGAACACAAAAGATACACACAAAAAAACACAAAGATCTTTCAAATGGAAGTGTCTTTAATGTTAGAAATGCAGGCAGATTGATATATCCTGGTTTGGTTCCGATTTGTGCCCTTCTCTTCCATGATATGCTGTTCAGTTTTGTGACCAGTTATACTAAGGGAATATTGAAAGTGCTCAGTGGCAAAGGCAACATTTGAGGAAAGGGATAATGTTCTGGATTTTCAAAGAATCAGAAGTATTCCAAGATTTCTGCCCCATCCATAGCACCTCGAATTTTCAATGGTGTAGGACAAGGGTAGAGGGAGCAGTGCTGAATGCTGCACTCTTAACATTGACAGCTCCACTGTGGGGTATCAAGAAAGCCTGTGAAAGCCCAGACTCTCATAAAAGGGTAAACTTTGTCGAGGTAGACATAAAAATGTGAAAACTTTGCTTGATTGACAACAGTATGGTGTTATAAAAGGCTATTTTGTTTCAGTGATCTCTTTATCAATGGTGCGATCTTTATTTGCACAAGATAAAGAAGTGTCAAGTGCTTACAGCTTCTGTTCTATCCATGTCATTGTTACTGTAGCACCCAATGGTTCTGTACAGAGTGTATACTGGGTGAATGGGCATGGGGAGTATGATAAGCCATTTGGGATGGCTCGGAGGACATGAGTTGTCATGGTGGGTTTGGGGGGACCATGGAGCTGGATGGGGGGGCACGTAATTGCAATAGAGGCTAAGTGGGGCTATGGACAGGATAAGTATGGAGGGGTAGTGTGGTGTAAGGGGTGAAGACTAGACGGCCTAAAATGAAAACAAATGACTGGAAAAAAGAAAGACATTGGAAAACAAGACTGGCCTTTTAACCAGTACATCTCAGCACTTGGTCACACTTTGAAGAATTTTTCATATTGGGCAGATATAAGGGACTAATTCTTTCAAAGAATCGGGATAGGAAAGATAATAGTAATAGAGTAATACATGGAAACAGGCCCTTCGGCCCAAACCGGTCCATGCTGACCATGGTGCCCACTCAGCTAGTTCCAATTGGCTGCATGTGGTCCATATCGCTCTAAACACTTCCCATCCATGTACCTATCCAAATGTCTTTTTAAGTGTTGCTATTATATCTGCCTGAACCACTTTCTTTGGCATCCCATTCCATATACGCACCACTCTGTGTGAAATTGTCCCTTGGATCATTCTTAAATCTATGCCCTCTATTTTTCAATTTCTCATCCCTGGGAAAATAAAAGGGTAAACTTTGTTGAGATAGGCATGATATATGTATTCATGCTACCTATGCCCCTCATGATTTTATACATCTCAATAAGATCACCACTCATTCTCCTACGTTTCAAGGAATAAAGTCCTATCCTGGCCAACCTCTCCCTATAACTCAGGCCTACTAGTTCTGGCAACATCCTCGTAAATCTTCTTTGCACACTTTCCAGTTTAACCATGTCTTTGCTATAACAGGGTGACCAAAACTGTACACAATACTCCAAGTGCAGCTTCACCAATGACTTATACAACTGTAACATAATGTCCCAACTCCTATACTCGGAGCCTCGACCGATGAAGGCCAGCAAGCTAAATGCCTTCTTCACCCACCCTGTCCACCTGTGATGCAGCTTTCATTGAACTACGTACTTGTACTCCTAGGCCCGTCTGTTCCACAACACTCCTAAGGACCTTACCATTTACTGTATAAAGTCGTACCTTGGTTTGACTTTACAAAGTGCAACACCTCACACTTAGCTGTATTGAACTGCATGATGAGCTGGGTTACATTTTCCCTTCTGCTGTATCATTTAATGATTTTGTGCAACACTGATAGGGGCTTGAGCTTCATTCTACAATGTGTATAACGAAAATATGGCCTTAGATCCTCAAAGAGACCAGCTGAATTCTAGGTTCAAATTTCAAGGGACTTCAGATGCTTTCAACTCATTTTTCTTTAAATGGATTTCATCAAGTTTTACAAGCTTGAAATATTTTTGTACCAGGTTATGCTAGTTTAATGTTGTGAAATGAGTGTTAAGAAGGCAGCGTTTCTGAGGCACATAATGTGGAATTGGAAAAATAAATCTTTCAAGACTATTTGAATCCCAGAACCTCTAGTCTGCGGTACTTTACTTTCCGATAGTATCAAAATACTCTTCCTTAGAGAAAAAATCGCTGCAATTATTCAAGTCCTGAATCCTCATTCCACACCCTGCTGAGATGCCACAGAGTATAGCTTTTATGTTGCTGACTCACTTGAGTGTGCTACTTGTTAGTCTGTCATTGTAGTAATTATGTTG
Source organism: Rhincodon typus (assembly GCF_021869965.1). Classification (NCBI taxonomy): domain Eukaryota; kingdom Metazoa; phylum Chordata; class Chondrichthyes; order Orectolobiformes; family Rhincodontidae; genus Rhincodon; species Rhincodon typus. Next base: position 34,505,327 of record NC_063339.1, on the reverse strand, counting down.
TGTTGGAACAACCCGAAAAGTTGTGCTGCGTTCATGACACAATTATGTCATTAGATTATTATTTTGCACATGTTAGAGGAAATTATGGCATGTGTATCTTTTGCAATTTTTTTTGCAACATCATGATTTTACTTCTCATTAAAATCATCACTGCTATCAAGTTAACATCATTATGATCACCTCAGGCATCTTGAACATTACAAAATGGCTGTAAAGAAGTTAGAGTCAGTAAAAATTTCCATTGAATAAATAGTTGCTTTTATCAAAGATAATTATTGAATTCATCATCATCTTAACTAGATGTAGACAAAACCTATTTCTGTCACTTTCACTACAAACTAAGGAAGGTCTTCAGTGCCTGATAAAGTTATGAGACAGGATTTAAGCAAAATCATGGCCTCTATTTATTGAACTTGTTGATATTGAGGTCAGTAATTAAATATGGTTAGGAGTCACACAGAGTTTTAGGGGCAGTTATTAAAAAAAATTTACAACTGACCTTTAAAATTAAAAACACTTAAAGATAATGGATCACAACCAACAAAATGTTAACTAATTGTTCTTTTCTGTCTCTGGCCTTGGCAACTTTGATGTACATTGGACTTAGTGCCTTTTCTGAGTTGTTGTTCAGCTCACTGTGCTGTACTCTCATCAGTTTAACAGAAAATCTTGGGTGAAATTCACTGCTGGAAGATCAGAACACTTGGACTGAATTTTCAGCTCACAACATTGAGTAATCCCGTGTCAGGACAACCGAAAGGAAGGCAAATGGAGCTGCACTTTCATACTTATCCTCTGATCCCCAAAGCTTGCCGTTCACCCTGTGTCAGGAAACATGATTGGTTGCAAGCCAGTGCTCATATATATTGAAATCAGGTTCATTAATGCTTGTTGAAAATATAATTTTCTTTTAGGTTGCCATTTTTGGATCTGTCAGTTACATGCATTGGGCAAAGATGAACGAGCTCAATCTCTCATTTCTCTTCAAAAGAGAAAACTGAGATTGAGCTCATTGAGGTTTTTCGATCATGAAAGAGTTTGATAGAGTAGACACAGTTGCCTTGTGGGGAAGAGCAAAGCTAGAAGTTATCTGTCTAAGATTGACAGTAAGAAATCAAATAGCAACTTAAGAAGGAAGTTCTTTAACCAGAGAGTGATGTGAATCTAGAACTCACCACCAATGGGAGGAATTGAGCTGAATGGATTAGATGCATCTAAGGGGAAGTTGATAAACAAATCATCCTCCGACACTTCCGCCATCTGCAATCCGACCCCACCACCAAAGACATTTTTCCCTCCCCACCCTTATCTGCTTTCCGGAGGGACCACTCTCTCCGTGACTCCCTTGTCCGCTCCACACTCCTCTCCAGCCCCACCACACCTGGCACTTTTCCCTGCAACCGCAGGAAGTGCTACACCTGCCCCTACACCTCCCCCCTCACCCCCATACCAGGCCCCAAGAAGACTTTCCACATCAAGCAGATGTTCACCTGCACATCTGCTAATGTGGTATACTGCATCCGCTGTTCCCGTTGTGGCCTCCTCTACATCGGGGAAACCAAGCGGAGGCTTGGGGACCGCTTTGCAGAACACATACGCTCAGTTCGCACTAAACAACTGCACCTCCCACTTGCGAACCATTTCAACTCCCCCTCCCATTCCGCAGACGACATGTCCATCCTGGGCCTCCTGCAGTGCCACAACAATGCTACCCGAAGGTTGCAGGAACAGCAACTCATATTCCGCTTGGGAACCCTGCAGCCCAATGGTATCAATGTGGACTTCACAAGCCTCAAAATTTCCCCTCCCCCTACCGCATCCCAAAACCAGCCTAGCTCGTTTCCGCCTCCCTAACCTGTCCTTCCTCCCACCTATCCCCTCCTCCCACCTCAAGCCCCAACCCCATCTCCTACCTACTAACCTCATCCCACCCCCTTGACCTGTCCGTCCTCCCTGGACTGACCTATCTCCTCCCTACCTCCCCACCTACACTCATCTTTACTGGCTCCATCCCCGCCTCTTTGACCTGTCTGTCTCCTCTCCACCTATCTTCTCCTCTATCCGCCGCCTGCTCTCTCCCTATTTATTTCAGATCCCCCTTCCGCTCCCCCATTTCTGAAGAAGGGTCTAGGCCCGAAACGTCAGCCTTCCTGTTCCTCTGATGCTGCTTGGCCTGCTGTGTTCACCCAGTTCTACACCTTGTTATATCTGATTCTCCAGCATCTGCAGTTCCTACTATCTCTGAAAGAGGTAGTGATTTATGCTGATAGAGTAAAATGAAGAAGGATGACAAGAACCTCAAGTGAAATATAATGTAAGGACTGTTTGAGGTGAATATGCTGTTTTTAATGCTCTAAATTCTGAGTATTGTAAAATGCTTGCCAGCCTTATTACCATTCTCGAAATTTCTTGGGCATTTCGAGTGATTAATCTTTAATGTTGTGACTATTCGACATGCATTCAAGTATTAAGAATCTGCATTCAAAGTGATCTCAAATAGCATGGGTTTGAATCTCATTGTGATAGATTATAGAATCACAGAATAATAGAATCAGAAGCATGCCATTTGGCCCATCGAGTCCACACTGCCCCTTAGAAGACCATTCCACCTAGACATCCCCCCAATCCTATCCTTGTAACCCTGCATTTCCCATGCTTAATTCACCTAGCCTGCACTTCCATGGACACTATGGGCAATTTAGAATGGCCAATCCACCTAACCTGCACATCTTTGGTGAAATGTGAATTCAATTTTTAAAATAAAAACTGGAATAAAAGGTTGGACCAATGACAACCATGTAACCACTTTCAATTGTGGTTTCAGAGATGCACTTGTATCTATGTCAGATGCCTTTTATGCATCTTAGTTTGCTTTCTTTTCAAGTCAGTTCATGTCTTTGGGGACAGAAAGCATTATGGTGGCAGGCCAATTCTTTTATCAGAACCAGAACAGGCCAGAAAAGTTAACAAGCAAAGAGTGAGAGGAGGTAAGTGGGAGTCCAAGGCACACAGGAAGGACTGTGATAGAATGGAGATCAGCAGTGATTAAATTAGAAAAGGAATTACAGTGTAAGACAAAAGACATTGGTCATGGGCAAGTTTAGAACCAAAAGATGGGTCTAAGAGGTGTAAAAGGTAACAGCAGAACTTTTCAATCAACATCTGCTTTTGGGGAAATGGTAAAATGATTATAATCTAACATTGACTCCAGAAGGCTGTAAATTGACTAATGGAGAGAAAAAATGTGTTCCATGAGCTTGAGCTGAGCTTCATTGGAAGAGCATTAGAGGCTGAGATCAGAGGTCAAAGTGGGAATGGGAGGGAGGATTAAATTGGTAACTGACTGGCTGAGGTATCATGCTTGTGAGATGAACACTGGTTCTTATAAAAGTCAATCCATCTGTGTTTGGTCTCCCCAGTGCAGAGGGAGCCACATTGTTAGTAGCAGTTACAGTATATTAAATTCAAAAAAGCACAAGTAAATCACTGTTTCACCCTGAAAGTGTGCTTTGGACCTTGTACTGTAGAAAGAAAACAGATAAAAGGACAGGGAATGAGTTGGGGCTGATGCAAGAGTGGACCAGGGCGTCCATTCAGAATTCCAGAAAGGGATGACTAGTTGTGTTTGGAGGCTTTGTGCTGATGGGGCCAGAAATGATAAATCTGTTGAATTTGGAGTCTAGTGAAGTGAAAGTTGAAGACAGTTTGAACCCAATCATGGTCCTGAGAGGGAAAGAAAGGTATGAGAGCAGAAGTACAGGAAATAGGGTCACGTATCTGAAACCATTATCAATCACAGTGGGGTTGAATACTCAGTTGAAGAGAAAAGAGGACACATTGGAATTTCTGATTTGAATGGTAGCATTGTTGGAGTGGAGCTGACTGGAAGCAGTGAAACTCTAAGAATGAAAATGCTTTGAGTAAGATAAAATGTCTATGCAAATGCTAGAAATGCATAGCAGATCAATTATGTTATTGCAGGTTGTGTACCCTATACTGGAGCTAGCTGAATTCTGGCCTGCTTTTAGTATTTATTAACTTGGGATTACTGTATTGCTTTGGACTGTTATCAGTCGTTGATGCAGCTAATCACTATTTTAAAGCAAAAACAAATTTTGCTGGAAGCTGTATGTGTTCCAAGCAACAGTTTACAATTTGTGAAAACACTTCCCGGAATCTGATTTCAAGTCCTTCCCAGAGTGATGGAATGGAAGTGTCAGCTTTCTGATAGCAGTAAGTGTCAAACCTGAAATGACTTTGGGTGGTCTTTATCCACATTCTGATAGGCATAAGTCTTAGTTCTGTGTGCGTCTGATTTAGAACTAATTGGCAATCTCACTCAGTAAGGCCACAAGATGATTGGTTTGGGAAGTGAAAAATGTTGCACCTGTTTCAAATGCATCTGCTTTTTTAAAGTAAGAGAACATTTTGTGGGTACAGATTAGGAGGGAGTGCGTTGATCTGTACCTGGTCTTGCAGTCTTTGATTATGACTTGAGTGCCTAAAATGGGGAAAATGCCTCTTTAAAGCAGCAATTGTCTTAATTTTATGACCAGAAACTTTATTCCTTAGTACCAACACCATTCAACATGACAGTGTGAATTTAGTTCCCCACCCACAAAACTTATAAGGGAGCACTGTGACATCTGTTACATTTGACTTGAAATTTTGTGGTAGCTTTTGGTTTTCTAAGTAAGCCACTGTATTTTTAACATTGCTAATCATCCATTTCCTTTCTGATTTCTTGTGATTTATTTTTCGACCTACCTTAACATACACTTTCATTCCTTCCCTTAAACTCCTGAAATATTTGCAAAATGCTGAAAACCTTTACAGTCAGTGGGTCCCTAAAAGCAGTGAGCATGACCCTAGACCAAATGGATTGTCGTGGTTCAGGAAGGCAGCTTATCACTACCTTATCAAGGACAATTGGGGATGGGCAATAAATGCTGGCCCAGCCAGAGATGCCCGCATCCCAAGAATGAATAAAAAAATTTCAAAGATTACAGGTCTTCACCGTAACAAAATTCTGACTCTCAGAAATGATGTATGAGCCAAACGTTAGAAAATACTGGCATTTGTTCAAATTCCATGTGCCCATTTATCATGCCTGGAATCACTTTGTATAAAATTATCTGCTAACCTGTTATATACATCTAAAACTGGGACATAGAGCAGCAAGCATTGACAGCAACAGAATGGTGGAAGGGGTACACATTATTCAACAGATATCACTGCTTGGCTAAAATGTGGCAGAAGCAAAACTGCTTCAGTCAAACGTACTGATATTAGACACAAAATAAGTCCTTTACATCTATATTGACTTACCAAATATCTACCACAAATCATTGAGATAACTTGATGTCCTTCTCTTTCACCAAACTTTAGAATTCTGGAAAGAGTTTAGCAAAAATGGTACGTCTTGGTGCAGCAGCCAGGAGTTTTTTTTGTCCAGTAGCCACAAACAGTACTGGAACCTCATCAGAATGATAGCTGAGACGGTTGACTGATAGAAATAGATGCTTCTTCTTGTCTTATCATTTTCACATTCCTACACCATACAAATGCTAGGATTGAGGTCACATGCCTAAAGAACAGTAGTTATTTACTAATGAAAAATTCAGTTATCCATCTTTGGACTCCCACTTCCCACAAGTGGCTTGTTGCCAATGTACTGGCTGTGGGAACAGGAACAAGCCATTAAGCCCTCAATCTATTTATGCAGTGAAATCTGGATTCAATTGGTACACTAATTCCAACCATATCTAATAATCACCTTGGCCAATAAAACTCTATTAATCCTAACTTTAATAACATTACTTCTAGCTACTGTTGTTTGCTGTGAGAGGTCTACATTTCTACTACCCTTACATGAAGTTATATTGCCTTGCTTTAAACTTCCTTGCCAGTAAAAGAAGTTTCTCTATTCAATTCCTTTTAAACTCTTAAACACTTCAATCAAGTCACATTGTTGCTTTGTATTGTTCCATTGTAAGGAATACAAGCCGAGTATAATTAATCTGTCCTCATAATTTAACCTTTGGATCCCTTGATGCCCTGGCAAATCTGCATTGCTGCTTTTCTAAGGCTAATATGTCCTTTATAAGGAGTAGTACATGGAATTGTGCACAGTGGTCTGGATGTGGTCTAAATTAGGGCTTAGTTGCAACAAATGTTCTTCTTCTTTATATCCTAGATCTTTGATTTAAATGCTAATATTCCAAAAGCCTTCTTGATTTGTTTGACCTGACCACTACATTTTTGATATCTGGATAAATGATCCACTTTTCAACCTCTCTAAATCGTAATTTTCAGAAATTAAGAAATACTTGGATCTATTTTGTGAGGTCTAAAATGTGTAAACACAAGTGCCTGTGTTGAAGCCCATTTGCTACAGTTTTGCCCACTCACTTAATGCATTAATGTCTCTTTTTGCATTTTTGTTCTTGCCTACTTGTCATGCTATTCCATCAATCATTACGTTACATTATCTTGGAGATACACAGATTTTTCATAAATACAGTGAATAGCTGAGGACCCAGCTCAGATCCTAGTAGGACATCTTATGAACATACGAAGTAGGAGCAGAAATATACCATTCGGCCCCATGAGCATGATTCATCATTCATTAAGGTAGTGGCTGATCTGTTTGTCTTTTGAATTTGGTCTGCCTCTAAAAGTCTCATATCTTGAACCAGAAGTTCATTTAGCCTTTTTTTGTCAAACATTAACTGAATATGTTCCACACCTGGCTATTATCCAACAACAGATTTCAGTTTCAGTTTCATGGGTACAATTAATATCAGCAAGGCACACTTTTATGAACCCTCTCTCCCTCTCGCCACAGCATTCCTGACCGTGAGGCTTTCCACACTTTCTTTACAACTGACCAATCAATAATATACCAGTTTGTGGTCTTAGCATCTGCAAGACACTTACATAGCTTTTCAGATACAATGTAACTTTAGCCAGTTTGCATAGTACTTCTTAGGGCCCCTTTTTCCTTTTCTGCCAAATAGAGAATTCACTTAGTTGTTTTTTGAAGGTTTCTTCTTCTCGCAAGAATTCTGTGTTCTTTTGTCTGTCCCTGCATGCTTTCTTTTTACATTTGCATCAGTGTGCTGGCCACCTTCACTGTTCAGCGCCCCTGTTTGTGGCTGTCCTTTGTTTCTGCTAGCTACACAGCTTCTTTCTTAACATGATTTGATTCTGTAGTGTTTCCAAGTCAAGTGTTGCCAGGTCTCATGGACTGGTATTATCCAAGAAAGGTACATTTGATCCCTTTAGATAAACTTTCAGAGTTCCTTCAAATTTCTTAAATAGAAATACAGATTCCACACAGACATTTTTAAGAAATTACAAGTTTTCTTTACTGTACTGCTTCTGAAATGAAAGTATCAGTACTCTCCACTGCCCAGTCACCAAGCTATCGCTTTTACTGGGTAACCTATATACCTCCTGTGGAGCTCAATACCATGGGAAATATCTCAGCTGTAGTGGAATGTGGCTGTTAAGTGGCCAGGAGTCAGGAGACCACCATCACTACCCATGGCATCCACTTTTGCACCATCACGATGTGTGGTCTATAAGACAACCATTTTTTTGAAAATTTTCCTTTGTTGTTCTCTATATTTCTGCTATTCCTCTGAATCTATATAATCCCATGCACTCAAAAATTATTTCCTTGGGTTTATGCTATCTCTCACTTCACACATGGCTGTTTTACTTCATCAGAATAGTTCTTTCTTTTTATGGGTACATGTTGACCTTGTGTTAAGCTAGTTATTGTGTTGAACATGTTCATCTGTCCTTGTATGTGGTAACATTTTGACAGTTTTGCTGTTGTCAGTCTCTGTCTTGACCCATTAAAATTAGCCTCATGAACATTTAGAAGCTAACATTAATTCTATTTAATAATATATTGAATCACTGTTAGATGAATGTTTCCCTACTGATTGCTCAACCATTGAATATGGCTTACTACTCATAAGTAAACTAAAGGCAGTACTAAGGTAGAGCAGAAATTGCTGGAAGCACTTGACAGGTCTAGCAGCATCTATAGAGAGAGGAACAGTGTTAATGCTGACCAGCTGAGTATTTCCAATATTTTCTGTTTATAGTTCCAATTTGCAGCTTCTGTCGTATTTTGCTTTTCTTTTCCTTTGTTAGTTGTTTGAGATTAAGCCTCTCAAGATGTCAGGCTTGATTGTGAGATGAGCTTCTGACCTTGTAATCATGCCTATTGTGACTTCTACGACGTTACCTGAATTCACTGTCCTCCCCTCAGTTTGCCTGCTGCTGAAACTCTCATTCATATCTTTGTTATATACTCCGTATTGTTACACTCAAATATTCTAGCACATTCTTGAATTTATAAAATCACACAATACAGAAGAGGCCATTCAGTCCATCAGGTCTGTACTGTCAAAAATATTCTACTACGTACTCTAGTCCCACTTTCCCAAACTGGGCCGATAGCCTTCATCTAAAATCTTGCTGCCCATCTCTTAACCCCCGTAGTCTATTTTTTCTATTATCTCTATGCTTCAGTCAAGCAGCACCTTAACTTTGTTCTCATACTCATTTTCAAATAAGTAAATGGCCTTGCTTCTCTCTGTTTCTGTAATCTCCTCCACCCCCCCAGATGCCTTGTAGAGAGTCCTGTGCCTGATCACATGCCCAATATGAGCAAATTCCTGTTCAAAATCCCCAAAAGGTCTTGGGCAGCTGTCCTTATAGTCAATGGCAAGCAGTATTCCTTAGGCCCTGATTTTGTAACTAGCAACAATGTAAATATTGTCTACTGATGTTTCTGATGAGAGCCTTGTGTTGTTGATAGAGTAGTTAATCTGTTACATTGATACTTGAAGTAAAGAATGATTTGGTTACAAATGTTCAATGAATATTTGACTAATCTTTCTAATTTTCATGGAGATAAGTATCTTTAACAGAAGTAACAATATCAACT
>NC_063339.1:34480326-34491359 GCF_021869965.1 Rhincodon typus | reverse complement strand
TCAGGGTCTCGACCCGAAACGTCAGCTTTCCTGCTCCTCTGATGCTGCTTGGCCTGCTGTGTTCATCCAGCTCTACACCTTGTTATCTCAGCTTGAAGGTTATTAGGCCTGTACTGAGCTGTAGAAATGATGTGCGGTATTTTGTTGAATCATATCTTATTGCAAGCTTTTGCACCTTAACTATAAGAATGGATTGGGGATTGATTGATGGACAAAATGGAGAGAGTATGAATAATCAGGACATTTTATGATGGCGTGGTTTAACGAGGAGAGTGCAACAGCAATCAATAGTGGGAGCATAGGTATTTGCAATCTACAACAACGACTTAACTGAGTGAACTGTGCATAATATATTCAATTTTGCTGATGGTACAAAATTAGATGAAAGAGTAAGCTGTCAGGAGGATGAAATAACTGCAAAAGGATATAAGATAACAAGGTGTAGAGCTGGATGAACACAGCAGGACAAGCAACATCAGAGGAGCAGGAAAGCTGATGTTTTGGGTCTGGACCCTTCTAGACTGCTTATGTGGATAAGAAGGTGGCATATGGAATATAATGTAAAATTTTTCCCTTATTTAAGGAGGATGGAAAGCAGAATATTGTTTTAAATTGAGAGAGACTAATAAATGTTGAGTTTCACAAATGCTGAGTTGTGTCCTTGTACACAAATATAGCAAAATACTTTGGAAGACAAGTACTATATTAATCTTTGTTGCAAGGGGGTTGCAATATAACAGTAACAGTCTTGTTGCAAATATGCGGGATTTTGATGAAGCCACACTTGAAGTGCGCCAACCAACACCCCCTCCCTCTCCCACTCCCTGGGTAACAGTGTCCACCCTGGGCCTCCTCCAGTGCCACAATGATACCATACACAAACTGGAGGAGCAACATCTCATTTTCCGTCTCGGGAGCCTACAGCCCAATGTCCTAACATAGAATTCACCAGTTTTAAAATCTCTCCACCCCTGGATTCATCCCATGTCCAACCTTCCTTCTCAGCTCCACTTCCTTGACTTGACACAACCTGTCCATCTTCTTCCCCAACTTTCCGTCCTACCCTTCCTGCCAACCAATCTCATTAACCCCTACCTGCATCCAACCTATCACCACCCCACCTATCTTTCCGCAGCCCCACCCATCCTCCCTCTCACTTTCTTGACCTGACACAGCCTGTCCATCTTCTCGCCCACATATCCGCTCCATCCATCACATTGACCAATCCCCACCACTCCCTACCTGCACTCACCTATCACCATCCCACCTACCTTCCCCAGCCCCAACCCTCCTCCCTCTATTTATTTCCAACTCCCTTCCCTCTCCCCATTTCTGAAGAATGGTCCCGACCCAAAATGTCAACTTTCCTGCTCCTCTGATGCTACCTGGCCTGCTGTGTTCCTCCAGCTCGACACTGTGTTTTCTCTACACTTGAAGTGTCTTTGTATGTGTGATAGTTTTGAGGAACAATGAAGCCTGTTTCTGGCAAGAATCTATGCGTGGAGTCTTTTAATGTGGGGACACTGTTGTGCTGCAGTTACCACATGGTCCCGGCTGACCAAGAAACTCTTTTGTTCTTATCATTCACTGTGGTGTATCAAAAGGATTTACAGATTGATAATCGACTTGCTTGGCTATGTTATGACATACCTTCCATGGCCACCATGTCCTCAGGTGGAACTTGACCCCAGAGCTTCTAGTAGAGAGGTAGAGACATGATCATTGTGCCATAGACCTCCTAAATGGAGCGTAAAGCGCAACATTTAGATCTCCATACCTAATAGAGGAGATGCAGCAAAGAATGAGGCCTATATTCTAATAGTGCTTAGAAGACTAAAATGTGATCAACGGAAAAGTATAAAATTCTGAAATGTCTTGACTGGCCAGTTGCTGAGAGAACATTTTCCCTGACTGGAGAATCTAGAATTTCCTCAGAATAAAGGATCAGATTAGGAGAGATGTCTTCATTCAGAGGGTTGAGAGTCTTTGAATTTCTTTGCAACAGAAGAGTATGGATGAGTTCAAACAAGATATTGAGTGTGGGAGCAAACTTGAGAAGTGGCCTATTTCTTATATTCTTACGTAGGTTGGTAGTTTTGTAAAGTAGACTTGGTTTAAAGCTTGTTTGAAGGGGGACTCATAGCTTAGCGAAAGAATTGAATTGTACAGTTTTACAAAAGTGGCTCATCGTTGTCTTGTTGCTAATCCATTGTGACATTGCATATGTATTGCAGAGATTTGAATTATTGCCATTACATCTTTGGTTTAACAAACGTAAGCTGGAAAGTGTTTTTGTACTAAGTCTAAAGAGTTGATACTCCATCATCGTCTGGGACTCAGTACTTCCTGCAGCAGCATAGCTGAGACAGGGGACACGCAGCACAGTGAGAGCTCCCATTTGTACCAAGTGCTAGTGTTTTGATACGCTGTATCACCTTTCTGATGGATGGATTTTCAAGCTTGCTTTTAAAAAACAGTAGAATTATCAAATTTCTTTTCACTCGTAAGCAATGTTTTATACAAGCTGCTGTTGTTTCTTCCTGTATATTGAGATTTCTAGCACTGTCCTCTAAGTGACGGCAGAGATTTGTGCCATTTGAATAAGTTAGTACTGTTTACGCCAATGTGAATGTTAGAAATTTCAGTCAGTCAGCAAGAATTATGAATATTTATTTTGTCGTTCCATGCAGGAAATATTTATATAGGAATGCAGGAACAGAAAAGGTGACTTCAGTCCATCTGATTATGGCCCAAATGTTTGATTGGATGTACAAGAGTTAGTTGTCACAGATTGGATTGCTTTTCAATGCATTTGAAATGTGATGTCAATATTAAAGCCGTCAATGACTTGTTAACAACTCATTTTGATCTTTTCTAATGAATGGTAATTTGATTTAATGAACTCAGATGAGGTCAACTTTTCTTTCTCAATGCCATGCTCTCCAAACAACTTTGCCATGGAGCCACGCAATTAATGCTACAGCATAAACACATTGCCAACACCATAATTATCAAGAAGTTTGGTCATTGATTAAAATAAATTAGTTTGTTATACAACTGTTGTTTAGAACATACCAGTAAGTTTGAGTATTAGTATTTTGCTGCATTTCTCTAAAAAATGAATCCAGAACTCAAAAAAACTATGTCAGGATGACTTCATAGCCCTTTTGAAAAATGATAGGTAGTCTTAAATCAGGATTGCCAATCCTATTCCTGGGATTCCTGAATTTGAAAAGTGTCTTTTAATGGTGCAGGCTGGTTCAGATAATCCACACCCTGTTGTATTGTATCTCACAGCTAATATGCAATAAATTCTGAAGAGACATGCATCTGATATTGTCAGCATATCGTAGTGTGTGACCTGATAGTATAAATGTATCAGTCTTCACCTTACTGGGATCACTTGCTACATGACATGTTGAGTGAAGTGTGCAGTGGTTTGCAACTGAATTGACTGAAATAATTGCAGATATCAGGGGTTGCAAAAGAGGTCTACTGAATCTTTCAGTATTGTGTTCCCTACATCTATGTATGAGAATTACATAAATATTGCTTACAAATAACCTATTGAGGGTTAAAAAAAAGCTATCACTACATCTGTGGCAGATCATAAGGACAGCTCAGATCAACCCAGGTTCCATAGCAGAGATAAACATGTCCTATCCCTCTTCATTTTCCAAAGGAATTGGACCAGCTTTTTAAATACTCCTGGTCCACAATATGGGTTGTGATCCATAGTCAGTAAGAGCAAATCCTTTGAAGGATAAATTCTAAAGGGCCTCTTTATTAACCCCTTGACAAACCATGCCCCTACTCATCCCCATGACTTCTCATTCCTCTTTTATGCCAAGTTACAGCACTTCCATTGACCCACTAAGTGTTATGAGGCACCATGGCGGTAAGAAGGCCCACAGTTTGGTATAGAGTGCATGAGATGGAATGAATGGGCCATAGGGAGTGTATTGGGGGTGAGGAGCTGAGGGCTTCATAGTTGTTTTTGATTCTGATTTTTATTAATCAATTGAAACAAAGTCCCACAGCACCAGGGCAGGCAGGCCATTTAAATAACCTGTCTCAGCCACCGCAGTGGCAACCCCATTTTTCCCATATTGGCTGGTCCAGCTGCAGCCTGCAATCATCCTTCAGCATCAAAATCCTGCCCTTTATGGACACTTACTACCGAGGTGGCTGCACAAAGCCAGGAACCTTACAAACTCTAACTCCCTGCCACAGTGATGTAAATCTAGGTCCTGGTGTTGTGTCTTTTCTTTGTGTGCGCGTTTGTGAGAGATACATATTTGGATCTTATCTCAGCACAGGCAAACCACACTAGCTCAGAAGTTAGAGCTTGTGCAATTTCCTCACTGACCCAGAAATGAAGTGAGTGCCACGAGTGACCTACTTGTAAACCCATGAAGACAAAACATCAATCAAAACTGTCACCACTGGGTAGCAGCATCCCATAGCTCATAGCACCATATTTCCAAAATGTATTGCTGCAGCTATATTAATGCTGTGAGCAGATGGAGTTTGGTTTTTGGAGCACTCTCAAAATTGGGGAAAATATAGCACAGGAAAAGCAAATTTAATTCATCCTTTCTATCTCAACAATACCTAATTTAATCACACTTCTTTGTACTTTTCTCACCCTTTAATGGTCCTCCTTGCATATTTATTTTCCTCTGAAGGTAGTAATTGAGTTGACTTCAGCCTCATGCAGGAACATATTCCATATTTAAATAAATGTGTGAAAAGAATTCTCCCATTTGTGCTATTCAGCTCTTGTTCTTCCAAAGATTTTGTCCTCACAACGAGTAAACCCAGCTTTATAAATATTTTCTGTACAAGATCATAACAGCATAAGAGATGGGAGCAAGAGTAGGCCATTCAGTACCACAAACCAGCCCCGCTTTATACAAGGTCATTGCTGATCTGCCCCAAGTCAGAATGTACTGAAGAGCAATCACTGGACCCAAAATTTTGACTCTGTATTCTCTCCACAGATGCCGCCAGGCCTGCTAAGTTTCTCCAGCAATTTCAGTTCTGGTGTCATTTGCCGTCTTCATTGCTTTCTGCACTTGCATGCAAGAAATCAGAATAGGAGCAGACCAGTCAGGCCTCCTCCACCATTCAGTAAGATCGTAGTTGATCTGGATGTGACCTCAACTCTATTTCCTGCCTGCCCCCATAACCCTCGACTCCCTTGAAGATCAAAATTCTGACTACATCAGCCTTGAATATATTCAATGACTCAGCTTCCATGCCTCCTCCAGGTTAGAGAATTCCAAAGATAAATTTCTCCTCATCTCCAGCTTAAATGGGAGAACCCTTATTCTGAAACATGCCCCATAAGTGGAAACATCCTGTCAGTGTCTACCCTGCCAAGCGCCCTCAGACTGTTACATTTCAATAAAGTCACCTCTCATTCTTCTGAACTGTTTATTGATGATTCAAATCCATTGGATACTTGACTCATTTATAAATTAACTGAAGAACTTTTTTTTCAGGAATATTCATTCATTGTTCATATTTAAATCAGTTAACACCCACTTCAAGCTTCAATGCTCACCACTGTCTGGAGTCATACATAGCAATAAAGAAGATGGTTATGATTATTAGAAGCCAATTATTTCAGGTAATGTACCATAACGTGCTCTGGTTGTTGATCTAGAGCTAACCATCTTCATTCATTTCCTTCCCTCCATCATAAAGAAGTAAGGACGCTCACTAATGCTTGGTTGGCTCTTCTCTTGAAATTCTTGGAAATTCTGTAGACCAAATAGCATAAAGTCCAAGGATAGCAAAACTGGACACTGTTTCCCTTTCCGTCTTCTTTCAGGACCACCTTAACCTGCCATTTGCTTGCTCAAATCCCGAGCATTGACTTTAGTGCTGTTCCCAGCCAGCAAGACCTAGCCGATGAGGAAAGTGAACATTTTCGGAATATTCTGGAGGTGGATGGTCACAGTGTGGTTCTGGCAGTGGAGATAACAGTGCCTACAGAGACCCTACAGTGAGGATGGACAGTGGTACCTGATTCCTGTCTCTTCAGATATCTTCAGGGATTTTGTGCGTTCTGTAACACTTTTCAATATTTTACCAAAGTACCCACCAGGGGGGAAATCTTGCAGGAAGAAGTTTCCATAACTTCAGATCTTTTGAAAATGACTCACTTAATAAAAGGAAGTCTTCTGGTCCATGGATACAGCTCCTTCACAGCTTTCCACTTCCATCCTAATTGAGCATTATACGCTCCTTGGTTTGACATTGGTGTTCTCGTATTACTTTAAGTCTTCACAGGACAGTCATGAAGGTGCGAGCTAGCACATAAACAAGAATAACAGGGGAGCTCTAATACTAACAGGATAAGAGACTGAAGCTAGTGCTGAGGGACCCAAGAATGAAGTAAAACACATCACATCACGCTCAGAAAATCATCCTAGTACTTACTGAACTGATATCAGCACAATTTGCAGCTTGGAGACGGTGAATTTACCTCACTATAAGAACGTGGCAAAGAAACAATAAACTTATCTTTTCCTGTTGGAAGGAAACATCATTTAAACATTGTAGCTTGTCAAGAAGGTGCTTTTGTTCCTTATTCTCAGTTGTCTTTAGAGTTATTGTTTCTCTCCACTCTTTTAGTTTTTATTCTTCAGTTTCAAGGCAATTATTTTAGTCTCCAGAGGTAATTTATTTCTTCTACTCTTGCTTTTCTGTCTGGTTGACCTCAAGGTATTCGTATTGATGGAGGTGAGGGATAGGAGTTGTTGGGGTTTTTGGGAAAGACACTTTGTAGATTATGACTTTTTCAAATTGTCTTACTTCAGAACTTGTGAGTAATTATACTCTTGAGCTTCAACACCCCCAACTCTCCCTTCAATCCACCTCTCAATAAACACAGCAATTTCTGGAACTGCCTCCCTACTGTTGCCTCAATGGAGTGGAATTGATTGGTTCATACCAATGTGTGCTTTCAACGTTCACAATCTTCCACACTGTGATACTAGTTGCACTCATGTTCATTGCTGAACTTGATAAATAATTCACACCTCTAAAAGGACTGCATGACTCACTTCAACATTTAGTACAAAAATCTCCAGAGACCAAATATGATCAGTTAGTCTCTGCTTTAGAAAATGTATTTCATGACATTTTGGGAAGCTATTTATTTTGTTCTCTTGTGGTGTCCTAATTTGTGCATAGCTTTTAACAACAGGAACATGGAGAAAGCAATTCATTTAGCTCCAAGAACAGAGGTCATTCAAGATTCACACACACACCCTTTTTTAAAAATTTATTCATTATATTCATTCATAGAACGTGGCATCAGTAGCTTGGCCAGCATTTATTGACCATCCCGATTCAGAGTCAACCACATTGCTGTGGGTCTGGAGTCACATGTAGGCCAGACTAGGTAAGGACAGCACATTCCCTTCCCTAAAGGACATAAACGAGCCAGATGGATTTTTACAACAATGGTCATCAATTATACTGTAAATTCCAGGGTTTTTTTTATTGAATTCAAATTCCACCACAGAAGTACTTGAAACTAGGTCCCCAGAACATTCCCTGGGTTTCTGGATTAATAGTCCAATGATCATGCCATGAGGCCATTGCCTCTCTTATTCATGAAAAAAAAGACTTGCACTAGGTAGTGACACGTATCTCTCAGTATTAGTCAATACGGTAAATGAATACTTCAGTTTTTTATACATAAATCCTACCGTTAGGTAGGAAATGAGTATTTCCTAAAACACTTTGAGAATTGTGATACAGATCACTCGGGGAGTCACAGATGTTGTGGCAACATGCACTTTCACTGAACCTATGGAACGTAATAGTAGATGCTCCAACTTCCCTTGCATACCTCCTACTCTTACTGCCTACCGTTGGTGTGTCAGAAAGATTTGAAGATTGATAACATTGCATTTGACCACATTAGGAAAGCACCTTTCATGGCCGCTAAATCCTGGATTGTACTCTAAACTTCTGGCTCAGAGACTGGTGGCTAGAAGTTCTGAGTAGATGGGAGGGCAGGGCAGGGTTAAATCTCCTCCCAGTGGAAAGTCAGTGGCAAGCCAATGAATCAGAAAGAACCTGGCCAGCAAGCACAGTGCACCACAAGCCAGTTACATTGTCTATTTGTAGGACTTCTGCTCCTCACTACAGAGAAAGTCCCAGCCTTGGGAGCCAGCAGGACGAGCAGTGCCACAAGCTCAATAGTGATCACTGTCAGCTTTTATTAGATGATGTGTGAAAAGGAAGGTGGGACACTATCATCAGAAGTACCTCAATTGCCTTTAATTATTTATTTACTTATGGTGGGCAGCTGCTGCTTACAGTGCCCATCTATCCTCCATGTTATGGACAGTGAGCTCAGGGGTTGATGGGAAGATGGTGGGCTAGCAACCTGGCCTATATTATGTGACCACCTTCTGAAAACACACTTGGCAGGGTCATGTGGTATCCAGCCCAGGAATATTACTCACTGCACCCCAAGGTCTCCTTGGAGAACACACTAGTCCTCACTAAACGATCAAAACGTAGATATGGAAACTAGGAGCATGAGGAGGCCATTCAGCCCTTCAAGCCTGCTTTGCCATTCAATATGATCATGGCTGATCCTCTATCACAATGCCATATTTCTGCTTTCTCTTCATACCCCTTGATGCCTCTAATGTCTAAATATTTATCAATCTCTTTCTTGAATATGTTCAATGAACAAGCCGTCATAGCCTTCTGTAGTAATGAATTCCACAGACTGACCACCCTCTGAGTGAAGAAATGTTTCCTCATTTAAGTCATAAATGGCCTACCCCATATTTTGAGACTGTGATCACTGGTTCTAGACTGCCTGACTGGGGAAACCTCCTCCTTGTATCTCGAATGTCCAGCCCTTTGTTAGAGCATTATATTTTTCAAATCGATCTCCTCTTCTTCTAAACTCCAGTCAAAAGAATCTCTCCTCATAAGGCATTCCTTGGGATTCAGTATTTAGTTAAAGCACCAGTGCAGACAGTCAGGGCTGACAGGATCCTTGTCAATTCAGAACTTGTTGAATATAATACAGGAGTGTAGCCTGAACATTTATACTCAAAGCCTAGAATAGGGCCTGAACAGGCAGCCTTCTGACGACAAGACAAAACTAATGAATAGTACAGTATTTTCTCTGACTTTGTTCCATTATAATTCCCATGCCTCAAGAATGATGTTGTATGCAGAATTTTGGACTGAAGAATTTCTACTGGCAGGATTAATAAAAGGAAAGCAGCATATCCTTCTGTTGCAACAAGTCTAGTTTTTGGATTGGTCACACAGCTGTCATGGTCATTGGTTGATTCTTCTAATCAATTAGTGAAATTGTAACTATAACGAGGGCCAGTCCGCTGGACATTTTGCCACCTCATGTGAAGGGAAGGTATGAGACAGTTAGACCTGATACTGTGTCAATCATGTAACTTGGCCTGGAAGCAAAGGATAAGACAGGATGCCAGATGAAAAAAAATTGGAGAATGCAATGACATTAAATCAAACTGATGGAAAGAAAGAAGCATATGATGTAACAAAGGAAATAATACTTAAAAATTGACAGTGGAAAAGTATCAAATCAGATTATGAAGATTGATGAGCCCATTCATTGCCAGTTTGGAAGAGTTACAATACGTTTAGCTTTGAATACTAAGTTGAAAGGAATTTCAAACCTAATGCTGAAATTTAAACTGCTTTTGCTATCTATTTATGTATTTCCATTTTTTTCAAGTGTTGTGATTTCAGTCAAATCCATAAATTTTGTTTTTTAAGAGGTAGAAATCTAAAGTCCCAGTTATTTACTGGAAGAATAACACCACATGATTACACAAATTGAAACAAGTGTTTTTTCTTGAGAAGAGTCAAACAAAACAAGCAATAAATATTATTAACCCCCTATTCTTTATTGTCCAGAATCAGCATAAATTAAGCATGTACCAACATGCACAAAGGGCACCATTATAATTTATAATTCTCCACAAAGTGCAGATATAACTAAAACAAATCTTGCAGATAGATCCAGCAGTCTAGTCAGAATGTATATAATCAATCTCAGTCACAAAGTCCTTCACAGAAAATTGCAGCTACTCCTCTTCTAAGATTTCCAGCCGAAGGCAGCATGTGACTGATTCCAGTTTCATGGGATCGGTCTTTAACAAACATGACCTTCTCACTTACAGCAATCTGGATGATTGGATTTACAAATGTTACTTGTAAGTAGTAGAGCCTGCTGCAGCAATTGTATATTTGCTTATTCCCAGCTTCTTGATTTAGCATCCAGCTCCTTCAGTGTGCCTTAGGATCTATCACAAAGAAAATACAAGCTTTGGAATTATGGATTCCATCACACAAGTCTGAAGCCATTGCCTGCTGTCATGATGCCTGTGGACAATCTGCACACTGTTCTGTTTTTGGTGCTCTGTTAACAGCTGTTGGTAGACCCCTAAAAATTGCCTGTGGTTAGTCTTGTATCCAACTTTATCTTCTACGCTATGGAAATAGATTCTGACTACACTTTACTTCCCCAGAACAGTGCAACGAAAAGCTTAAAGCTCACTGTGTGGCATATCTAAGCAGTAAACTAAGCCCTGCAGTTCTGTGCTTCAGTGTGAATGTTCTAATCTGGCAACAGCAAAGTAGAATTTTTAGATCTAAAAAAAATTTTCATAATGCCTACATTTCTATCAGCACTCCTGCCGTTTGCCGCACAGTAAAAGCTATAATTGTGATGCTGTATCATTACTGCCTATTTCACAGATATGATGCACAACCTACATTGAAACCACCAGAGCAAATATCTTTTGTTTTGCCCAAAATGTTTAAAACAAAATCTAGAAAAACGGGCCTGATTGAATCAGTCTTGTAGTGCTTATTTAGACTTCTTTGCCAAGGTGAAACCTTTCTATAAGATGTAGAATAGTGAGCAACTTTTTTTTAACTAATGTAACTCTGCTGTCTTGTCTTTTAAACAGCCCATTTTGAAAATGATCTGTTTTTTACAT
>NC_063339.1:34402945-34480316 GCF_021869965.1 Rhincodon typus | reverse complement strand
AAGAAGTCAAGATTATTTCAGTATTTACTCCTTCCCTTTCTCCCTGTGGCAGCACGGTGGCCCATTGGTTAGCACTGCTGCCTCACAGTGCCAGCAATGCGGGTTCGATTCCACCCTCAGGTAACTGTCTGTGTGGAGTTTGCACATTCTCCCTATGTTTGCATGGGTTTCTGCTGGGTGCTCCAGTTTCCTCCCAGAGTCCAAAGATATGTAGGCTAAGTACATTAGCCATGGAAAATGTGGGGATAGGATGAGGTATGGATCTGGGTAGGATGCTCTTGGGAGGGTTGGTGCAGATTTGATGGGCTGAATAGCCTCTTTCTACACTGCAGGAATTGTATAACTTTGTAAATATGTCAGTTTAGTAAAGTTTGTTTAGTTTCATTCTGCAGTGTATTTTGAAATTTCCTTGTCCCTTGCTCTAAAAATACTCACTATGTCTTTCTCAAGGTCAAAGTCACCTGTTATAACTTAAGCTTCTTCATACCATTCTGTATTCTCAGGAAAATGGCAGTTTCTGTAACCAAACTGAGAGTGCAATTTTCCCTTCCCTGGAGGAGGTGAGAATGACAGTGACAAGTGCAAATAATTGGGTGGATAGGGAACTTCACTTGGTCTAATTAGGGACTAGTTGGGGAGGGATGGCGGGGGCAGGGGTGCGGGGTGGGGGGCGGGTGGGTCAAATGGTATCTGCTGAAGGTCAATCCACTTCCTTTGCCTCCCACCTTTTAACTCACCTCTCCCCATAACACGCCCCCACACCCCCTCCAATCCCCAGCAGCTAATCCTGTAAGCAAGAGTCTAAGCTTCTCACTACTGGATCTCCTGAAGACTAGATCTCCAACAATCATCTCTAAGACTCAGATGTTGCCAGCCTCTGAATGATCAGCAGCTCCTAATGAGAAAGAGGTTCAGCATCAAGGCCTGCAATTTGCAAAGAAGCTTGATTTTTTTGGTTCTCAACAAACTGATAAGAACTCAATTTAGTGAGCTTTCTTTTGATGGGGGTGAAAAGTCAGTTGTCACTGAGCATGCCCGCCCCCATACTCAGGCTACAAAATGAAAAATGAACATCTTATACCAATACCCTGACTTTTTTGTTGTTTATAAAATGATTTACGATATATAAATATTTTTCATACATAGATATTTAATGCCATCCACCACCATTGGCTTCAACTTGTAAACAGAAAACAAGTTGTCCCTGAATAATTTATGTAGTATTTAACTTGCTTCAGTTATGCAGGTTCCTAAATAAATCTTCTTCAAAAAGTCAGCATTCTTTCAAGTGATTCTTTTGCTGCTGGGGGAGATGGGTGTATCACAGAAGAATTACAGCACAGAAGTAGGCCATTTGGCCCATCATGTCTACTGGCTCTCCAGATGAGCAGCATGATTTAATGCCATTCTCTTGCCTTTAAATCTGTTCCCTCTCATTCTTGATCCTTTTATCTGTGGGAACAGACTCTTCTGAGCTACTGTATCCAGGACGCTCATAATTTTGAAAACTTCTAACAAGTCTCCTCTTAGCCTTTTTTTTTTATAGAATCCCTACAGTGTAGAAACAGGCCCTTCAGCCCAACAAGTCCACACCAACCCTCACAGCATCACACCTAGACCCATCCCCCATAACCCACCTAATCTACACATCCCTGAACACTATGGACAATTTAGCATGGCCAATCCACCTAACCTGCACATCTTTGGACTGTGGAAGGAAACCGGAGCACCCAGAGGAAACCCACGTAGACACGGGGAGAACATGCTAACCACTGAGCCATCGTGCCATTCTCTCCAAAGAGAACAGTTCCATCCTTTCTAATCTTTCCTCAACTGAAGTTTCCCATCCCTGAAACCATTCTTGTAAATCTCTTCTGCAATCTCACAAATGCATTCACGTCCTTCCTCTGATGTGGTGCCTAGGAATGTGTGGTAATGTCATTGGACAAGTAATCCAGGGGAATCCAGTTCAAATCCCAGCTGGTGGAATTTAAATTCAACTGATTAATATATGTCTGGAATCGTAATTCATCTCCTAATGCCGTATAACTTGTCCAAAATGCATAAATCAGGACTGTAATGAAATGCTCTTCACTTGCTTGGCCCCAACAGCACAAGAAGTTTAACACCATACAGGCCAAAATAGTCCACTTGACTGCCACCATATTGGCGAACTTAAATGTCCACTCTCTCCACCACGGACTCTCAGTGGCAGCAGGGTGTACGGTCTACAAGATGCACTGCAACAATTCACCATGGCTTTTTTGACTGCACCTTCGAAAACTTAACCTTGGGATGAACAAGGAAAACAGGCACATGGGAACAGCACCACCTGCATGTTACCCTCCAAACTGCACAGCAGCCTGACTTGGAGCTGTATCACTAATTCGATCAGTATTGCTGGATCAAAATCCTGAATCACCTTTCCTAACAGCATGATAGGTGTGCCTGCATCAGATTGCTATAGAGGCTCAAGAGGTGCTTCACTACCACTTTGTCGACGGCAATTTGGCACAAATATTGGCTTTGCCAGTGATGCACATATCTCATGGAAGAATAAAAAGGAATTATCATGAAGATACCATTCAGCTTTAGTCAGTGTTTTAAAAAATTCAGAACTTGCCAAAAGTAAGTTGGGCTGTTTTTGATAACCAGGAGCATTAAAAACAAAGTTGTATGTATTGTGAATTCATGTATCATGAATTTTCTGAAGAAGGGTCTAGGCCCGAAACGGCAGCCTTCCTGTTCTTCTGATGCTGCTTGGCCTGCTGTGTTCATCCAGCTGTACACCTTGTTATTTCATGTATTGTGGTGCGGTTTTCTGATCACCAAGGTCTTGGTTAATAGAACAGTTTTTACAGTTTCAGCGGGGAGCAGCTCCAATTCAAATATAGCTTTAGTCAGAAGCAAAATAAAACTTCCTGTGCTCTGCCCCAACATTGTAGTTTGACACAGAGCTGACTATCTCTTGCTAGCATGAAATTTCCATTGTGGCATTATTGCATGATGCTGTTTATTTAGTACAATTATATCTGTGAAAGTGCAGAATGGAGGACTCCATCCCTTCAGTATGAACTTGATCTAAACCAGTCGTGAAAGAACAAAGAATTTGCAATTTATATATATAGCAATATCCACAACCTTAGGATGTTCCAAAGAACGTTAAAGGCAATAAAGTACTTTTGAAGCAGTCATTTTTAATGTAGGAGACAATTCATGCACAACAAATTCCCAAAAAAGCAGCAATGGCCAAGCTGTTTAACTTAGTTACATTGATGATTAGTAAATATTGGCCAGTGTACCAGGGAGAGCTCTTTTGCTTCTTTTCAAAATAGTACCATCAGATCTTTTAAGCCCACCTGAGAGAACAGCAAGGAGTTTTGGTTTAAGATCTCTTCTAAAAGACAGCACCAACGGCATTCCTGCACTCCCTCAGTTCTGCACTGGACTATCAGGTTATATTTTTATGCCAAAATGGTATAGAGCCAATTATTAATTTTGTAATGATAAGGAGTGAAAACTGTGAATAACCAATTTCTCAACGTTGATTAATATTAACAAATAAAAATTTCTGTGCATTTAAATTGTAGATGAAAAGTTGAGTCAAAAGGTTGCTTTTATTCAGTAGTTCATGTGTGCTCCGAAAATAACTCCCGTGCAGTTTTCATTTTAGTGAAACAGATGATTAGATTTAGTTTCTGCTCAAAAATAGGATAGGGATTTATACACGAAGGAAAGATATTTGTATTAAAGGATTAGGAGATTTTCTGCTTCTAAGATTTGTGTTGGGAAGATCTCTAAAATTGCTTTCTCTTCCTCATTTCTTACGAAAACTTACAGCAGCCATTATTTCACTGACAAACAATTAAGGTAAATCATTGCATTGGGATTAGTGGAATGCATCATCACAATGCTTTCTTAATATTTGTGAATCATACATCATGTCATTGTATATGCTGTGGCTTGTTCTGGGTGAGAACTTGAGTTTTAATTCTTCCACTTCTTCATTGAGAAGCGTGACTGGACCCAAGACATTAACCCTGTTTTCTCTCCACAGATACTGCCAGACCTACTGATCTTCTCCATCAATTTCTGTTTTTGTTCCAGTAACTTGTTAGGTTGGAGCTTTGACTTGAGCTTTTAGTTTGGTAAAGGCCCCTACAAGGTCTTTAGCTGTTCGTTGTAAAGTCAATGTTGCTGAAGGGCAGAATCATCCAAATATGCAAATAGATTAATAGTGTTGATGGCATATCACTTGGGTAGTGTGTGGTTTAACAATGTAAGCATTGAGCTTTGTGACAATCCATTAAGGAATGGGAGCAAGGTAGCTTTGTCTCTCGAGTGGACATATAGCCATATATTACTTGGCATCAGCATAGGACGAACGGTGTTTGTGAGCTTCAGTATCTGTCCTTCCACGCACACCATTCCATAGGTCTTTGAAAGATTTACTAAAGCTGTGCTTATCTTATCTTCGGGTATCTGACATCTATGCAGTGCAAGGACAAAAACAGGTCATAGCAATTGCTATTAGACTTTTGTTTCATTATTCTGTCAGAGGATGTAGGCATCACCTGCAATGGCAACATTTGTTGGTCATCCCTAATTGCCTTAGAACTGAGTGGCTCACTGTTAAGAATCAACTACACAAGTGTGGATGTGGAGCCACATGTAGGCCAGACCAGGTAAGTATGGCAATTTCCTTCCTTAAAGAACATTCAGGAAGGAGCAGAAGTCCAGTTGTTCTTCGGGAATTACTGACTTCACAAGAGGTCTGTTTCTTCAGGGGATAATATGTTCCAGGTTTTTACAAAACATGTACAAGAGTGATATTGGCTTGTAGTTTCAAGGTCACCATGCCTACATTGAGTATGGAAATACATCTGCTGCCATACTTTTGAGATGCATCCGAATTCTATGGTATTGAGGCACAGTTTTACCAGCCAATGGGATTTAGTTGCTGAAGAATTTCTAGAGTTATATCACATCCCTCAATCACCTTGTTGACATAACTTGATGTGGTAATACTGCTTTACATTATCCTTTTGAATAGTTAGGTGTCACAATCTCACCAGGTATATTTGGAAATAGGGATTAGCCAGCTGCAAAGATTTAATCTCAAACAGTTAAAAATTAGACCGTTACAAACTATTGCTCAAAAGTTTTAAGAAAGCAAGGTATAGGTATAGCCAAAATACAGATGTAAAAATTAAAAGTAAGTACAGATCAAACAAACTTATAGAGAAGAAAGCAAAATCATTCTGGTGTCATTGCAGCTCTGGTTTGCTTGAAACTGACTAGGACAAGGGCAGATTGCAGGTAGGGAGAAGGGGGCAATAAAATTGGATGACATCGCAGCAGTGCCATTCCCAGTGCATATTGGCATCCACCCACCTCTGCTCCAATTTCACCAGCGGCTGGAGAGATATCTGGGGCAATTAATAGCCATTTAAGGACCTCCAGCTGCAGCTGGCATTTTAGCTGGTGAGCCATGCTGCTGAGTTAGGAGGGATGCCTGTCTGATGGACATCCTTTGAGGCATCCTGCAAGGTGCAACCACCCCACATTCTGAGCCACCTCTTGATGAGAAGCAGCGGTCATGCCTCAAGACAATTAAAGGGCCATGCAGAAGCAGGTATGCCCTGACCTTTATGCAAGGGGGTAGAACTAACACTCCTATCACAAAATTCAGTTCATTAGCTTTGTTTTTCTTTCTCCACAGATGTTGCCAGAGAATTCCCAGTTTTTTTTTCTGTTTCTATTTCAGATTTCCTTTATTATTTTGTTTTCGTACTTTATAGATAATATTGAAATAGCTATGGTTGGTGTCAAAAGAGATTTGGAAACCTTTTTAATCAACCTGTTTGGCCATGTTATGATATACCTCTGGAACAGCTGGGCTGGACTTGAACCTGGCCCTTCTGGCTCAGAGACAAGGACACTACAACTGCACCATAAGAGCCCATTAAGTCTTTGTCAATATTCATAATGAACCTGTTCAGATGTGTTATAAGACACCTCTGGAGCAGGTGGGTCTTGAACCTGGATCTTTACGAGAGTCTCTGAATATATTTCTTGAGACAAACTATTAGGACACATCATGACATACCTCCAGGACCAGTCAGACTTGAACCTTTACCTTCTCGCCCAAACAATAGGGATACTACTACCAGTGCACCACAAGACCCTCTGAAAGTCTTTGTAGATATTTTCAATCAACCTGTTCAGATACATCATGGCACATATCCGGGGGCAGGTAGGACTTGAACTCCGATGTTTATACTCGGAGGTAGGGTTACTACCACTGCAAGAACCCTCTAAAAGTTTCTGTAGAATTGATAATCAATCAATGCAATCACTGCAGAGCAGTAATTGCTAAAGCCAAATGACTGTCTAACTACAAGTCAAATTACAAGTGTAGGAATTCATGATCAAACTGAACAATTGTATGGACAAACACGCATCTTGAGTACAGTGACCAGTGCTGTCACAACTTGAATACAGGTTTAATTTGTCAATGACTCTGGAACTGATCAATATGTTCATATGGTGTTGATAAGGCAGCATTTCTTTGCACCATTACATAGTTTGCCATAATGCTTATTAGTAATTGATTTCAGAGGAAGTGACTTTCAAGTCATAAGACATTCCAAGGTGCTTCACGGGAGCCTTAGCAAGTAAAACTTGACATTCAGCCACTCAAGGTGATAATAGGGCACAGGATGAAAATCTTGGTCAAATAGGCATGTTTTTAAACAGCATCGTTAATGAAAATCAGGAACAGGGAATGTTTTAATCTGTACTGTATAAATGGACCTAATAAGTCAATTTAGCAATATTTATGGCAGTAAGGTGAAAGAAGTCAAAGTGCGGGGTAAGTGGCATTAATACAAGGTATTGTTATTTAAATATCACAACAAATTATTTCTAATTTTTAAATCTGAGAAGTAATGTAAATTACTATAGATTCCTGACTCAACTGGAATCCATTGCATTAAAGTTATGTTACCAGGAAAGAGCTGGCTAATTTAGTAAGACTGCTTTATACAAGAATAACCCTCCTTCTTTCTTCTGGATGCTAAACTTGGCACCAAATGTATTTGAAAGTTAATGCTGGCCTGGGCTTGGTGCCAAAATAATTACATTGTGAGTGCCAGTGGAATGCTTCTCTTTTAATGAGCTGACAATCCACACATCTGCAAATATAGAACTTCTGCTCACACGTTTGAATAAGTAACATTATTATGTTAGAAAAAAATTATTAATTTTGCAAAGGGTCTGTACAGGATATGCCTGGATTTGGCTGTGTTGTTGAGTCTGTTCTGGTCTTTAATCAGCCTCATCCTGTTACAGAACAACTGGCCACATCATTAGTGCCATGTACTATTCAATGAGAGCTAGGTGGTGCTGAACAAATGTACTGGAAAATTATTGCTAGTTACATCACTAACAATCTCCTAGACACTGGAGTTCAAACCTGTTTATTAAAGCAGTCTGAGTTGTGTCAACTGTGTTAATGATTGATTCTGTCACCGGATGAACAATAGAATTTTTTTTTGCGAAACATAATCCCTTCGCTAATAATAGCGGAAAGTAAATAGAGAAATAGGATGCAGATGAAAGTGCAGGTGATGACAATTGTGCATTGGTCCTATACAGCTATCGCTAACCATTGAACAGCTGCTACCTACTTTATTCTTGCTTTGCAATGATGTTTGGATCTATTGTTTGAAGGTGTTAATGTGTCATGGTGTTTCAAATTGCAGCCAATCATTGTAACTATTGACAGGTTGCAAATACTCAATGCATCCATCTTCACCTAGATGGTGCTGACTGGATTATCCATCTTGGGCTCCTCTAGCATCACAGTTGTCATTTTCACCCAAATTGACTCCTTGCATGTCATATCAGGAAACAACTGAAAGCACTAGATACTGTAAAGGTTATGGAACATGTTGGAGGTCATTTACTCATCTCCAGGACATCCCTGCAGGTGTTTCTCAGGGGAATGTCCTAGGCCCAACCATCTCCATCAATGATCTTCCCTCCATCATAAGATCTGAAGTGAGAGTGGTGATGTGTGATGACTCCACAGTGTTCAGTACATTCATATCTCCTCACAATGTGAAGCAGCCTGTGTCCATATTGCAACAAGACCTGGACAACATCCAGGTTTGGCTGATAATAGCAAGTAACGTGCATGCCTCAAAACTGCCAGGCAATAACTGTGTCCAACAAGACAGAAGCTAACCCTTGCCTTTGATCTTCAATGATGTTACCACCACTGAAAGCCCCCACTATTAATATCCTGGGGGTTACCATTGACCAGAAACTGAACTGTGGCTACAAAAACAGGTCAGAGCCTGGGAATTCTGAGGTGAATAACTCACCTTCTCTCTCCCTAAAGCCTGTTCACAATCTCCAAGGCACATGATGCATTACCTCCAGATGCTTAAATGAGTGCAGCTCCATCAATACTCGAGGAACTTGACACTAGCCATTAGAAAACAGTCCACTTGATTGATAGCCCATTTTCAATATTCACTCCCTTCACCACCAATGCGCCACGACACCATCTACAAGATGCACTGGAGTTACTAACCAAGGCTGTTTCAACAGCACTTTCTAAACCTGTGACCTCTACCAG
Organism: Rhincodon typus; assembly: GCF_021869965.1. Lineage (NCBI taxonomy): Eukaryota > Metazoa > Chordata > Chondrichthyes > Orectolobiformes > Rhincodontidae > Rhincodon > Rhincodon typus. Next base: position 34,471,669 of record NC_063339.1, on the reverse strand, counting down.
CCAAAATGACCAGGGCAGCAGATGCATGTGAATTCTACCATGTGCAAGTGCCCCTCCAGGTCACACAGCAACTGACTGGTGCTGGGTCAAAATCCTGAAACTGCTTCCCTAACGACACCATGACAATGATTTGTCCATTCACCCCAAAGACAACAGCAGTTCAAGAAGGCAACTCACTTGAGGGCAATTAGGGATGTGCAATGAATATTAGCCTAGCCAGGGAAGCCCACATCCCACATACGAATAAAAAAATTTAACATCCTCCATCTTAGTTTAAAGCTTGCCTTGAAAGAACAATTTTCATAATTATTTAAAAGCTGTACATGAAACACTAATTTCCCTGACAGGCAAATTTAAACTATTGTCAATTTCTTTATCATTAATTTGTGATCTAAACCTGTGCAAATGTTATAACTACAGAATATGTCCAAAGCTATGTTGACGGTTTGATACTGAATGTATTTATGTAGGAAGGACAGACCAAATAACTGCACAAGGAATGACGTGTCTTAGAATGGAGAAGAATCTGTGACCCAAATGTCCTTGGGAAAGAACTACTGATGAAAGTTATCAAGACAAGAATGAGCAGAAAGATGGAATCTTGTATGGAAGTTATACTCAGAATGATAGTTCAGAAACCATGTGTAGACTGTAAAAGCATGACTTCCCTGCCTATCTACCTCCTCCATCCAAGGTTACAGGAACAGTGACTAATCTGCTCTGCAAGCACTCAGGAAATGGTTACCTTGTTAGAGCATCTTGGTTAAAGTTATTTTTAGCTCATCCAATAAAACTGATGCCGTTGGCTTCTGCTGACGAAAAAATTGTTCCTGTGGCTTCTTTGTCGTTGTAGATTTACAAATATAAAGGTCACATGACAATAAGAAAAGAAAAGCAGCTCCCTGAGGTAACAATGTCTGGTATTAATTTGCCAATGTAGATGACATATTAGGCTGGGTCATTTCTTGTTACTGAACAGACTTTTCACTGGCTGGAGATCTGAAACAAATTGTAATTCAGTGAAGGCATGAAAAAGCAACATTATGTAAAAGTTTTGTTTTCAAAGAGTTTGCTTCTCCGACTGTCTCAATCTGGATGTGTCCATATCCCTTTGTAGAAGCTGGAAAGAGCTTTAGTGTATTATCAATCCATTATCATTGAAAGTATACCCATGACCTAATAAGATACACATCAAATTTAGGTAGATTGCATTTACAATGGAGCAGGGGTGTACAGTGTATTTCCTTTTCATGTGTGGGGAGGTCAAAGGTTCTTGAAAAAGCACTTTGAAGAGCTGTTAGGCCTGCCATTTCCATTGTCAAGGTGTTTAACATTTGTGTGCAGTGTGGATAAATGATACATTTCTTTCCCCTTCTGAGGTTGGGGGCCTTGTACCAACGACTGGAAATTCCCACCACATTAGATCCTTAGTTTGAAAACCTCCCAAAAAACATGGACCAATTGCTAGGCCGCAAAGTTTAAATCAGTAATGCACCTGCATAAGGATTATATTTTAAAATAGACTCTGCAAATCATTGATAATGGCAACACACAGTAGATACTCCATAATGAAAAATGATTGATTGTCCATCTTCTGGGTGTCATCATGGGACACATCATCACTGTAGTGTGGCATGATTTCAGCCACAGTTTAGGTTCTTGGAAGTGATCCAACTAGATAAAAACAACAAAAAAATTCAAAATTATTTCATAGCCTGTGTCCGTCTTGTACCGTTATGGTTAGAAAAAATTTAAAAAAGAGACCCTGGGAAGGCCTCAATACCTCATTAACAGGCTGTCAGAGAATTTATTGCTGCTTCCTGCTTAGGCCCGATTTATAGCCAAATTGGATCTTGATCTACAATTGTAATAGTATCCTATCTTTCAGTAAATCAGGATGAGCTGCAGAGAGGAGTATATAAGTACCTGTCTCCATTTTAACTGTACAAGCTCAGCTGAGGGGAGTTGAGATCAAGGCTCTGGAATTCTCCTGATATCCTGGGTCAACTTTCCTCCTCAACTAATACCACAATAAACAAACCTTCTGCTCATTTATTAACTTGATTTTTGTGGGATCTTACTGTGTGAAAATTGAGTGCCATACGTAACAGTAACCTATAGACTACAAAGTTTTTTGGACATCCAGAAGACGTGATAAGTTGCCTGGTTTATAACTGAGAGTATCTGATTTTAGCTCTTCACTTTAAACGATACAGATTGGTGTGTTGTTTAAATATTCCAAAACCAGTACAATTGAAATGTCAGGCTGAACATTGTGATGCAACTATCACATTAACAATCAAAACCTTCCAAGATGAACAGTCTGCTTTAAAGTGTAAATACAATTATCTACTGCTGAATTGCATCCTTAACAATTCGCAGAGATAGTAGGAACTGCAGATGCTGAAGAATCTGAGATAACAAGGTGTAGAGCTGGATGAACACAGCAGGCCAAGCAGCATCAGAGGAACAGGAAAGCTGACGTTTCGGGCCGAGACCCTTCTTCAGAAATGCTTCTTCAGCATTTCTGAAGAAGGGTCTAGGTCCAAAACATTAGCTTTCCTGCTCCTCTGACGCTGCTTGGCCTGCTGTGTTTATCCAGCTCTACACCTTGTTATCTCTTAACAATTCAAATCTGACTTTGAAAACTACTGAAGTATATAGTGAATGCATGCATTCATTTCCCAACATATCAACACACAAGCCTGTCCTATACAGTACTATCAAAATTATACTGAAATGAATTCAAACCTAATTGGGTTTACACTCTTGTGTTCCTGTAGTCAACAATAAAATAAATTCAATATTTATAGACATCTTTGAAATACTTTTATGTGGTTACGTATTTTCTGTGCACACTCTTAGACTTGAATACAGTGTATGATCAAAATAGTTAGTTTTTTCAGACTTAGATTTTATTATCACATACTCAAGTACAGGGTGCAGGAGTGCAGTGAAACGTGTACAAAGTCGCCATTCCTCACACCATCTTAGGTACAAAGGTACCTAGGTACAAAAGTAGAAAAACAAATAAGTTTAAAAAATTTCTGAAGAAGGGTCTAGGCCCGAAACGTCAGCCTTCCTGCTCCTCTGATGCTGCTTGGCCTGCTGTGTTCATCCAGCTCTACACCTTGTTATCTAAGTTTAAAACTGCATTGCTTTGTTTGTAAAATGAATTGTCAAGTTCTAGACCACTTCTATGTGATTGACCACATGTTCATCTTAAATTAAATATGGCATTAGTTAACTCAAAAATTGCATTTCTTTGGTTTTGGGCTGCTTGATGAGATGTACATGACAAATCATCAGCTAATTTAGGGTGGGAATTACTTTCTAAAAATAAAACACTCTCCAGAGGAAATTGCTCAAAAACACAACAATCTTAGGCAGCATTTAAAAAATGCAGTTTGTATTTTAGATATGTTTTGGTCATCCATGTTGCAGAGATGCAAGAAACATGAAATTTAGTGTGAAACAGAAAAAATTGAACTGCTTAATTTGCTGTGTAAATTACACAATCTTGATGAGCCAACAAGGTTGGTTTTGGAATGCATGTATGGGTGTGATTACAATATCAAGTCATTAATTATGGGCAAAACTGCAATTTTTCCCTTATTTTGCTTAAAAGGAGGCATCACAACCTGATCAAATATAATGGATAGAACTTTATTTGAACACAGATTGTGATAAGGTCTGGGAAACATACCAGTCGAACCGCTGACTTCTTTAACTCCACCTCATTGTCATCCTTTAAAACTTTGGCCAAGCTGTTGGTCATCTGACTGAATATCTCCTTATGTGGCTTGGTGAATGCTCTTCTGAAGCACTTTGGGATATTCTTTGATGTGAAGGCACTCTATAAATATAAGTTGCTGGCATTTGACAAGAGCTCTGTTTGTAAAATGAATTGTCAAGTTTGAGACCACATCTACCTGATTGACCACATGTTCATGTCTATTTCTTCATTCTTGTTTCACCAGTATAGGTATTTTAATTAACCTAATCAGGCATAGCATGACAAATATTTGGTGCAGATTGGGCTTCCTGGCCCAGAGGTAGGGACATTAACACAGCATCACAAGGTCCTTGTTTCATTAGGATATAAGGATAAGTTTCCAACTTAGTTGTTAACTCGCTGATTTATAGATTATTAAGACATTTATGAGCAGCTAATTCTGCTGCCTTGATCTTGACTGCAAGAGGCTGACATAACTTAGTCAGTCACCTGCCTATTGCATTTCAGAAATGTGTTGAAGTCACATGGCAGGTTCATATGAATGGATTTTGCTCAGCATTTCAAACAGTCCATGAATCATAATATTGATTCTTCAGATCTTCCAATCTCTGTCTAGTGAGAGAGTGGACCTATGACCAGAGATATGCATCAGGACCCCTCGGAAGACCTGCGCATTGACTGTGTGAGAATTACCTGGGATGTTGGAAGTTTCAAAAGGGAATTCCCCTGCTCCCCAGTCCCGCTGATGAAGTCTCCAGCTCTAAGATAGAGTTGGATGCTTTAGATAGTTCTGATGTATGTTTCTGGATATTTACCCAGGAAATCTTCAGTGAGAAAATCTGAGTTTACTGGATGACTGTCCAACTGACCTCCTTAATATCACCTGAATCCATCCCCAACTCTGCATCCTCCCAAATCACTGACCTCACACCAAACCACCAACATCCTTGAAATTCCTAACTCCCTTCCTGACTTCCCAACTCCTCCCATAATGCCTAGGTCCCTCCAGTCTACAGCCCCACTACACTTAGTCACCCCTGAGCCTCCCATTCCCTCTGAAACCCCAATTCCAGCCTGTCCCCTGACCCGCTCTAACACCCCAATCATCTGCCTGTCCCTTAAATTCCTTCCCCACACAACCCAACTACTAATATACTACTATAATTTGAGGTGATGCATTTTGGAAGATCAAATTCAGGTGTGGATTATACAATAGATGGCAGAACCCTTAGGAGCATTGACATATGGAGGGATCTGGGCATACATGACCACAGATCCCTGAAAGTAGCAACACAGGTGAATAAGGTAGTCAAAAACGCAAATAGCATGCTTGGCTTCATCACTTGGTGCATCAAATATAAAAGTTGGCAAGTTACATTACAACAGGAAAAAACCTTAGTTAGGCTACATTTGGAATATTACAGTTCTGGTTGTCATACTACCAGAAGGACATAGATGCTTTGGAGAGGGTGCAAAGAAGGTTTACCAGGATGTTGCCTGGTCTGGAGAGTTTTAGGTATGAAGTGAGGTTGGATAAACTTAGATTGTTTTTACTGGAAAGACGGAGGATGAGGGGCGACCTGATAGATGTCCACAAAATCATGAGAGGCATAGACAGGGTGGATAGTCAGAGACTTTTTCCAGGGTGGAAATGTCAACTACAGCAGGGCACAGGTTCAGGGTGAGGGGGGTAAGTTTAGGGGAGAAGGGAGAAGATATTTTTTCACACAGAGGGTGCCTGGAACACATTGCTATTGGAGGTGGTGGAAGCAGGCACGTTAAAAACATTTAAGACATATCTGGATAGACACATGAATGTGAGGCAAACAGAGGGATTAGAAATTACATGGGCAATAAGTAGTGGGTCTAAATAAGAATTAGGAATTGACACAGGCTTGGTGAGCCTTGTTGCTATGCTGTATTGTTTCTTTACTACTAATAACACCTAACCCAGCTGCCACTTTGTCCATCTGCCATCTAACACAGCTGCATCCCACTATCCTACAACCCTATCTATTGCTCTAACCAGCTGCTACCCTGTCCACCTGTTATGCTGCCAACCTATCGACCAATTGCCCTACTAACCTACCCAGCTACCACCTTACCCACCTATACCCTGAACAGCTGCCACCCTAACTCGCTGTCATCCTACCCCTTTCTACCATTACAGACCCACACAGTCACTCTTCTCTCAGCCACATCAGGCAGAAAATTACCATTTTTTTTGGCTAAGTGCAAGTTGCATTGAGTTTGGTGAAGTGATTCTCTCCATGGGGCCAAACAGGTTTTCTCACCGTATCTTACCAAACTCACCCCTTGAATTGTAATTTGGGACCCTGCATTGAGAGTCACGCCCTATTTCCTAGCCATCTCACCATGCACCATCTGGAGCAACTGACTGGAAACCCTGGAATTGACCAACATCCCTGGCACTGTGTGCCATATTTAACAGGATATTGTGCACTGCCAGTCTGGAGCTGCCCTGTATGGTTCCTGATGGGCAGACATGGTGGGCAGGGGGAATTCCTTGCCCCTATTTTTTGTGTAGGGTCCTGGAGATCCTGCCAGATGGGGTGGTGCACAGCTGGAACTTGCAGTTTCCCCAAGACCAGCAGTAAAAGCCAGAACCTGATAACTGTTCTGAGGAAGGGTCACTGGACCCGAAACGTTAACTCTGATTTTTTTCTTCACAGATGCTGCCAGACCTGCTGAGCTTTTCCAGCAACTTCTATTTTTGTTGTCGATGGCCTTCTATACTCCAGTAGCATAAGTGCTACCATTTCTCTCCAATACCTCACACACATTCTGTTAGTGCTAATGCACCTGCCTCCCACCAAAGCTTATGCTCCACCACTCGGACTATTGCTGCAAAATCTTCCTCGTTCACTCTCACCTACCTCAACATGTGACACCACTAAATCTGCATGTCTGAGTGTGCCTACTCACTCAGGAAACCTTTCCACCTGCCGCCAGCAGTCATAGTTGTGCTATCCATTTTCACCTTCTGTAATACTTGCTTGTCTCTCATTCCAGGAGAATAAAAGCCCACAGTCGGTAAGAAAGAGTCAAGATGGATGGTGTGCTCATTATTGTTCAACACCTCACCCTTTATGACTGGTATCAGAGATTTTGCTTGACTAACTGTGCTGGGATCCCCTGACTGAAGGCAGTCCCCTTTTACTTGACTGAGGCTGCTGCAGCTGTCGCAAATCTTCCTGGCTTTGTTTTGGCACTAAATGGTGTAGAAGACAGTAGTAATTTGAAGCAGGTATCTTTTGCTGAGAGGCCAGTGTGCAAAAAGACAGGGGAATACAAGGCAGGGATGTTGTGAGCATCCAGGTAGGCTCGGTGTGAGTGAGCACTATGCTGCAGCATTTGCAGTGATATTTGCCAGTGCAGCCTGTAGTGAGGTACTGAAGTGCAGAATAACCCGTAAGTGGATTGGAGATGTGCCATGGTGATTTATAGAGATTGGCACATGTTGGATGCCACTGTCCTTGAACATGGAGTGCATGAGGCTGGTGACCATGGAGTGTGCCTGAGGTGTTGGCGCCCAGTATCCTTGGAGTTCTTTTGGGGCAAGCGGTGAATTGAATCTGCCAAGAACACACTGTGGTTTCCATGTCAAGTTTTCCTGATGGCCGGTTTATATGACAAGTTTAGTAAGATCACAAGCCGGGGACAGTCGAACTGTTAACAAGCCATTTAAGAAGCAGTAAGAGGCATCAATTGAGAAGTCGCTGCTCCCTGGTGAGAAACTGGCCAGACTGCTTGAGCAAAGTAGGGAAGTTGCAGCGAGACGATCTCGACATCCAGGTGCCCATCTCTTCCGATTCTACCTCTTAAACCACCGTAGCCCACGTCCCTCAGAGCCAGTTAAATCCTGCCTATCCATTCAGTAACACACTGAAAAGCTGTTTAAATGTCCCAAAGCTGTCCAGTGTGTTTGTGAATGAACACTTACCAGAATACAGCAGCTAATGCAGTAAAAAAAAGTCGCTTGTCCTGTTTTTCCCTGATGATCCAGAGCTACAAGGATGCTATTTGATGGAAGAACACTCCAGATTTCTGAAGAGACCAGCAACTAAAGACCTGGTCAGAAATGCAGAGCACCTGGGGCACTCAAAAAGCCAGGAGCAGAACTGAAAACTGACAGTGACTGTTGCTGCTCAGAAGATTCAGGCCATCAACTTCAAACACATAGCAGCAGTTATTGAGTTCATCCATATATTTCTTTCATAAATCCTGTTCAGTTCACTCTTTAAATAAGACATTTACAGGAATGATTTAAGAATGATTACGATTAAAAAGAAAAATAATGGAACTACTTTAGATTGATCTACCTTGCTGCATCTTTCTCTGCCCTCAAATGCATCATCACAACCTTCTCCTTGCTTTTGAATTCCTTTACTGCTTTCTGTGCAACCCCTGGCCCACTATTCACCTGTCTTCCTATAAAGCAGCTTGAGTTATTGGTTATGTGAAAGGAACAGTCATTGTAAGTTGCTAAACAGAATTTCCCCGCCTTTGTGTGCAATTCACAGTTCTGTACTAGTTGTTGCTGTGCTGTCTTATGTTAATGAACTGAGCAGTTTTATGCATCAGATGATAGCTTAGATCCTTGCATTTTAAAGAGACTTTCAGTTCTTGAAATGCTCAACCACTCTGAGACGATAATAAATTGGTCACATAAATATAGTGCTGGGTAACTAACTGAGCCATGTTGGAAGGTTGAAAGTGAAGGCAGCTGGCTTCCTATGATGTGAAAATGATTATAAAAAGTTGGGGTAAGGAGAAGAGAAACTAGAAGAAAAATTGCAATACATAATATATCATACTCTTAAAATTATGTAATTGAAATATTAAGATGATTCTGTCAAATGAACAGAACTGTGTGGTTTTTAGAAAGGCTACAGATGCTGGAAATCTGAAACATAAACTCTAAACCCTAATGATGCTCAGCAGGTCAGACATCATCTGTTGAGAAACTAGAACATGATTTCTCTTTAGATTGACAGTTTTATGAGCTCCTGAGAGGAATTTATTGTATTAAGTGGAGCTCGAATGTGTGTTTGTTACTCTGACATTTTCATGAGCATCTCAAAGGTTCCCAGTGTAATTATAGGACTCATGTATTCTGTCTGTATTAGATATTTTGTGAGTAGGCATAGGAGATATCAAAAGGGATGAGCCATCTAGCAGGAAAATAGAGGTTTTGTCTAGCATGGATTATGGAGAGGGTGAATATGGGACATTGGGGAAATGAGGCACAGGGAAGGTATGGAAGAGGCAGGAGGGAATTTTCAGTAATTGAAGAGCCATCTGTATCACTGAAATATTTACTTTGGAATCAGTTAATAGCATGTGGAAAAGAATAATTTCCAGGCATCATAGACACAAAAAAAGCTTTAATATATTGTGCTGGATGTATAAAAATATATAATGATGTGAATATCCTGACCTCAACGTACAAATTTTCTGAAAATGTAGAGGAACTCTATCTTGGAATTAACTTATGGGTTTGCATTAATTATTTAGATATATATAAAATCAGCCAAAAAAAAACATTTGAAGCCTGGCATTATCTTCTGCATCTTTGAACACTAACCATATACTAAGCATAAGCTGTTGCTTTTCTTAATGTTTTCTTCAAGTTTTGATGTGAATATTGTTTTCATTGTTAAATGTATGTGATTTAAATCACAAACGTAGCTTTGTTTGATGGAAAGGTCAAGCTATTTTTGTTAATCATGTTTATTCTGATTTCACGACTTTCTGATGCTGTTGTATTATCTCCTGACAATATCTTTTCACTTAAATTGACCGTTTGCTAATTTTCAGCATTTGCAGGCAGAGCTTTGAAACTCATTCCCACGATTGTCTGGGGAAAGCTGTTCAGAAACAGCTGATCAAGCATGATATGGTGTTATCGTTGGTATCTGCACTACAGGCTATTTCAGCTGTTCACTTTTATCCCATTGAAACTCTATTCTCTCGTGAGTTGACAAAAATGATGTGCTAAGTGCAAATCCTACACCTTCTGAATCCTGAAATAGAAAGTCGTGCGATTCTGCAACTGTATTTGTTCCTAATTTTAAGATAATTAAAGCATTATTTTATTTCTATTTGGAGTTTGTCTGAGTTGGTGGCATTCTTATCTCTAAGCCAGAGAGTTGTGGGTTCAAGCTGCTGTCTAGGTCTTAAGCATCCGATATTGGTTGAATATAAGAACATTTCCTGAATGAGTGCCACATTGTCAGCTGCTATGCTTTTAATGAGGCATTACGCAGAAACTTTGTGTTTTAGTTTTGGTGAATGTAAAACTTCATGACCCTGAGTAATAGTAAGGAGTGCTCATGACATCATGGCTAATATCTATCCCTCACATGTAACAGTGGTCCTCAAAAGATACAAATTTTATCAAAAGTTCTTTGGACTATCCAAAGAAGGTTTATGAGGTGCAAAGTAAATTCTCTTTTTCTCTCGCTAAATAACCCTTTCTCTGTTGCTGCTGCATCTTCCCACATCACATACCATTTCTAATAGGGATTGGAGCCCTACCCATAACCTTATATGTTTGAAGATCGAAAGCCAACCCATCAAAAATTACCTTCGATGCACTCTGTTAAATATTTCCCCACTACTATCCAGTTATGGAGGGCAAACTCCTAGTTTGGAACTCACGAGCATGAATCCACATCTGATTATTCTGCAAATTTGTCACCAGTATACCAATACAATGATGTTGGTTTTATAGCATTCATCACTGCAGTTCCAAATACCAAGTTTTTAAGTCTATGTGTAGATTATGACATTTCCATAAATGGTGAAATACTATTTTCTTGAATCTAAGTTCACTGATTGTCTAGGTTCATGCTCACTCTAATTCTAAATTCTGATGGGGTTATGGTCAAATTAGAATGGAAGGAAAGATTTCACTTTCTACACAGAGGCTTACTTCCTGACCAGAAATCTTGAATTGACCACAAAACCACCTGTCACTGCCAGATAAAGCCAGCTAGGTACACACGTGTAAATTTATAATGCTGTTCCCAGTGGGAAGCAGTGCTGAAGGGCAGTGCAGTCAGACACAGGGCTACGTACTTTCAGTGCAGATTTTCAGCCTCCACTTCCCTTTTTCTTTCCGCTCTGCATTAGGAGCATTGAATAGGTGAACAAAATAAAATGACTATACTTTCACTGTAAAAATGGATAAATTGGCTTGTGGTGAAGTCGTCAATAATAGAGACAGTGGGCTCAATCTTATGCCTTTTTGAGCTAAGTGTCAATTTTGTTGAGTTTCAAAGGAAGTTTCACGGAGGGTGCAAAAAAGCAAGATAAGGCAGAGATGCAATGAGCATCAAGGTAGGCTCGTAGTGAATGAGTACTAATAGTGCAGATAAACAGCCCAGAGATGCAGCCTGGTCAAGTCTATGAGCTCGGTGCATGTCCCTGAGCATGAAACATCCTTACTGCAGCATTACAATGATAGTTACTGTTGCACCCAAAGTGGAGCATTGATGTATAGATGTACCGGGCTGGCACAATCAAATGCCAATGTCAGTGGATTTGGGTGCATGTGTCTGGTGCCCATGGACTGTGCTGTGAAATGTCAGTGCTTTGTGCCCAGCATAGAGGTTCTTCGGAGCAAGTAGCAAACTAAAGTCGCCAGGTAACCTTTCTGACTTCCATAGCAAAAATTCTTAACAGCCAATTTGCTTGCAGAGCTTGCTTTAGACCTCTACAAGACTCCACACTGTGAATTTCACGGTGTACATTGTTTCTGATTAAAGGTATAGCAGCAACTGGATGCAGTTCAACCAAGAATCAATTTTAAATGCTATATGTTGTAAAAAAGAGTGAAAGGATGCAAACACCGTATTGATTTATGCTGACGCAAGCCAGGAAAGATGAGATTGTCTTCATAAGCTATTGCTTGTTAACGTACATGCTTCATTTTATCCCGATGTGGCAATAAGGCCATTGACTATTGGACTTGCAGAAACATAAAGCATTGTATTTTTGAAATACTTGCGTAAAAATCCTTTTAAAGGAACCCATTTCACAGGTGGAATGATCCTCTTAAAGTAGCGGGGAAACATTCAGATATTTGACTGATATACTGGCCATTCTGAAATACTTTATGGTGAAATCCATTTGTTCTCTTGTCACAGCCAAACAGTGGTATTACAGTTGTCATCTTTTGCAGCTTATATTGAAAAGTACTTCAGCTCCATCCCTGGACTCATGCTGTTATGTGTTAATAATTGTATGAGTTCTGCTTCCTCAAATGGCTAATTGCTATCTTCTTTTTCAGTGAACAGAGCATCTGCCAAGCGCGGGCCTCAGTTATGGTCTATGATGATTCAAGCAAAAAGTGGGTCCCAGCCAAACCTGGACAACAAGGGTTCAGTAGAGTCAACATCTATCACAACACCTCTAACAATACCTTCCGAGTAGTTGGAATGAAACTACAGGACCAACAAGTAAGTAGAAAGTCTGAACTAGCTTTGACAATCACCTTGTTGCTGTGGTGAGGATTGAAGTTTGGATGAGTCACAATCAAACAATCCTGTTTCTGTTGAATATTTATGAACAAGGTATAGATCTTTGTTTCTAATAGACCAGTTCCAACTGTAGTGTCATGGATTGCACCTAATTTATTCAGATTGCTGAATGGATCTGCTGACCATAAGTGAACTGTCTACAAACATAAAACTCTATATTGTGTGTCCCTTTTCAATTATGGTAATTCTATGAAATCAAATAGGATTACATGGTTCGTTATTCTGTCCATAAAATTGTATAAATTATTTAACCATCTCTATATATGGTTATCCTTCCAATCTTCAGAAACCTGAATTTTTACAACATAGAAAGAGATTATTTGGTCTATTCTATAGCACAGAGTTATTTTGATTATCCACAGTTTCCACTTAAATGGAGGTGCTTTAGAGGAGTAAATTACTGCAGATGCCGGAAACTGTACTGCAAACAAAAATGCTGGAAATCACAGCGGATCAGGCAGCATCCATGGAGAGAGAGCAAGCTAACATTCTGAGGTTAGATGACTCTTCGTCAGAGCCCAAGATGCTTTAGAGTCATTTCAGCACCACTTGGTGTGATACCTTTCTCTCTTTCTCTTTCAGCAAATTTTAAATTTCCAACGTGAATTCAGACATTTCTAGTCATTTATTCAGCAGTTGCAAGCAGTACTTTGAGTTTGTCAGAGTGATTGCTGGAGACATTGACACTCGCGAACAGATCTGTTCTTTTTACATCCAGAGTGTGATTGGATGCCGCTGGCTCTCCATAGTGTTAGGCCCTGTTATTGTTGTGTATTATTAATCGGGTTTACTTTCTTCTGCTGTCCTGGAACACAATGACAGTTCCCATCTCCACTCCACCTACTATTAGAAAAGATAATTGAGTGAGATGTGTGACAGGCTGCTGATCTCACTTGCTCAGACAAGTTGTCTTATGGGCCTGCTGAAGGTGAAAGTTCTAATGAATGCTGTTAGTGTTTCCATGGTGCTGAATTCCAGCTTATTCTTCCATGTTGCATATAATTTTAGCAGTAACCAAAGAGGTAAAGCAAATACAACAAAGAGAATTCACACAGTATGAGTTCATCTTATAGTGTTAATATTAAATGCACAAGAAAATTACAGTACATATGCCTACTGTGAGAATGCATATTAAGACCACATGTCTAATAACTGATTCAAAAATGTAGTTAGTCAAGCTCTGCGCTGTCAACTCTTGAACATGGCATATGGCTAATGTACTGGTTACTAAAACCATCCAAAACTAAAACTGTTGTTTTGTCTTCCTATTTAGTTCCTTTCTATATTAAAACAATACTCGTTATTTTGACTGGGATTTATGCCAAAAACCCACTATTTTATGAGGAGAAAATTCTCCTTATGTCCTTTTCCAGTCTTCTTTCCTCTGCTGGAAAGGCATTCGATTCTGTGAACCTCATCTCATTACTTCTTAAGTTTTGAATCTTGGAATTTTCTGACATTTTAGAGCTGCATTCTTAATTTCCAAGCAAGGTATACAATGGTAGGGTAGTGAAATTTCTATACTGTTGACCTAAGGATTTTCAGGGTAGTGATCTTCAGGCTCTGTGATTTCATAAATTATGCTTTATAAACACAGCATTAATACCAACAATTTTGGAGGCATTTTCTAGTTAAAAAAACATTGTAGAAGAATGCCTGGCAATGATTCAACTGTAAACAGTGACTTGCTCTCTTTTGTCTCATGGATATTACAAGGACAGCAACAAAATAAAGTGGAGCCTTCACATTCCTTTATAACATTGTCATGATGTTGGCAGTAGCATACCCTTTTAAGTTCATGTGCCTGATAATTTGAGTTCACCTATAATTGTCAGTGTAAAAAGCTTAATCTAATATAGATTCTGGATCAAAATGAATTTCTTCACAGTGAAATTTAAATTTTTCTTCAGTTATAACATTATTTAGATGTGGATTGGTAAAGGTCATATTAACAAATTGCCCTCTATCTCTGTTTATAGACCTAAAAAGGTATTTGTTGAAAACTTGTGTTTTTATTGACTACCTCTCAAGTTGATTAGACTATTTTGAAAGTTTTGATAGACTGTTTAGAAATAAAGGAGGAGGCTCAAGGGCTCAAGTTAAGTTTTTGAAGTTCTTTCCGTGATTTTTCAAAAAATGTTACTGTAGAAACTTTGAAGTACATTATACAGTGGACTCTTACTATTTCACGTTTGTTATGGACCAGGCCAGACCCCGCCCCCCCAAAATATTTTAAGAAACGTAGCCTAGACCCTAACTTTTTCTTATTTTTAAAGGCTGTTGTAATGTGCTGTGTTCCGGATGCAATTTGATTGGTCAAACTGCTCAGCGTTGAGCAAAACACAATTTATTTAAACACTAAAATTATAATACAACCAAAGAAAGAAAATTAACTCTATTGGAAAACTTAACAGAATAATTACTAATTAACTGTTCCAATACGGTAACATCCATAAACACACTCTTTGACAAAAAGGCAGATTCAGAAAAGTAGATTTGTCTCACAGGTAGACCAGCAGCAGAGAGAAACCTAGCTGTAACTAGGGACAGGGAAAAGATAGCTTCTGCTTCAAGACCAAAACAGCAACTGCTTAAAGCTGAACCTAAACACTGAAACAAAAAGTAGAAATCCTGGTCTGCGAGAGCTGGCCATACCCATCCAGTCTGCTTCTATTGTTCCAACTTAAAAGAACCCAAGACCTCACAAGCTAATTACTCCAGTGGTTTTGGTAGACTGCTCGGGACCTCTGCCTTACAACCACTCTTCAAAAAAATAGTACGAAATAACCTCTTAAAGCCACAGCATCGTCACACATTGAATATCTGAATCGTGTATCATTGAGGATCAGCAAATTATATTCCTGATTATTGTTCTGATTGCTTCTTGCTTCATTCCTCTGTAGCTGAACTCCTTTTTTTTCTGCTAGCACTGGAACAGCTAAACCTTTTGGGCATGATCAAAGCTAATTCTGCCAATGTTAGAGGCAATATAAAAGAGTGTGGCAGTTTTGATATGCCAGGGAGTATACTATACCAGCTCTTAGATTTATCATGCAGTCTACCTCTCAACACAGGAGCACATTTTAATAGGTGAACTGCAGATATTTTTAATCAGCCTATTCTGGCGTGTCATGTCTGGGGCTAGTGGACTTGAACCTAGACCTTCAGGCACAGTCCTTCAAAACTCCATGCCCACTGTGCCAGAAGAGCTCTGTAGGTGAAATGTATACTCATGTTAAAATGACACCAACTTTTCATGGGAGTGAGTGCATTGCAGGGTTATACAAAAAAAGTGGGGGTGGGGGGAAATGGGTTCATTTGTCCCCAAAACTCTCAGGAAAATTCAATATCCACCATTTTTTCTGGTTGATAGACTGTGCTAATAGGGAGAGCAAGGCAAGGCAAGGACAGGTGTGGATACTGTGAGGTAAGCATTAAAAGAGCAAGGGCTGAGAGAGCAAGCAAGCAGCCTGGTCCAATTCATGAGCTGCGTGTCTATCCCTGTAACTTTGTCAGAAAATCACACAACACCAGGATATAGCCCATCAGGTTTTTTTGAAAACACAGGCTTTCGGTGTAGTCCCAATGTCAGCTGAAGTGAGAAAGAAGCACACAGAACACAGAATTTATAAGTAAAATATCAAAAAGGTCACACAAGTGATCAGGATGTATTAAACAAACCGAAGGTGCTATTAAATCTTTAATCAGTTAGAAGGTTTTAATTGATTAATATGTATATGTAAATCCCCAAATTTATTTCAAGTCACTGTCCTGTGAGAACTAAAGGTTTTATCAGTGTAAAGAAAAGGTGACATTTTAAGTCAGACAATGCATGTTAGGTGTGAGGCTTTGTTCAGAATCTGTTTGTGTTTTGGTTTGGAGTCAGGCTGGTTTTGTTTCTAAAATAGAAATTTATGAAGTGCCACATTGACTGACTGTCTATAAATTGTGCGCTTTTTGAACAAAATAGAATGTATCTGCAAATACAAATTCACCCCATAGATTCACGTGTGTGTATGGGAGGATCTGTGTGAGAGAGTTTGTGTGTGTGAGAGAGTGTATAGTGTGGTGAGGTCACCTGTAGTGCGACATGAACCCAAGATCCCAGTTGAGGCCATCCTCAAGGGTACCGAACTTGGCTATCAGCCTCTGCTCGGTGACTCTGCACTATCGTGTATTCTGAAGTTCATCTTGGAGGACCTTTACCCGAAGATCCAGGGCCAAATGTCCTCAACCACTCAAGTGTTCCCCTACTAGGAGGGAACGTGCCTGTCTGGCAATTGTTGCGTGGTGTCCATTCATCCACTGTCAGTGTCTACATGGTTTCAACAATGTACCGTGCTTCGGGGCATCCTTGCCTGCAGCGTATGAGATAGACGATGTTGGCCGAGTCACATGAGTATCTGCTGTGCACATGGTGGGTGGTTTTCCCAATGTGTGATTGGTAGTGTCCATGTCAAAGATCTGACAGGGAACATTCTTGTTCCCTCCCAGTCAGGGAACATTTCAGTGGTCAAGGACATTCGGCCTTGGGTCTTTAGGTAAACATCCTCCAAGGTGAACTTCAGGAGACACAACAACACAGACTCACTGAACAGAGGCTGATAGCCAAGTTCGATACCCATGAGGACGGCCTCAAACAGGATCTTGGGTTCATGTCGCACAACAGGTGACCCCACCCCACTATACACTCACACTCTCACACTCTCACACTCTCACACTCTCACAGTCACACTCTCACACTCTCACACTCTCACAGTCACACTCTCACACAGTCACACTCTCACACTCTCTCACACTCTCACACTCACACAGATCCTCTCTCATACACATACTGTCTGTCAAGCACACACTCTCTCTCACACACAGTCTCTCTCTCTCTCCCCCCTCTCAGACTCAGAAACACGCACACACACACGCACACACTCTCTTTCTCTCTCACCCCGCTCACACACATGTGTGAATCTATGGGGTGAATTTGTATTTACAGATACGTTCTATTTTGTTCAAAAAGCACACAATTTATAAATCGTCAGTCAATGTGGTGTTTTATAATTTCCTACCTTAGAAATAAAACCAGTCTGACTCCAAACCAATACACAAACAGATTTAAATAAGGCCTCACAGCTAAAATACATTGTCTGACCTAAAATGTCACATTTTCTTTACACTGATAAAGCCTTTAGTTCTCACAGGACAGTGACTTGGAAGAAATTCAGGGATTTACATAAACATATTAATCAATTAAAACCTGCTAACTGATTAAAGAATTAACAGCATCTTCGATTCATTTAATACATCCTCATCAGTTGTGTGACCATTTGATCTTTTACTAATAAATTCTGGGTTCTGTGTGCTTCTTTCTCACTTCAGCTGGTGAAGGGGCTGCACTCCAAAAGTTTGTGTTTTCAAATAAACCTGTTGTACTATAACCTGGTGTTGTGTGATTTCTGACTTTGTGCACCCCAGACCAACATCGACACCTGCACCTTGTAACTTTGCAGCAGCCTTTCAGTACTCATTGTCAGAGCATTCTCAATGCAGATGTGTTTTTCCTAAGTGTCCAGCACATCAATCGGGATTGTGCCATGAGAATCCTGAGGGGTTTGCAGTTATTGAATGCCACTGTACCTGGATGAGGAGTGTATGTGCTGTTGCCCAGGGGTCAAGCCCTGAGATGCTGTTGTGTGCTCAGTGATGAGCTGAAGTTGCCAGTCACACACTCTGACTTCCATGTCAAGAATTTGCATCATAACCCAGTGCTTCAGATTTTTTACTCTTACAAAGATAAACGAATGGCAGTAATTATCCTGGAATTCTAGCTACACACTTCCTCCTACCTATGCTCTGATCCTATAAAGTGCCATTAGATACACAGTTATTTGCAATATAGGCTACTTATTTGTAATAATAATTTGCTTTTGATAAATGGTACCCTCATGAGAAATAACTATACATCAATTCACAGCAAATAAAAATATATACAGATGTTTAAAGAGCCCAGCGCCACCCAGCATACCCCAGTTGTGAAATTCTGTAAGTGATCTGTTCCTTCCTTACATTCTGCTAATTCCAAAATGCAACCAGCCTCTGAAGGTATGCAGAGAGCAGTCAAGATTAATTCAGTATATACTCCTTCCCATTTTCCCTGTGGCGGCACAGTTTCTCAATGGTTAGCACTGCTGCCTCACAGTGTCAGGGACCTGGGTTAAAATCCAGCCTTCGGCGACTGTGTGGAGTTTGCACATTCTCCATGTGTCTGCATGGGTTTCCTCCGAGTGCACCGGTTTCCTCCCACAGTCCAAAAGTGTGGAGGTTAGATGGATTGGCCATACTAAATTGTCCATTGTGTCCAAGGTTATGCAGGCTAGGTGGATCAATTATGGGAAATGCAGGGTCACAAGGAAGGGGTGGGTTTGGGTGGGATGCTGTTGGGAAGGTCAGTGTGGACTCAATGGGCCAAATGGCCTGCTTCCACAGGGATTCTATGAATCTGTGTGACAGGGCTAGAATTGGGAACTTGCTGTGCACAGAACTGTGAATGGACTACCTTGTGCTACAGTGCGTTCATGTGCAAAAGATACTGGGCTGTAACATCGGTAAGTACTGTAAAAAAATCTTACAAGAAACAGAATATGTTGACAATGGATAATACTCAAATGCTAAGGAAGGTATTTGATGGCTGACATTGGGCAAGTTCTAAGAATAGCTGTGCTATTGAAGCATGGATGGTCTGTCAAGTTGTTAGTACATTCAAAGCTTTTGCAATGTGAATGAGTCATTTGTCAATGATTAATGCAACAGACTATAAAACAAAAGGTCATATTAACTCATCCAAGTGCTGCATAGCTTTTGAAAAAATAATGCTCACTGTAAAAGCAAAACTATTTGTACTTAAAAGGAAGTTAAGACGTTAATGGAAAAACGTGCCATATTTGCTACTAAATGAACTCACTTGAATGAAGTTGAAGACCATGGCAAATGGAGCAGGGTAGACCATACAGACCCTCTATCCTTCTCCATTATTCTGTGTGATCATAGAGTCATACAACATAGAAACAGACCCCTCGGTCCAACCAGTCCTTGCTGAATATAATCCCAAACTAAACTAGTCCCACCTGCCAGGTCCTGGCCCATACCCCTACAAATCTTTCCTGTTCATGTACTTATCCAAATGTCTCTTAAATGTTGTAATTGTACTCACATCCATTACTTCCTCAGGAAGTTCATTCTGCACACGAAGCACCCTCTGTATAAAAATTTGCCCCTCATGTCTTTTTTTAAATCTCTCTCCGCTCGCCTTAAAAATCTTCCTCTTAGTCTTGAAATCCCCCATCCTGGACAAAAGACAACTACCATTAACCCTATTTATACCCCTCCTATTTTATAAACTTATATAAGGTCGCCTCTCAAAATCCTACACTTCAATTAACAAATTACCAGCCTATCCAGCCTTTCTTTATAACTCACACCTTCCATACCTGGCAACATCCTGGTAAGTCTCTTCTGAACTCTTTCCAGCTTGATAATATCCTTCCTATAACTGGGCAGCCAGAACTGGACACAGTATTCCAGAAGAGGCCTCATCAATGTCCTGTACAACCTCAACATGACTTCCCAACTCCTATTTCTTGATTCATTGAAAGATCTAAAATTGTCTTTCTCAGCCTTAAATGCACTCAGTATTAGAAAGTTCCAAACATTTCACAACCCTTTGAAGAAATTTCTCTAACTTTCAGTCCTCAATGATTGACCCCTTATTCTGAGAGTGTGTACCAGTGTTCTTGATTCTCTAGTCAGTGGGAGCGTGGTGTGGATGGGGCCGATCAACTTTCAGGAGCTACTCTGTATGTTTCTATGTGATCACTTCTCATTCTTCTAAGTTCCAGTGAGTGTAGGCTCAATCTATTTAGACTGTCACTATTGGACAGTTCTCACATCTCAGCACCACCTTCAGCATAAGTATATGTTTTTTGGATAGTCTCACAGAGATGCATGGTCGAGAAACAGACTCTTTTGTCCAACTAGTCCATGCCGACCATAGAGTCAGAGAGTCTTAACAGCATGGAGGCAGGTCCTTTGGCTCAGACTGGCACATGCCAACCAAAATGTCTATCCACGCTAACCCCATTTCCCTGAACTTGGCCCATATCCTTCTAAACCTCTCACATCAATGTATTCATCCAAATGCCTTTTAAATGTTGTTAATGTACCCACCTCAATCATATCCACTGATAGCTCATTCCATATGTGTACCACCCTCTGTGTAAAAAAAGTTGCCCCTTAGGCCCCCATGTATTCTTTCCCCTCTTACCTTAAACTGATGCCCTCTAGTCCTTGATTCCCCAACCCTGGGAAAAAGACTGAGTGCATTCATCCTATCCATGCCTCTCATGATCTTATACGCTTCTATAAGATCTATCCTCAGTCTCCTATGCTCTAAAGAAAAAAGTCCTAGCTTGTCCAACCTGTCCCTACAACTCAGTTCCTTGAGTCCTGGTAACAGCCTTGTAAATTGCTTCTGCACTCTTTCCATTTAATAACATCCTTCCTATAGCAAGGTGACCAAAACTGAACACAACACTCCCAGTGCAGCCTCACCAATGTCCTGTACAACTGCAACATAACTTCCCAACTGCTATATCTCAGTGTCTTGACTGATGAAGGCCAGTGTGCCAAAAGCCTTCTTCACTGCCCTGTCTACCTGTGACTCCACTTTCAGAGAACTGTGCAACTGAACTCCAAGGTCCCTCTATTCCACTACACTCCATAAGGCCCTTCCATTCACCATGAAAATCCTACCTTGATTTGACTTTCTGAAATGCAACACCTAACATTTATCTATATTAAACTCCATTTGCCATTTCCCAGCCCACTTCCCCAGTTAATCCTAAATTATCCAAGTTGAGGTTGCACAGGACATTGGTGAGGCCTCTTCTGGAATTCCGTGTCCAGTTCTGGTTGCCCAGTTATAGGTAGGATATTATTAAGCTGGAGAGGGTTTAGAAGAGATTTACCAGGATGTTGCCAGGTATCGAAGGTTTGAGTTACAAATAAAATGTCCTAAATTAATCTAGTCCCATTTGCCAGCATTTGGCCTTGATCCCTCTAAACCCTTCCTATTCTGTGGAGATTAAAACTGCAGTTTTCACCAATGTTATGTACAATTATTGTAAGACTGTAATACTCCTTGTAATAAAGGCCAAAATACCGTACGCTGCTTTAATTGTTTGCTGAATATGCACATTAAGTTTCTACATTCCTTGTATAGTGAACACCCAAATCTCTCTGAATAGCAACATGTTCTACAACACTTTAAAAAATAAATCTGCTTTTCTATTGTTACCATCAAATGGAGTAACCTCACACTTGCCCACATTGTACTTCATTTGCTACCTCATTGCCCACACACATTATCTATATGTTTTGGCAGCCTTTTTGTTTTCTCCTCACAACCTACAGTCCCACCAAGCTTTGTATCATCAGTAAAATTGGATTCTTTTTGTCTCCGTCATTATTATAGATTGTTTTCTGGATGTGTATGCCCTATCCTGGTTGGTCTCAGGGCCCTGATTGAGATCTAACACTGATCTTTGCAGCAATCCACTAGCTACAACCTGCCAATTGGAAAATGTTCCACATATCCCAACCCCTTGTTTCCTCCATTAATCAGTCCTCTGTCCATGCTAATAATCACCCCAACTCTATTAGCCCTTACTATGCCCAAGCCTTGGTATGTCACTTTATCGAATGTCTTTTGAAATTGCTAGTATTCTACATCAACTGGTTCGACTTTGCTTATCCTATGAGATACATTCTTAATAAACATCTCTAATGAATTTGTCAAACGCAATTTCTCTTCCATAAATGTATGTTGACTTTGTCTGATCAAGCTATGATTTTCTAAATGCACTGTTAAGAATTCCTTAGCAACAGACACCAGCATTTTTCTGACAACTGATGCAAGGCTCATTGGCCTGTGGTTCTTTATGTCTTCCCACCCATCTTCCCTGAATTGTGTTGTTACATCTGCTAACTTCCAATCTGCCTGATCTGCTCTGGCATCTTGGGAATTGTGAAAACTCACAAGCAATGCATCCAATACCTTAGCAGCTACCTCTTTTAGTGTGCTGGGAAACAGTTCATCAGGTCCGAGGGCTTTGTTCGCTTTTTGTCTATTAAGATTCTCGATACGTTTTCTCTGTTGATAATAGTTATTTAACGTTCCTCACATTAGCCACCCCCAACCCGGTTACCTTTTAACCACGTAACTCATGTCTTCTACTGTGAAGACAAGCATAGCTTATAATATTTGTTAATTGGCTCAGGGCATTTCTTTGCACCCCATGATAAATTATTTCCTCTCATCTAAGGGAATGTTAACTTTAGTATCCTACATTTTACTTGCCTATAAAAGTTCTTATCTGCTTTTGTGTTCCTGGCTAATTTACTGCAGTTTTTTATTTCTCCTTTTTATCAACTTCTAATCACCTTTCTGCAGCTCATGTAATATTATAAGCCTCTTCTAATCTAATAGTATCCTTAACTTCTCTTGTAAGCATCATCCAGTGTGAAAGAAAGATCAGGAATGGGTCAGAGAAGGTAATGAAGTCATAGATAATTTTAAAGGAAGAAGCCCCTCTGGCCAATTTAATTTCATCCTTTCAGAATACCATCTTATTGTCTTTTTATTAGTCTATAGCTGTCATCTAAATGCTAAATCCAATGCCCTGACCTTTTTCTTGGGAATCATTCCTAATTGATCCTTCCTAGTTGATGCTGTAGACATGCCTTGTAGCTTTTGATACATACTTCCCTGTGGGGGCAAGAATGGCTGCATGCACATATTGGAAGTATGGTTCTCTGAGGAACATCAGACTTCAGAGGAGGAGAAGGGTATTTAGCTTTTCAAATGTGCTCCACAATTTAATAAGATCATAGTTGATCTGGTTGTGGTCTCGTCTCCATTTTGTTGTCAATTTTGTCCATCCCATAACTTACAACATGTTCTTAGATGCTGCATTGATGTCCTGATGCTTCTGGGACACATTGCTATTTTAAAAGTGAAAGCAGGGGAACCAGAAACTCATTCACCTCTATCAACTGCCCATTATGGTCCTTGATGAGCTCTTTGAGAATGGACAATGAAAACTGGACAATGATTTTCAAGCTGCAGATTATCAAACCCCACAGCCTGCCACACATTAGTTCAAATGCTCTCAGTTGCAATGATGAAAGACACTAAGTAACTTTTTTTTAGCTGAATAAATCTTTTTCACAATTATGTTTATTGCATCAGATGTAATACCTTTTCATTCACTGTTTGGCCAATTCTTTACTCCATGAGGCTAGCCATTTGAGTTCGACCTGCTCAATTCTTTAAGGCAGTGACAGGCACCATTGTGACTGTTTTCTGCCTGCAAAAATTGTACTTAGGAGTCAATCCCTGCCTGCTGGCAGCACCTGATGCTTTTAATTAAGCACCACGCTTGCTGGTGGTCTAATTAGAGCAAACACATTTGAAGATGCCATCATTCAAATGATGCAAACATGGCACAGGATCAGCATCCAGAAGTTATCCGAATAATAGAGTTCCGATCCCAGATTGAAATTCAAGCCCTTGGCATCTATTGTAAAGTTGTGCACTTTGTTTTGTTATTTCTGAAAGGACTCAAAATTATTTTCAGGCTTTCAATGTCAAGAAACTCCTATGAGTTATATTTTTTAAGTATTCCAGCCAAAAGCACATGGTCGTTAGCTTTCTTTTAAAAATTACATTTTTACCTCATTCACAGCCATCTGGGGAATAGCTTTTCATTGAACGTTTTCACAGTAAAAAGACAAAATTGTGACCATTACTAAATTTAGCCATTTTGAGAGACTCCTTACAAAATTTAGAATGTGACTGTCATGTATGACACCAATGAAAGAGGTTCTTTTTGTGCATGTGCTAAAGTTCATTTTGCTTTGCCTGAGGTCTATGCAGAGTCAACTGTTTAAAGGTGCAGATTTCAAACACATGCCTATGGTGTAATAAATTGCACACCTATGATTTTTTTTACTGACCCCAATGTCATTATAACATTTATTCAATTAATAACAAACCAAAAAGCAGAATTTAAGACCAAAAATGGCCAATTGAGGAATTATGAAGATAGCAACATTTCGACATTTGATTATTTGATAATTAACCCTTTGATTACTGGCCCTCTCCAGTTATAATACTATAAATACTGTTCATGGGATCATACTTTTCTGAACTGAATATTGTTGCTCAGAGCAAGAACAGGCCAGACCAAAAAAAATGCAGAAGTTTGACTGTCACGTTGGCAGACTATCAAGCAGGAGTTTATATTAAACAATGTGGTGCTTTATTTCCAAAGCCACTGGTACACAATTTTCTCTTTTCATTGGAGCTGGTGGAAGTTCATCTCTATGATTTATTCATATTTGAGCTTTAAATTCTGTTGATAGATCATTTTCTTTTAATAGCAAATGTTTTGGCCTGTAACTGAAATAAGGGATGAATTTAGCATAGAGTAACTCTGAAAGTATTACTGGGTCATGGAAATTAAAATTTTGCTTGGTTTCACGAGCAGCTAGATGATCTTGGAACTTTGATAACCCACAACATTACTTATATAACATTGGATCTTTGCTGAAAACATTTTAATACGATGTCTTTTCCAAGCATTTAATTTAGAATAACTTTTAAAATAGTTTATGATGTGTTTGAAGTAGCTTGGCATAATGTCAAAAGTATTAGGAAGTGAAGTGGCCTCACCTTAGCTTCCAGGATTGTATCAATTCCACTTTCTAATACATTCCTCTGAGTATTTGTTAATTTATTTGTAGTAAAAATACCCACATATCTTATGACAAGTATACATCATTCATCTTTTAATACACTTCAGCTGCCAATATTACTTTGAAAGGACTTGTTCATTTAACATATGTTTTCAATTTTGGAGAATAGACTAACAATGCATTATGTTCAGAAATGTTTTCTCTTGATTTGATTTGCATTTTGCTTATAGGTAGTCATAAACTACTCCATCGTGAAAGGACTGAAGTACAATCAGGCTACACCTACGTTCCACCAATGGCGAGATGCTCGGCAGGTCTACGGGTTAAATTTTGCAAGCAAGGAAGAAGCCACAACCTTTTCCAATGCAATGGTGTATGCTTTAAGTGTGCTGAATTCCCAAGATGGAGGTATGTGCTGCTTTGCTCTTCTTTACAGTCACACACAGGTTCCTTCCATCTGCTGTTGCTGTTGTCAGTCTTGTATGAACAATGGACCTTGCAGGAGCTGTGAGACAATGGCTATTTTTAGCAACCTCTGCCTTTTATATTTTGTGTATGCTATTGTTTCACTGTCTTCTTTAGCTCCTGTTCTATTTTGTCACATTCAGAAAACAAACAATCAGTATCAGATTTGGAGTTTGGTTAGCTCGGTTGGGTGGACAAGTGGTTTGCGATGCAAAGTGACACTAACAGCATGGGTTCAATTCCCGTACCAGCTGAGGTTACCATGAAAGGCTCTCCTTTGTAACCTTGCCCCTCACCTGAGGAATGGTGACCCTCAGGTTAAACGACTACCAGTAGTCTTTAATAAGAGCTTGGAACCATGGTGACTTTACCTTTTACCTTTAATATTAGATTTACTGAAGAAAGCAAATCATTCACATAGTCATGTTTTGGGCATAACCGTGATCCAGGTGGAAATTATGTTCAAAATTGCATTAGTTTTGAGAAGTGTATATCTTTCTGTGATGAGAGCTGTATGATTTGTATATATTTATATAATTTTTTAGAGTTTGCATTTATAATCAATTATGTGAGTGTTGGTTTATTTTTGTAAAGGCTTTAAAACTTAACTAAGTTAGTCTGTCTGGAACCATGATTTTAAATTTGCAGAGAGCAGGTGACTGCAAAGATGACTGGAGAGTTAATGGAAGTTTGTTGATACTGATAGGAGAGAGAAAACAATAAGCCATTATCTCTAGCAGAATCTATGTTGAGCAAATTTCCATCTTAATTTAGTTCAAAAGCTTTTGAGTTCAGTTTGAGGAAGAATTGACTGGGGTTAGAGGCAAGAATTGTTAGTCTGAGAAAAGGAGCTTGTTCAGATCAGTTAAGGAATTAGTTACCTCAGTGGAAGTGTGTAATCTGTGAAATTTACAGCTCAGAAATGCTTGGTTAGAACTCTGCAGATTATTAAAGTACTGAGACAGTCTAAGTTCTCAGTTATGTGAGTATTCAAGAGAAAGATTTCACAGCTCACAAGACAGGAATTGAGAATTTGTCCAGTCAAAACTACAGATTGAACAGGGAAGGAAAATGTCTCTGGTATTTGATTAACTGTAATGTGTTGGTATTGGAGAATAGTTGGGATTTTGGTTTGCTGTGTGGTTTGAAATCTTTCATTCTGCATTACATTTGTTTTTTTTGTTTTGTTTTATTTTTATTTCTTGTGCATAATAAACTTCTGTTTTATTATTAAAGCCAAGTCTGCAGCCTTGTGTGCTGTGTTTCAGTGAAAGACTGCAATATTGAGCTTTAAAAAGAATCTAGCAAGGCAAATTTCATTCCAGAATCTGAGTTGTCCACTAGTATCATTAGCTGGGATCGTAAAATTTCCTCTTTTAACTCAAATCTAAACACTTATTACCAAACAAAATCTGTCATAAATAAACAGTTGGATGGCTAAAATGGTAAGAGTGAAATGTTTCAAAAAATCCATAGAGAACTTTTTTGCTAGTCTTATCATTTTCTTAGTCAAATGTAAAAACAAGTTTCTTAGTGCCTTTGGGTGGCACAGTGGCTCACTGCTGCCTCACAGCGCCAGGAATCCGGGTTCAGTCACACCCTTGGGCGACTGTCTGTGTGGGTGTCCTCTGGGTGCTCCGGTTTCCTTCCCCAATCCAGTGATGTGCGAATTAGGTGGATTGGCCATGTTAAATTACCCACAGTGTTCAGGGATGTGTAGGTTAGGTACATTAGCCATGGGAAATGCAGGGTTATATGGATAAGGTAGGTGAATAGGCATGAGTCTGGGTGGGTTGCTCATCAGGTAGTCAGTGTGGACTTGTTGGCCAAATGGCCTGTTTCCACACTCTATGGATTCTAAATTCTAAACAAAAGAAAAGCTCATAAAGTGCCTATTCATAACCTTAGATCAAAAAAAAAGAAAACATTATTTGTTCTTGGAATTCCATAATGTTTTAGGCTAGTCTGGTCTGTTTTAAGTGAATTGGGCTGAAAAAAAAAGCAGTGATATGCTGCCAAGTTAACATTCCCAGCAACATCAGCTTGGTTCTTCAATGGTTCTATGGCTTATCCACACAAAGTTGAATCCACAGGTTAGTGCAAAGTCCCCCTCCCTGTACCCAAACTCCCGGATCATTCACACTCCTTCATCCCCTTCAATCCCTATCCCCACCATAGCCATTGTCACCCTCAACTTCCTGATATCCATCTACTCACTCTGTATCAATTTCATGAACAAAACTCACAAATGTTGTATGAACTTTTCAACTTCCATCAAAATAAACAAATGTCACTTGACAAGATATTTGAAAAAGGCACAAAGTCTTCAAATATCACACACCTGACAAAATATGTTCACATCAATTGAATAGACATTTAAAAAAATGAAAAGCATCTTTAGAATTTTGTACATTGGCAAAATAAACAGACATCACTTGATAAACACTTGAAAAATTATTCACTCTTTGGAAACTTGTAAATCAATTAAAACCGTGAATCTCAAACATAATGAGTATTTCAGAATTCATCTGTGTTTTTGAAGGCAGTGAATAGCTAATAGATCTGTCAAAACTTACAAGCACCGAACAGTTGGTCTGCAAAGAATAAATAAAGGTAGTTGTTTCAGAGATAGTCAGAACTGCAGATGCTGGAGAATCTGAGATAACAAGGTGTAGAGCTGGATGAACACAGCAGGCCAAGCAGCATCAGAGGAGCAGGAAAGCTGACGTTTCGGGTCTAGACCCTTCTTCAGAAATGGGGGAGGTAAAGGGGATTCTGAAATAAATAGGGAGAGAGGGGGAGGCGGATAGAAGATGGATAAAGGAGAAGATAGGTGGAGAGGAGACAAACAGGTCAAAGAGGCGGGGGTGGAGACAGTAAAGGTGACTGTAGGTGGGGAGTTAGGTCAGTCCAGGGAGGACAGACAGGTCAAGGGGGCGGGATGAGGCTGGTAGTTAGGAGATGGGTGTGGGGCTTGAGGTGAGAGAAGGGGATAGGTGGGAGGAAGGACAGGTTAGGGAGGCGGGGACGAGCTGGGCTGGTTTTGGGATGCGATAAGGGGAGGGGAGATTTTGAAGCTTGTGAAGTCCACATTGATACCATTGGGCTGCAGGGTTCCCAAGCGGAATGTGAGGTGCTGTTCCTGCAACCTTCGGGTGGCATCGTTGTGGGACTGCAGGAGGCCCAGGATGGACATGTCGTCTGAGGAATGGGAGGGGGAGTTGAAATGGTTCGCGACTGGGAGGTGCATTTGTTTAGTGCGAACCGAGCGTAGGTGTTCCACAAAGCGATCCCCAAGCCTCCACTTGGTTTCCCCAATGCAGAGGAGGCCACAACGGGAACAGCGGATACAGTATACCACATTAGCAGATGTGCAGGTGAACATCTGCTTGACGTGGAAAGTCTTCTTGGGGCCTGGGATGAGGGTGAGGGGGGAGGTGTAGGGGCAGGTGTAGCACTTCCTGCAGTTGCAGGGAAAAGTGCCGGGTGTGGTGGGGCTGGAGGGGAGTGTGGAGCGGACAAGGGAGTCCCGGAGAGAGTGGTCCCTCCGGAAAGCAGATAAGGGTGGGGAGGGAAAAATGTCTTTGGTGGTGGGGTCGGATTGCAGATGGCGGAAGTGTCGGAGGATGATGCGTTGGATCCGGAGGTTGGTGGGGTGGTACATGAGGACGAGGGGCATTCTGTTTTGGTTGTTATTGCAGGGAGAGAGTGTGAGGGATGAGTTGCGGGAAATGCGGGAGACACGATCGAGGGCATTCTCGACCACTGAGGGGGGGCAGTTGCAGTCCTTGAAAAATGAGGACATCTGAGATGTTCGGGAGTGGAATGCCTCATCCTGGGAGCAGATGCAGTGGAGGCGAAGGAAATGGGAATAGGGGATGGCATTTTTGCAGGAAGGTGGGTGGGAGGAGGTGTATTCTAGGTAGCTGTGGGAGTCGGTGGGCTTGAAATGGATATCGGTTTCCATGTGGTTGCCAGAGATGGAAACAGAGAGGTCCAGGAAGGAGAGAGAGCGCTTCTTCCTGTCCTGCAGGCTCGACCAGTCCCCCTCCACTGACACCCTCATCGGCTTAGCCGAACTCGTCCTCACCCTCGACAACTTCTCCTTCAATTCCTCCCACTTCCTACAGACAAAGGGGGTGGCCATGGTTACCCGCATGGGCCCAAGCTATGCCTGCCTCTTTGTAGGTTACGTGGAACAATCCCTCTTCCGTAGGTACACTGGCCCTAAACCCCACCTCTTCCTCCGTTACATTGATGACTGTATCGGTGCCGCCTCCTGCTCCCACGAGGAGCTTGAACAGTTCATCCACTTCACCAACACCTTCCACCCCAACCTTAAGTTCACCTGGACCATCTCTAATACCTCTCTCTCCTTCCTGGACCTCTCTGTTTCCATCTCTGGCAACCACATGGAAACCGATATCCATTTCAAGCCCACCGACTCCCACAGCTACCTAGAATACACCTCCTCCCACCCACCTTCCTGCAAAAATGCCATCCCCTATTCCCAATTCCTTCGGCTCCGCCGCATCTGCTCCCAGGATGTTCTCATTTTTCAAGGACTGCAACTTCCCCCCGTCAGTGGTCGAGAACGCCCTCAACCGTGTCTCCCGCATTTCCCTCAACTCATCCCTCACACCCTCTCCCCGCAATAACAACCAAAACAGAATCCCCCTCATCCTCATGTACCACCCCATCAACCTCCGCATCCAACGCATCATCCTCCGACACTTCCGCCATCTGCAGTTAGACCCCACCACCAAAGACATTTTTCCCTCCCCACCCTTATCTGCTTTCCGGAGGGATCACTCTCTCTCCAGGACTCCCTTGTCCGCTCCACACTCCCCTCCAGCCCCACCACCCCCGGCACTTTTCCCTGCAACCGCAGGAGGTGCTACACCTGCTCCCACATCTCCTCCCTCACCCCCATCCCAGGCCCCAAGAAGACTTTCCACATCAAGCAGATGTTCACCTGCACATCTGCTAATGTGGTATACTGCATCCGCTGATCCCGTTGTGGCCTCCTCTGCATTGGGGAAACCAAGCGGATGCTTGGGGACCGCCTTGTGGAACACCTACGCTTGGTTCGCACTAAACAACTTCACCTCCCAGTCGCGAACCATTTCAACTCCCCCTCCCATTCCTCAGACGACATGTCCATCCTGGGACTCCTGCAGCCCCACAATGATGCCACCCGAAGGTTGCAGAAACAGCACCTCATATTTTGCTTGGGAACCCTGCAGCCCAATGGTATCAATGTGGACTTCACAAGCTTCAAAATCTCCCCTCCCCCTAACGCATCCCAAAACCAGCCCAGCTTGTCCCCGCCTCCCTAACCTGTCCTTCCTCCCACCTGTCCCCTCCTCCCACCTCAAGCCCCACCCCCATCTCCTACCTTCCAGCCTCATCCCGCCTCCTTGACCTGTCCGTCCTCCTTGGACTGACCTCTCCCCTCCCTAACTCCCCACTGACACTCACCTTTACTGGCTCCATCCCCGCCTCTTTGTCCTGCCTGTCTCCTCTCCACCTATCTTCTCCTTTATCCATCTTCTATCTGCCTCCCCCTCTCTCCCTGTTTATTTCAGAATCCCCTTCCCTTCCCCCTTTTCTGAAGAAGGGCCCAGGCCCGAAACATCAGCCTTCCTGCTCCTCTGATGCTGCTTGGCCTGCTGTGTTCATCCAGCTCTACACCTTGTTATCTCAATAAATAAAGGTAACTTGGAAATTTAAACAATTAGCTCTGTATCACACATTTACTTACCTTTTCCATATTGTACAGTGTAGAATAGTACTTTATCCAGTAGTTAACTTACTCCAATACATCAGGAGGCCTCAGCAGGTCTGGCAGCATCTGTGAAGAAAAAAAATCAGAGTTAACTGCTGCCAGACCTGCTGAGCTTTTCCAGCAACTTCAGTTTTTGCTCCTGATTTACAGCATCTGCAGTTCTTTTGGTTTTTACATCAGAAGGCCTTCTGGCTTTGACAGGTCTTTCACTCAACAGTTTGACAGTCGTCAAAAGCAACAATGTGAGAGCTACATTATTTAATGGTAACTTACAGCTTTCCCTTGCATTACTGTCATTACCCATTTTAACAAATACAGATACAACTCAGGATACAAAGCTTGGAATGAACTGTAAAAGAAGCAACACTGTTTGCTTACATTTTATATTTTTCCCACCTCTGACCCATAGTTCATTCTTCCAACATAGTGATATCATTTAGGAGGACTTCCAATTCAGAGTCACCTCCGTGAAAATTCTGGAATTCTAAAATTCTAAATGGTACTTTTTAAAAAAATCATTCATGGTGTTACTGGCTAGGCCAGCATTTATTGACAGTCCCTAATTGCCCAGAGGCCAGTTAAGAGCCAACCACATTGCTGTGGGTCTGGAGTCACACGTCGGCCAGACCAGGTCAGGATGGCAGTTTCCTTCCCTAAAAGACGTTAGTGAACCAAATGGGATTTTCCTGACGATTGGCAGTGGATTCATGGTCATCATTAGACTCTTCATTCCAGATTTTTATTAAATTCAAATTCTACCATCTGCTATCTGCCATGGCTGGATTTGAACCTAGGTCCCCAGAATAGTACCTGGGTCTTGGGACTAACAGTCTAGCGATAATACCAATATGCTGCTGCGTCCCCTAAGTTAGGTTCCTGACTTGCCCCTTTCCCTTGCTGGTGAAAATTACTAGAAGCAGGACTTACACACTGCATCTCTTTCCTAATTCTGCCTCCATCATGAGACCACAAAATACCGGCCCTTATGGATGCTGAGAAATTTTGCAAATGCTGCATGTTCAAAATTAAAGTTTGCTTCATGACTCTTTTCAACTGTACATACAAAAAATATCCCCTGATCTGTCCAGCCTGACTCACAAAGCAGCAACACCTAGAGTGTCACAACACACACACAGAAACTTCCTTGTCAAAACAAAAAAAGACAAAATTGGGGATTAAAATACCAAAAATTCTCCCTTACCATCTTTGACAGATGAGTGCAATCCAGATAGCGCTCTGATTCTGATGTTTACATATAGTTCCTTTACATGAAGACATCTTTTCATCACCAGAAAGCAATCCAGCTCTGGCTTCTGTATATCAGCTTTTACCACATGATCCAACAGCCTGCACTACCAGGCCATAATTCTCTGTGGAAAGGCCAGCTTCCTTACACTTAACTTTACATATTGTAACCTACTGGTGCATCTAAGCTGGAAAGAACTGTCCGCAGAAACACAACATATTCCCTCCATTATGCACAAAATTCATTAAAATTATCAGTAATGTTCATTTCTGTAAAGTCTGCAGTCCTAGCTATTGGAACCTGGTAAATAAAGTCTTTCCAATTGGGATTTTCAGCTCTTGGTGCTAGTGAAAAGATTTTTTTTTAAATAAGTCCACCCCTAGACTACCAGATAGGAACAATCTGGCATACAATGATCACAATCCAAAATAATCCGTTTGTTTTGTTTTTTTGGAGCTGGGTAAACGCTGTGTGCAATACTGCTAACAGGAGGCAATTATATGAGTAAATACAAGTATCAGGTAGATGGCAAAAAGCTATCATAATACAACCCACTATCTTTAAATAGAAATGAAAATGAATGATAAATTCGATAGACTCATCATTGTTTTACTGCAAAGACGACTGGCAATTCATCATACCATGTGACAGGAGGCACACCATTGCCATAGTTGGAAAGTACAACGTTTACAAATTCATACGAATATTACAGTTCCCTTCATAATACCAGGTGGTCATCATTCACAACCAGGTTGTACATCAAAATTATTTTGCTTTCAAAATGTATCTATCATTCTATGTAAACCAGCTCTGCGCATATGCATGAGGGGAAGAATGGAATTCACAGTATTGTTACATGGCTGATGCTGAGCCCAGTCGCTGTTACTGTAAAGCAGAATTAGTGAAAAGTTACTGGGTAATCATGGATATTTGGCGTAGGTGGAGAAAATTATTTGAATTTTTTAAACTGGTTTGTTTGATTCCAGTCAGTAAATGATGCATATATAACTAATATACAATTCCACATGTTTTAGTCATTAGTAGAACTGAAGAGGTATGCTCTGGCAACTTTCAACTTTGGGAAGGTGTATACCAGGCAGTCGATCTGATATGACCTGTTTTCACACCTCGCTGAGGCTGAAATGTCTGCCTTTCGTGTCGTTGAATCTCTTGCTGTTTTTAACTTTACACTATTATAAGAACAGTCGATCACCGCCACCTTATGGTCAAATAATGGACATGCACCCCTTATGAAAGGTATTTTAGTGCACTGTTTTTATTTTAGTGTCATCTTCAAACATTGAACTCACATGGCCGGCCAGAAGCTCTTCTCATTCTGTGTAGAAGCTGCATCCGCATCAGCCAAGTTTGCCTTGGAACTGCTTCTCTTGTTTTCTGCTACTGCCCAGACCAGATCCCTGGTGACTTCCTCACCTGAATCAGGTGATACCCTGCAAGGGTAGTGATGGGCTGTTGTGTCAGACCTTCCCCGAGGGCATGAGGAGTGATAAAGCACTCAGCATGCGACCTCTGAAGTGAGCTTCACCCATGTTGTCATTAGTTGATTAGCATTTTTCTGTACTACTACATATAGGTTCAAGTTTTTCTTGGCAAGATTTTACAAAGATTTGATCATTTCTATTCTTTGTGTTTCCATTAATTGTTTTGCTTATCAATCTGAAGGATAACACTGTTGGCATATTTTTCCACTGGGATTTAAATTTAACATTGAGCACTCCCATGTCAGGAAAATGATAGAGGCCTTAATTGCATTCCCTCATCAGGTATACAGAGGCAGGAGGAATCCCAGCTCTGGGAATCCAAAATTTAAATATGGCTACCAGTGTTACTAATTTTTGGTTAGAGGGTGAGTGGGTGGACTGGTTTGGGAGTTGGGCTAGGTGACCCTCGAGGAAACAAAGAGTTTCCCAAGGCAGACTGGGCAGAAAGCCTGCCTTGGTGCTCCAGTACTGGTGCCAACATTTTCAAAGATTAAAACATAAATCATCCCTATCATCCACACATATCCCCAGTGCCCGTCCATACCACCCTTTGTCCTTTTCCAATCTTAAAGGCTGCCTCATAGCTACCCTGTGCCATACTATCTATATTTTGCAACATCATGGTCCTTTATAGCCCCTTTACGACTTTGTAAACATCTTTCTATCCCCCTTGCCCCTCCTATTCCTTGTGCCACCCAATAACTCAAGTCTTTCCCAAGACCCTGAATGACCTCTATTCGTAAGTCCCTACTCACTTTCTTCAGTAACTCAGCTATTATTCACCATGGGCAAAATTCAGGAGACATGCTCACGATGATATCACTATTGGACAAAAAACAGTCTCACTGATGACAAAATAAGTCAATACATTGAAATTCCTTAAACTAATCCCTTATGAAGAAAAATATTTCACTTATGTGCTAAAACTTGAAGTGCTTAACTCATTGTATCAATAAATATTTCCTTTTTAATAAATAATTTTGAGCGTCCATCAAATTAATTACGTGATAGGCACCTCATTGTGAAAATTTTAGCTTGGGAATTTAATAATGTAGCACAATGATAGTTTGATGTGAACAGTCATTTTGAAATAATTTTTTTTTAATTCCACACATTTTTTGACAGTTTCTTGATGACTTTGCAACCTCAAAAGGCTTCTACACACACACGTTGCCTTTTCAGAATCCTGAAGGAGCCTTTCCTTCACCAAAGTTATCTTATGTCTCTCACATGCTGCAATGACCATATCGAAAGCAGGATTCGACCTCTTCAAAAGTGGACGACTTATGAAAGATTCCTCCCTCCTTACCCTCACAAATACTCACAGGCTCATAGGTGGAACAGGCTCAAGGGGCTGAATGGCCTACTCCTCTTCCTATGTTCATATGGTCCCCACACATACCCCATACTCTGCCCATGTGAACCCTTGCAACCACGCCCTCCACCCATCCTTCATATCCCCTCATACCCATGACTCCATAAAGCCTGTCCACCGTCTGCAAGGCACAGGTCAGGACTAAGATGGAATGTTCTCCACTTCTGGATGAGTGCGGCTCCAAAAACACTTAAGAATCTTGACAACCTGGTGTGGATGAGGACGCAGACTGTAGGGAGGATGTGTGAACTGCCCAAAGCACTGTCGTACAGAGCATGGGGGAGAAAAGAGAATTGTAGTGGTAATGGGGAAAAGCATTGTAATAGATACTGTTCTCTGCAGCAAAGACAGAGAGTTCTGAAGACAATGTTGCCTATCTGATGCCAAGGTTAAGGACATTTCTTCAGGGTTGGAAAGGAACTTGAAGTGGGAGGGGAAAGATCTGGTTATTATGATCCACGTAGATACCAATGACATAAATAGTACTAGGAAGGAGGTACTGCTGAGGGATTATGAGCAGTTTGGCACTCAGTTAAAAATCAGAATCACAAAGGTAATAATTTCCAGATTACTAACTGAGCCACTTGCAAATTGATAAAAGGTAAATAACCTTAGAGGGATAAATGCATGGCTAAAGATTGATATGGTACAAGCGGGTACTGATTCATGGGGCACTGGCACCAGTACTGGGAAAAGAAAACCCAGTTCTGTTGGAATGGGTTTCATTGAAATGATGCTGGGACCAGTACCCGGATGAGTCGAAAATCTAGGATTGTGGATAGGGCTATAAGCTAATTAATTTGGATGGGGGCAGCTGTAACAGGGGGTTCAATTCAAGGGAAGTTGAAAAAACCAAAAAGAAATGAGACAGCAGAGGTGTAGGTTAGTGAGGAAGCAGATTATTATCAAAAAGTGACAGGAAGGGACAGATGATAAAAGTATAAGAGTGCAGCCAAAATTAGAACCAGAACCAGTGGTTAAAAAATCAAAGTTCTTTATCTGAATGCTTGCAGTATTCATAATGAAAGAGATAAGTCGATGTCACAAATAGAAATAGAAATGAATATGACTTGATATCGACTGCAAAAACACGGTTGCAGGGTGACCAGCACTGGGAACTCAATATTCAAGGTACTTGACATTCCAGAAAAATAGGCAAAAATGGAAAGGAGGTGAAGTAGATTTGTTAATAAAGGAAGACAGTAGTGATATTGGTACAATAGGTTGATGTGAAATCAATTTGGTGGAAATAAGGAATATTAAGGGAAAAAAGGGTGGAGGTTGTGTATAATC
The DNA here is from genome assembly GCF_021869965.1 of Rhincodon typus. NCBI lineage: Eukaryota > Metazoa > Chordata > Chondrichthyes > Orectolobiformes > Rhincodontidae > Rhincodon > Rhincodon typus. The sequence goes on along the minus strand of NC_063339.1, from coordinate 34,434,890 downwards.
TGCCAATGAGTTGCCTTACTGTAGGACAAAGTATAAGTTGTGGAAAACGTGATGGCATGTAAGAAGAGTACGACAATTGTCATAAGTGATGTTAATCTGCACCAATACCCACAATCGAGAAAAAACACATTTTCAACTGGAACAACACTACTATCATTGGACAAGCCAAACAGAGGACAGCCAGGGAATTCTTGGAGGCTTGGCATTCATCCATGGACTCCATCAACAAACACATTGAATTAGACCCTATATACTGACCATTACAACGCACAGCCGGAACTGGCACCTACCAGAAGCAGTAAAAACCAGACCGTATAAATTCGAACCGGCACAAGGCAACAGCACTTCACAGAAAGCTCCACAGCACTGAGGATGTCACCTAGTAAGGGGACAAAATGCCTGCTATCAAACCTCCCAGTTCAGCGAGCGCACCAACATCTACAACGAGCACCCGAGCTACAAATCTTCACTCAAACCTTGGAGAGTTTGTGCTATAGGGAGAGGCTGAATAAGCTGAGCTATTTTCCCTGGAACACTGGGGGGCTGAAGGGTGACCTTACAGAGAATGGGGTAAATAGGCAAGGTCTTTTCCATAGAGTCGTGGAGTCCAAAACTACAGACCATAAGTTTAAGATGAGAAGGGAAAGATTTAAAAGGGACCTAAGGAGCAACTTTTTTATACAGAGTGTGGTGCGTGTATGGAACGAGCTGCCAGAGGCAGTGATGGAGACATGAATAGGAAGGGTTTGGGGGGATATGGGCCAAATGCGGGCAAATGGGACTACATTAATTTAGGATATCTGGTCAGCATGAACGAGTTGGACTGAAGGGCCTGTTTCCGTGCTGTACATCTCTGTGACTCTAGGACTCTGTAACTGAATGTGTAGAGCAGACGATTCGGATTTTTTTAGGAAGCAGCAGAAGTTGACTAAAAAGCAAACAAAAATGGAAAAAATGATTAAGGAAATAAATTGGCAAGAAATATAAAAACAATCAGCAAGAGCTTCTCAGAACTAAGTTAACAAAAATGAATGTGGGGATAGAAAACAGGGCATTATAGGCCAATTAGTCTAACATCTGCCTTTGGGAAAATGCTCAAGTCCATTATTACGGAAAAATTAACAGAATGTTTAGAACATCTTAACACAATCAAAGTCAGCATGATTTTGTGAAAGGGAAATCTAGTTTAACAAATTTTGTAGAAATCTTTGAGGGTATAATATGCACAGTTGGTAATTAGGAACTGTCGACTTACTCCTGCTGGTATTTCCTATGTTTTTATCCTCCACTTCTTGCCTACAAACAACTGCCAAACCTTAAATGGACCATTGTTCACAGCACACTACGCAGCCTTCAGGACGACATCGACCAAAACACCACACAACCCTGCCATGGCAACCTCTGCAAGACATGTCAGATCTTTGACGTAGACACTACCATCACACGTGGGAACACCACCCACATTGAGCACGGCAGATACTCATGTCACTCGGCCAATGTTGTCTATCTCATATGCTGCAGGCAAGGATGCCCCGAGGCACGGTACATTGGCAAAACCATGCTGACAGACGCTATGACAATGGATGAATGGACAGTGGGCAACAATTGCCAGGCAGGGATGTTCCCTCCCAGTGAGGGAATACTTCAGCGGTCAAGGACATTCAACCTTGGATCTTTAGGTAAACGTCCGCCAAGGCAGGATACACAACAGTGCAGAGTTGCTGAGCAGAGGCCGATAGCCAAGTTCTGTACCCATGAGGACAATCTCAGCTGGGTTCATGTCCCACTACAGGTGACCCCACCACATATACACTCTCATACGCATGAAAACATACACACATACTCACCCACAGAAGCACATTCTCTCTCTCTCTCTCTCTCTCTCTCTCACACACGCACACGCGCGCGCACACACACACACATGCTCTCTCACTCTCTCCCACACTCTATCTATCTCTCTCTCTCTCACTCATACACTCACTCATATACATACACACACACACACACACACACACACGAACCTATGGGGTGAATTTGTATTTGCAGGTACATTCTATTTCTATTTTGTTCAAAAAGCACACAATTTATTAATAGTCATTCAATGTGGCATTTTATAAATTCCTACTTTCGAAGCAAAACCAGTCTGACTCCAAAGCAAAACACAAACAGATTTGAAACAAGGCCTCACATCTGACATGCATTGTCTGGCCTAAATGTCACCTCTTCTTTACACTGATAAAACCTTTAGTTCTCACAGGACAGTGACTTCAAAGGAACTCAGGGATTTACGTATACATATTAATCAATTGAAACCTTCTAACTGATTAAAGATTTAACAGCATTTAAGGTTTGTTTAGTACATCCTGATCAGTGATGTGACTCTTTGATTTTTCACTTATAAATTCTGTGTCTGATACTACCTCTCTCACTCACACCTGAAGGAGAGAGACTCCGAAAGCTTGTGTGATTTCAAATAAACCTGTTGAACTATAACCTGGTGTCGTGTGATTTCTGACCTTGTCCACTCCAGTCCAATACCGGCACCTCCACTTCCAGCATTTGTGTCACACAGAGGCGTTGTCAGTCTTGGCAAGATTCAGAGCCAGAGAATAAAACAACTTGCTTGAACCCCTGTCATGAAAATGTTTAACCAGCGTAATTTTCTTAATAGCCATTCTTAAGGTTTCACCGAAGGAGTTTATCATTTTAGTGCCAGTGTTAATACATAGACATATTTCTGCTTCAAGCCTGTCCATTAGAAAGTGAATCAACAGTGTTTGGACTAATTTCAAGAATCTAGCAGAGAAAGGAAATCAGATTGGGGTGGATTCAACTTGAGTTACTGGAAATGAAAAATAAATGCTGAAACCCTCATGGTACACAGTTCCTTGATTTGTTTGTTTCAATTCCATACAGACAGAAGAATCAATAAAAAGAAAAAAAGTTTTAATACTTCACATTTTTCTTCACATATTGATGGTTGTTTTACACAGGGGCAGAGTAAATGAATGTAAAATGCTTCAGATGCTGGAAATGGGCAGATTAAGTTACCCATTTGTGTTAATATTGGGATGGATTACACTTAATGCATCCAGTAAATGTTTACAACCATTTGTTTATTTAAAGTGAAATGTCATGCAGATCAATCTCAGTGCACTGCATTTTCCCAGCACCAAGGATTCTGATGATGAGTGTCATATTGAGTTTAACATAATCTCAGTGAATTTATCAATGCAGATATACAAGAATGGTCTCAATATAGTTATATGTATGTGCATGCTTGTGCAATTGTATATATGAATATAGTTTCAATACTGTAGAGAATGATTAGCACTTTAAAATAAATCTGAATACCTTCTTTTAATAGAGATTTTAGGAACTGCAGATGCTGGAGAATCTGAGATAACAAGGTGTAGAGCTGGATGAACACAGCAGGCCAAGCAGCATCAGAGGAGCAGGAAGGCTGACATTTCAGGCCTAGACCCTTCTTCAGAAATGGGGGAGGGGAAGGGGATTCTGAAATAAATAGGGAGAGGGGGGAGGCGGATAGAAGATGAATAAAGGAGAAGATAGGTAGAGAGGAGACAGACAGGTCAAAGAGGCAGGGGTGGAGCCAGTAAAGGTGAGTGTAGGTGGGGAGTTAGGGAGGGGATAGGTCAGTCCAGGGAGGACGGACAGGTCAAGGAGGCGGGATGAGGCTGGTAGGTAGGAGATGGGGGTGGGGCTTGAGGTGAGAGGAGGGGATAGGTGGGAGGAAGGACAGGTTAGGGAGGCGGGTACAAGCTGGGCTGGTTTTGGGATGCAGTAGGGGGAGGGGAGATTTGAAGCTTGTGAAGTCCACATTGATACCATTGGGCTGCAGCATTCCCAAGCGAAATATGAGGTGCTGTTCCTGCACCCTTCGGGTGGCATCGTTGTGGCACTGCAGGATGGACATGTCGTCTGAGGAGTGGGAGGGGGAGTTAAAGTGGTTCGCGACTGGGAAGTGCAGTTGTTTGTTGCGAACCGAGCGTATGTCTTCCACAAACGGACCCCAAGCCTCTGCTTGGTTTCCCTGATGTAGAGGAGGCCACATCTGGAACAGCGGATACAGTATACCACATTTAGCAGATGTGCAGGTGAACATCTGTTTGATATGGAAGGTCTTCTTGGGGCCTGGGATGGGGGTGAGGGGGGAGGTGTAGGGGCAGGTGTAGCACTTCCTGCGATTGCAGGGATAAGTGCCGGGTGTGGTGGGGCTGGTGGGGAGTGTGGAGCGAATGAAGGAGTCACGGAGACAGTGGTCCCTCCGGAAAGCAGATAAGGGTGGGGAGGGAAAAATGTCTTTGATGGTGGGGTCCTGGCACTGAAGGTGGTGTGGCAGAATTTTTCTTTGTCAATCATGTTGATTTTCCCCATGTAAGGCAGGCATGCAGATATACACTTCCTTGTTAAAAGCTTATTTAAATTTCAGTCTGAAACTGTTTAACGTCCATTTTTAAACTTACAGTTTCCTGCCATTGTCTCCATTTTGGCCTTTTCAGGACATTAATTTTGGTTCCTTCCCTCAAGGATGCTAATTTTTAGATCATAGAGCAACTACGTTTCGTCATTACATTTTGTTCCACTTCTACCCATAAGATTAGTTCTTAAACCTTTTGATGGCTGCCACCATGTTGGACCTTGGTTTACCAACCCTTTTATAGATCCACTCAGAATTCTAAACAAGGGGATAGAATCTTCCCTTTCTTTAAGTGATGACAGGGAAAGATGAGTAGATAGATTGGTGCCAGGTAGAGCCCCTTGCCTTCATGCCAGCACAGGAGTTAATTTCTGAGCAAGAATGCCCTCCTACCACACCATCAATTGAAACCTAAAGCAGTCAATTAATGACCACTTATGGGTCTCTTCTGATGAAAGTAGTGTGATTAATGTTTCCAGCAAGTCAGAACAGTGGCAGCCGAGTCTTGAAATGGAGTGCCTGCCTGTTGAATTGGAGGGGGACTTTGACCTGAACAATCTGGGGATATTGGGAGGCGGTTGGGGCACAGGCCAGAGAAGTTGAAAAAACCAAACCCTTCCCTTGCTTCTGACCTCCCTGACCCCACTCATGTTTGCATGCAGGTGCAACAGGCAGTGAGGAAAGCTAATGGCATGCTGGCTTTCATAGCGAGAGGATTTGAGTATCGGAATAAGGATGTCTTGTTGCAGTTATACAGGGCTTTGGTGAGGCCACACCTTGAGTATTGTGTGCAGTTTTGGTCACCTAGTCTGAGGAAGGACATTCTTGCTATTGAGGGAGTTTAGCGAAGAGTCACCAGACTGCTTCCCGGGATGGCAGGACTGACATGAAGAAAGACTGGATTGACTGGGCTCGTACTCACTGGAATTTAGAAGAATGAGGGGGAATCTCATAGAAACATATAAAATCCTGATGGGACTGGACAGGCTAGATGTGGGAAGAATGTTCCTGATATTGTGCGAGTCCGGAACTAAGAATAAGGAGAAAGCCATTCAGGACTGAGATAATGAAGAATTTCTTCCCGCAGAGAGTTGTGACAGTGTTCAGTTCTCTCCCACAGGAAGCTGTTGGGGCCAGTTCATTAGATATATTTAAGAGGGAGCTGGACATGGCCCTTGCAGCTAAAGGGATCAAGGAGAGAAAGTGGGAATGGGATACTGAGTTTGCATGATCAGCCATGATCATATTGAATGGTGGTGCAGGCTCGAAGGCTGAACAGCCTACTCCTGCACCTATTTTCTATGTTTTCCACCCAGTGATTCCCCCCATCCTTCCATGAAGTTGCCTACTGGACTAGCTGCTCCTGGACTTCCAGGTGGCTGTGTTGCCAGCAGCCTTGGTCTCTGAAGTGTCACTATGGCTTGCAGTGACTGCCAGCTTCTGATTGATTCATTGATTGATTCATTGGCATCCGTTGGAGCAGGAAATCACTGTCCCAAGAAGGGATCCAGTGAAAAGCCTGCTGGGTGACCACTTAGTCACCTGATAGGCACATAAGCTGGTGGTCTTTCTGGTTTGCTGTGGTGGGAGTCCTCGCACATTTTCATATTCCCACCATAGCTGGAAGGAAAGACCGAACATTTCACTGAAAGACTTTACATTTTACGGTGGTTTCTTTGAACATGGATTTGTTTTGTGGATTTAGAGGCTGTCTGTTTACACCCTTACTTAAATTCTACCAGTGCCCCATAATTCTTCACACATTTTCTGTGCATTACAGCCTGACTTTGGAACTCTGTTGCATTTTACCCTGAAGGGTGACATGTGATGCTGATTCTTTACAGGCAGAGTCTGACTTGTGAGCCCCTTCTCCAATTTCTTACTATCTGTAGCCTGCCTGGTGTAATACATATATGTTCTAAGGATTGATGTCAGCTTTAGCTGTCACTGCCAATCTGATTGGAAGGATGCTGTTCCAAAATATCCAAGCAGCTTGATAAGCCTTAGCTGTAATGAAACCTTTCTAAGCTAATTTCTTTAGGGGGCGTGGGGAGAGAAGTATGTGTGTGTGTGTGTGTTTGTGTGTAGAGAAAGAGGCTTCCTAGCCTCGGATTTCCCTATCCATGCTTAATTTTAGTGTTTGCGCTGTGGAGTTTGCTTCAACCGTGTGCAGTTTTAAATAACAGGTGCTCAGAACAGATCAAAGAAAGCCACTTTTAAAAGAATCGATTCTGTTAATGTTGAAAATCAAAGAGGAAGTCTTTCACACGCAATGCCAATACAGCAAACATGGCAGGACCATAATCGGAGGGTTAGTCGGACGACTATTACCTTAACTAGTAAGTGGAGAAAATCTTTAATATATACTAGAAGTGATTCATTGGAGTAGACTGAAGGTTATATTAAAGGAATGCATACCTTTCAAACAAAGCTTAGGTTATGGATCTAAATTTTATGAACCTTTTGGAATAATTTTACTAGCAAGTGGCAAGTTGCATACGCAGTGGTATCATTATATGTTGAGGGGAATCAAGCAAAAATATTGCTAAGAGTGTATCATCCAGCTAATTGCTGAACTGTAAACATGTCATTCACAGTAGTTATTGAGAATATCAGAATACCAAACAATGCGATACTGAAGCTACTTCCCTCATCAACTTAGTGCATATGGTTCGGACAGCTGTATTGCCCAAGATATTTATGTTTTTTCAGGGACCAAATTTTGACAATGCTACCCTCCAGGCAAATTATAAAATTTACTACTGAGGATGGGTCATGGCATTAGAAAAGAAAGTCCTTGGATCAAATGAATGTGACAAAGATGACTTAGCGTGTTTTTTCCAGTTGAATTTAAAGGGATCTCGTCTCTTGGTAAACGTAACTTGTGATGTTATATCACATATAGTGGAAGATATGAAATGATGCTTTGACTCACTGTCAGTTAACCTGATGTGTCCACCATTTGAAATTGAAATTAGAAAAGTTTCAAAACAATTTCTCAGAATACCCATTCCAAAAGTTGAAGGTGATGTTTCACCACATCTTCTGTAGTACAAAGTTTTCAATGTGGCCGGCAGTCCAGTTGTGAAAAATGATTTTTCAATATCTGCTATTCACGGGAGTGTGCCAACCTGGAAACCTCCCTGTATGGCAACAAGACTCCTTTTAAATTAAGGGAGGATTCTCAACTTGTGAGGTTTTGGTCAATAAATTGTTCTTTATCCCCAACAGAAGACTCTGTCAGGCTTGTACTTTACAACGGTTTACAGGTAAGCGGGGAGCAGAATTCAATATTTAATTAACCTTAAAATAGTTCTTGTGTGAAGCAAGTTTCATCCTATTGAGATATGCACCTTCAAGTACATGCAAGAGAGCCACACCGTGAGTCCGCTAGACAATCCTAAATTGATTGTCAGCCTAATTCTTCACACACTCAAGATTACCCAGTAAATGTTGTCCAATTATTGAATTACATCAAATGACGTACATAATATTGTAGATTTTGCAGCACGGCTCGCTTATTGTAAACAGCCAAAGGAATGAGCGGTTTGATATGAACTGTCAGTGTTTGGGATGTATAGCCGATATACCTGGCATCTCACTGGCACGGAAATTCATACACTACCTTACTCATTTGTGTGATCAGCAGAACATCTATTTGGCTTAATGCTGGTGAACGCCACGTGTGTTGATACAATTTACAAGGTCTGTCAGGCTTGCAGTATAACACATTTACATGTACTGAAACCTACATGCATTAATACACAGGGCCCTGTATTTGCAGACAGGTTGAAAGCATACATGCATTACGCTTGTTTAAACTAAACAAAATAGGTGACAGCCGTTCGCTGGTTCACTTCTCAGGGCCTGACTAATCAGGGTCAACCTGGCTCGTTTAAAATTTAAACAAAGTCTTGCAGTTACTATCAATCAGCATTAATGGGTACATTCTTTATGCCAATGTCTCTACCAACCAGAGTTCACTTGATAAATAATCAGCACTGTCCTGTTATGCTGTATAATTGTTGGTCTTCCCTTAAATTTATATTCTTGAGTATTGTCCTGATGAGCACAAGATGAAAAGCTTTGACAAGCTATGTTGCACAGTGGCTCAGTGGTTAGCACAGCTACTTCACCGCATGAGGGACTTGGATTCAATTCCAGCCTCAGGCGACTGTCTGTGTGGAGTTTGCGTATTCTCGATGTGTCTGCATGGGTTTCTCTTTGAGTGCTCCAGTTTCCTCCCGCAGTCCACAGATGTGCAGGCTAGGTGGATTAGCCAAGGGAAATGCAGGGTTACAGGGATAGGGTAGGTGGCTGTGTTTGAATGGGATGCTCTTTGAAAGGACAGTATGGACTCAATGGGCCAAATGGCCTGGTTCCACACTGTAGGGTGTTCTATGAATACTCAAGTGCTCTATTACCCAACAACTAACAACTGTTCCTCACTTCCCATTTTTCCCATCGTTACTGAATTTCACACTGCTCCATAGCATTCAAATTGGCATCAATTTCCAAACTTTGGACAATTCAAGGAAGTGTATATGCAAATAGTAACTACCAAAAATTTTATTTGTCAAGATTCGGAATGCAAAGGTGCAATTAACTACAACACCATACGGTTAGGAGGATTTGTTTGCATAGGCTTACTATAATACAGCTTTTCAAATGATGCTGGGATAGATTTGAGTAACAGTTTATATGTTTTAAGTTCAACATATTTTGAGTTAATGGAAGTATCACTAAGTTTCTGAACTTGACAAGACATGGTCCAGCTGATGCTTGTTAAGATAATTTTAACTTTATCCTTTGTGGCGTGACTTTCATTTAGTTAAACTGGCTTGACATTTTGTCTCATTGAATGTTTGCTCATCTTACAGAAGATTGATGATTTCTGTTCTTAAATTGACGTCACTTGATAACTTTAGATCCTCTTCTTGTGGAATCTGCATTGTTACAAGTTATTAAGAAGTATTATTATAAAGAAATGCTTTAACGTATCTGAGCTGTGCCTGTAGGCTCTTATCTAGAGATGACAATCCATTCTGCTTTGCCCATTGAATGCTTTGTGTTCACTAATTAATTTAAGCCAAATAAAGCACTAGATTTTGTCAACTTCTATTTAATTATTGACAGCGGACTGTAGACTTATTTTCTACTGTAAAGTATAAGTTACATTGACGTATGTAGAGTATGAGTTGCTGTGTACTATCCTACGTGTACTGGAGACAATAGTAAGAAAAGCATACCTGGTCACACTATGATTAGCAGGGAGTGCATCTGCCATTGCTTCTGTTCCTGTTCCTGTTCCTGCTACTGTAGTCGTGTTTTTTTCTGCAGAACATTCTGTAGGTAACTGATGCTGTAATTTGAAGCATTTTATGACAAAGACTACTTAATTTTGAGCATTTAGTTTTAATGGCTGCACTAAAGTGCATAAGAAATTATGGAACTGAGAGATACTAGATCTTAATAATTCAATGTACTGTGAACAACTCAGCTGCATTGGTGTTTCAGGGAATCTAAACCATCCTTCAGAAATGGATTTGTTTCTAAAGATAGACCTTATACCTGATGTCGGTTGTCTGTATCCACTTAAAAATAACAATTAAAGAGATTGCCTCCAGCAGTGAAGATAACATTTATGTTCAATCATTTGAGGAATTACTATGCAGTACTATGCTATTCTCACTGAGACTGAGTTCTGATGGTTGTGAAATTATGTGTTCATTTGCACACCTCAGTGTTGAAAAAGAACTCATTACTATCTCATATGTCGTTTTATGTTGTTTCATTGCTGACATGCTCACATTTCCTTAATTGCTCAGACAATTGATTCAACAACAACTACTGATATCCTGAAAGTTTTTGCACTCAAACATGGCTAGAAGTTTATAAAACTAAATATAGAGTAATTATAGACAGTGTGAGTTAAAGCTGAGCTCTGTTTCGATGCTTTGCCTAATATGTAATAACTGAAACAGGGTTTTGCGTGAAATTTGTTGAAATATCAACAATTGTTTCATTAGTGAGTGATGGTTATAACATGTTACCTGTTTTTAATTCACATAAATTTTGTTCCAGAAACTTAATGTCTATTTAGTTTATTAAAATAACTATAGTACGAGTTCAAGTCTTTTCACATCAATGTATGTTTAAATCAGGAAGAAAAATCGGTCTGTTTAGTGAGGTGCAATGCCATACACTGTTGTTTTCTCAGCTTTAGCTTTCTTATGGCCTTTGATCTTCATACTTAAACTTTAATGCCACAAATACTGTGCTCTTTTTGCTGCCATGATGTGAAGGTGCCAGTGTTGGACTGGGATGGACAAGGTCTTGTTGAAAGCTTTATTATTTCAAATAATCCTCTTGGAGTATTACCTGGTGTCACGTGACTCCTGACGTTTTGCTGCCACTACAAATACGGCATTGAAAATATGTGTAGAGACTGCTCCCTTCAACCATCACCACTACAGTATTGGTCCTATGAGAAATGTAGCAGTTATGAAATGGAACGATTTGGCTGGTGAGATAGATCATGTTTTGGTTTAAGTTTTATATAGCTCCCTTGATTCAGGAACAGTCCCATTTGATTGGAACATATTGAATGTAACCCCTTTATTCAAAAAGGGAGGAAGACAGAAAACAACAAACTACAGGCCAGTTAGTTTAGTGGCTGTCATAAAGAACATGTCATAACCTATTATTAAAATGTTATGGAAGGGCATTGAGCAAGTTCTAGGTAAACAGGCAGTGTCAGAATGCTTTTCTGAAAGTAAAATTGTGTTTGACCAACTTATTGGAATTATTTGAAGAAGTTATATGTGCTGTTGATGAAGGGGATACACTATGCTATGAATTCCAGCAGGCATTTGATAAGGTATCCAACAAGGTTTATTGCAGAGAATAAAAGCTCATTATGTAGGGGGTAACATGTTGGCATGGATAGAGAATTGGCTAGCTAATAGGAAACAGAATAGGCATACATCGCTCATTTTCTGGTTGACAAAGTGTAACGAGTGGTGTGTCACAGGGATCAGTTAAACATAGAAACATAGAGTTCACATCATAGTTCTAGGGCCTAAACATTTTATAATGTACATAACATAGAAACATAGAATATAGGAGCAGGAGGAGGCCATTTGGCCCTTAGAGCCTGCTGTGCCATTCTTCATGATCATGGCTGATCATCCAACTCAATGGTATAATCCTGCTTTCTCCCCGTAACCTTTGATCCCATTCGCCCCAAGTGCTTTCTCTAGTCACCTCTTGAATACATTCAATGTTTTGGCATCAACTACTTCCTGTGATAATGAATTCCAAAGGCTCACCACTCTTTGGGTGAAGAAATGTCCCCTCATCTCCATCTTAAAAGGACTACCCCGACTCCTCATACTGTGACCCCTAGTTCTGGACACACCCACCATTGGGGAAATCCTCCCTACATCTACCCTGTCCAGTCCTGTCAGAATTTTATAAGTCTCTATGAGATTCCCCCCTCATTCGTCTGAACTCTAGCAAAAACAATCCCAACCTACAATCTCTACTCAGACGTCCGACCGTCTATCCCCGAAATCATCCTGGTAGACCTTTGCTGCAGTCCCTCGAGAGCAAGAGCATCCTTCAACAGAAAAGGAGACCAAAACTGCACACAATATTCCAGGTATGGCCTCACAAAGGCCCTGTACAACTGTAACAGTACATCCCTGCTCCTGCACTTGAAACCTCTCGCAGTGAAGGCCAACATACCATTTGCCTTTTTTACTGCCTGCTGCACCTGCATGTTTACCTTCAGCGAATGGTGCACAAGGACACCCAGATCCCGCTCCACACTCCTCTCTCCCAATTTACAGCCATTCAGGTACTAATCTGCCTCCTTGTTTTTGTTTCTGAAGTGAATAACCTCACATCTATCCAAATTATACTGCATCTGCCATTGATTTGCCCAACTCACCGAACCTGTCGAGATAAGGCTGAAGGATCTCTGCATTCTCGTCACAGTTCACAACTTGATATCGTCTGCAAACTTGGAGATGTTACGTTTTGTTCCCTCATCCAAATCGTTAATATATATTGTGAATAGCTGGGTCCCAGCACTGATCCATGTGGCACTGCACTAGTTATTGCCTGCCAATTTGAAAAGGACCCATTAATTCCTACAGAGATAGTAGGAACTTTTTTCTGAAGAAGGGTCTAGACCCGAAACATCAGCTTTCCTGCTCCTCTGATGCTGCTTGGCCTGCTGTGTTCATCCAGCTCTACACCTTGTCATCATTAATTCCTACTCTTTGTTTTCTCTCTACCAACCAGTTTCCTATCCATCTCAATACATTTGCCCCAATCCCATGCGCTTTAATATTGCACATTAATCTCTAATGTGGGATTTTGTTAAACGCTTTCTGTAAGTCCAAATATACTACATTGACTGGCTCCCCCTTGTCAACTCTACTAGTTACATCTTCATAGAATTCCAACAGACTTGTCAAGCATGACAAATCCCTTCATAAATCCATGCTGACTGTCTGATCCTGCCACTGCTTTCTAAATGCTCTGCCAAAAAATCCTTAACTCATTCAGATGAAGGGACCAAAGGTGTGGTTGCTAAGTTTGCTGATGAAACAAAGAGAAGTAGGGGAGTAATTTGTGAAAAGGAAATAAGGAGGCTACAAAGACATTTAGATAGATTATATGAGTTGGAAATAGAGTATAATATAGAAGAATGAAATCTTCCATTTTAGGAAAAGAATGCTAAAGAAGCGTATTATCTAAATGGAGAGATATTGCTGAGCTCTGAGATGTAGGGAGGTTTTGATTGCAAGAATGGTAAAAAAGGTATGTTCAAGTACTAATTCAGTAATTAGGAGAGCTAATACAATGTTGCCATTTGTTTCAAAGGGAATTGAACACAAAAGTAGGAAGGCTATGCTTCAGATGTACAGCGTTTTGATGAGTCTAGCTTTGTATTACAATATATACCATTGGTCTCCCTATTTAAGGAAGGCTGTAAATGCATAGGAAGCGATTCAAAGAAGGCTCACCAGACTGGAATGAGTGGGCTCTCTTATGAGGAAAAGGCCGAGGTTAGATTCATCTCTGTTTAGAAGACATAAGAGCAAGAGTTTACTTGAATGAAACATATAGATCCTGAGAAGTCTTGACAGGGTGCAATTGAGAAAGGATTTGGAAATTCTACTTAAAGATCACTGTTTAAAAGTTAAGGTCAACTAGTTAAGGCAGAGACGAGGAGAAACCTTTTCACGTAACATTTTGTGAGGCTTTGACATGCTCTTCCTCCAAACACCAATGGAAGCAAATATTTGAATTGTTTTAAGGCAGAGGATAGATGGGTTTTTGATAAGTGGGATGGGGGCAGTGTGTGTAATGTTATGGCGGATAGATAGGAATGTGGAGTAATAAGATCAGCTATGATCCCTCTGCATGGTGGCACAACCTGAAGGGACGAGTGGCCTATTCCTGCTTCTGATTCTTATATTCATATGTATTGTTTTGTTGCCTCCAGATTTGCATTAAAGTAGACTCAATGTTTACTGTGACCCAAATCAGTTACTAAAATACTGACATGATATTGACTCCTGTAGCCAATTCTAAGGATAACCTTTACATGAGACAGCTATCATTATACTGACTACACATGTTAGCTATTCCAGGATCTTTTGAAATTTAGAACATTCCCATTGACTGCACTACATTGGATGGTGTGACATTCAGTGTTAAGCAGTGCCCTAGAGAGCCAGAGCAGATTAGAAATGTAATGTTAAGCTACATCACTCATAGAATGGTTAAAGTATGGAGGGGCCCTTGTGACTTATTATGTCAGTGCTGGTTCTCTGAAAGAGCAAATCAGCTAGTCCCATTCTCCTGCCTTTTCCTCATAGCTCTGCAAATTTTCGAGTCAATATCTAATTCTTTTTAAACGCCATCACTGAATGCACTGTCAGGAGGTCTATTCCTGATCCTAACCGCTCGCTATGTAAAAAAAGGTTTTCCCCATGTTGACTCTGGTTCTATTGCTAGTCATCTTAAATGAGCATCCTCTGGCTCTTGACCCTTTCCACCCATAGCAAGTTTCTCTCAATCTACTCCACCTTGACCCACCTTGATATTGAACGTTTCTACAAAATCCCCTCCTAACCTTCTTTTCTTTAAGGAGACAAGTCCCAGCTTCCACAAACTGTCCATGTAATGGAAGTCTCTCTTTCCTGGAATCATTCTCATAGATCTTTTCTGTATCTTCTGCAATGCTCTCACATTCTTCCTAAAGTGTTGCGCATGGGATTGAAGACAGTGCTCCTGCTGTTTTTTAAATATTCATTCAAGGGTCATAGGCTAAACCATCATTTATTGCCCATCCTTAAATGTCTAGGGGGAAAATAAAGAGTCAATAGCACCACTGATGGTCTGAAGTCACATGTAGGCCGAACAAGGACAATTTCCAATTTCCCTCCCTAATGGACATTAGTGAATGTAAATTTAGTAGGAGGTACATATTACATAGGTTAGTATTTTGATCCACATTTTTGCACTGTATTCAAATTACAACTGACTGGCATGGTTGGATTTGAACCCATTTCTCCAATCAGTATAACCTGGGTCCTTGTTTACTAGTCAAATGATATTACTACTACACCACCATCTCCAGATCTTCTGGTCTCTGGTCAGTCGGGATTTCACAGATGTTCCAATTCACTGACTATGTGACAATTGCCTGGGGTGTTTAAACTGTCAATGAATGATTACCCAGCATCTGGAATTTTCCAAAGCCTGAACTCTGAATCAAAGACTACAGATATTTCTGACTTCCTTACCAGAACAATTAGTCAGGAAACAGAGGAATTAGAATCTACAACACCTGGCTAACTATAAAATGACCTCTCCCTGCCCTCTGCTGTGTATTGATACTCTTCCCACTCCCCAAGTCACTCACACTAACCCTTTTGACTACACTGTGATCCTATGAACCACATTCAACCTAGACTGAATATCCTGCCCAGACCTGACTCCCCTGCCTCCCCTGTTGAACCAACCCAAACCCCTGTCAGTCCTGACCTGAATCCCTAGCACCAACCTGACCTCACTAGCCCTGGATTCTGCTTCCCGCTCACTCACTGTGCCTTACACATTCTGCCACTGTATCTAACCTGCCACCTTACCCATCCTTCCACCATATCAGCTACATCTACACTATCCACCTTGCCACTTGCCACCTTCTCACCTTACCCACCCTCCCTACCTGCCACGCTATCCACTTGCCACTCGATTCCTTTAGCTATTTACCACACTCCCCTAACTCTTTACCCGCCTAACCCTCTTAAATAGACTTAACCATCTATCTAAATGACCAACAATTCTTCAGTGTGTTGTGAATGAATGAACTTGCCAGAATATAATAGTTAGTGTGCTAAGAAGCAGCAATCTTTGCTTTCCCCTTCTGACACAGAAATGAGGTAGGCAGAGGCAGAGTTGAAAAGGTAGATGTGAAAGCAACGAGCAATGGAAATTACTGCTCTTGGAAGATGACACATTTGTGAATTCCAGGAATCTGTCTGCCTTCTTAAACACTTCTTAACTTGTTCTGGTATGCCTTTTTAAACAATTTCTTAACTTCTTATGCCACCTTTGATAATTTGTGCACGTATACACTGAGGTCCTTCTCTTCTTACATCCTCATTAAAGTCCACCAAGTGTACATCCAAATTCCCCAAATGATATAACATTCAGGAATTTGATGCAAGGCAGTGAAGGAATGGTATTACACTTCCAAGTTAGGATAGTGTGTGGTTTGTTGAGGTGTTCTAATACACTTCCCTAGTCCTTCTAGCTGATAGTGATCATGAGTTTGGAAGGAGCCTGGGTGAGTTGGTGCAGTGCAGCTAGTAGATAGTACAGAACGCTGCCTCTCTGTATTGGAGAGTGAACATTGAAACTGTTAGATGGGTGACAATCCAACGGTCCGAATTGTCCTTAATGGTGTTGAGCCAAGTGGAGAGTATTCCAACATTCCTGACTTTGGCCTTGTGGTTACAAGTGGCAGACAGGCTTTGTGAAGTCAAAGCTAAGTTAATTGCTGCAGAAGTCCCAACCTGTTGCAGTCGCAATATTCATATGGCTGATCCAGATCAGTTTCTGGTCAACAGTAATCCTCGGTTTGCTGATAGTGGGGTATTCAGAGGCGGTAATGCCATTGAATATCAAGGGGATGCGGGTGCTTGCTGGATTCTTTCTTAAGAAGACGGTCATGGCTTAGCACTTCTGTGGTGCAAAAGTCACTTGCTATTTTTCAGCCTAAACCTAAATATTGGCCAGGTTTTTAGACTGCTTCAGATTCAGGAGATTCAAGAATGGTACCATGAATTGTACAATCATCAGTGAAAATCTCTGTTTCTGACCTCATGACAGAGGGAAGGCCAATGATGAAGCAACTGAAGATGGTTGAGTCTAGGACACTACCCTGAGGAACTCCTGCAGAAATACCCTAGATTGAAATGATTGAGTCATCATCCTCTGTTTTGACTTCAACCAGTGGGGAATTCCCCCTGATTCCCTTGGACCAAAGTTTTGCCTGGGCTCCTTGTCAGCATATGTGGTCAAATGTTGCATTGATGTCAAGGGCACTTGTTCTCACCTCACTTCTTGAGTTCAGCTCTCTTGTCCATGTTTGGACCAAGGCTCTAATGAGGTCAGGAGCTGATTAAGATTCTGGAAGAAAAACTGAGCCATCAATGAGGAGGTTATTGCTGGGTAATTGCAGCTTGACAGCTCTGTCAACAATCTCTTCCATAACTTAGCTGTTAAACAAGTGTCGAATGTTGGGATAGCAATTATCTGGGCTGGATTTGTCCTGCTATCTGTGAATAGAATGTATCTGAACAATCTTCCACACAATTAGGCAGATGCCAGTGTTGTAACTGTACTGGAACACCTGGGCAAGGGGCACAGCTTTCCTGGAGCATACGTTTGCGGTACTTTTGCAGAATGTTGTCAGGCCCACAGCCTTTGCAAAATCCAGTGCCTTCAGCCATCTCTTAATATTATGTGCAGTGAATCAAATTGGCTGAAGATTGCCAACTGTGATGCTGGGGACCTTGGGAGGAAGCTGAGATAGATCATCCACTCAACACTTCTAGCTGAAAATAGTTACAAATATTTCTATCTTGTTTTTTGCACTGATGTGCTGGGCTCCTCTGTTATTGAGAACATAGATATCAGTGGAGCCCATTCCCCCAGTTAATTGTTTCTTTGTCCAGTGCCATTCATAACTAGATCTGGCAGGACTCCAGAGAATAGTTCTGCTCCACTGGTTTTCGGATCTCTTTGATTATTTTTGCTTGTGTCTTCTGCTGTTGGCTTAAAAGTAGTCCAGTTTTGTAGCTTCATCAGGTAAATGTGTCATTTTCACATATGCTTGGTACTGCTCCTGGCATGCCCTCCTGCACTCTTCATTGAACTAAAATTGATCTCTCAGCTGGATGATAGTGGTAGAGTCGAAGATGTGCCAGACCTTGGGGTTAAATTGTGTTGAATACAATTCTACTCCTAATGATAAGTCATAGTACCTCATGCCAGAATTCTTTGATATCTATCCCATTTAGCATGACGGTAGTGCCACACAACTTTCAAAATAATACAATAATTGTCCTGCCAATGAAAGGATATCATGAGACAATAAATTAGGGCATAACTTAAAAGGCAAATAAATATTCCACTTGCTGAATGGACGGAGTTTGATGTGGCTTTAATTCTTTCTTGGGATGTGAACATTACTGTGGAGGCCAGCATTTGTTTTCTGTCCCTAATTGCCATTGAGAAAACAAAGATTTGTGCCCACCTTCTTGAACTGTTGGTGATTATTAAAACTTATGAGGTATTGATCTATACCAGATCTATTAAACAAATGTGTCTATCATTTATTGCAAATGTGAACTCTTCACTATACAAACATCATGTCTACAATACATTTTTAAATTATGCAAGAAAGGAAGAACTTTTCTTTTGAGTGAAGTGTTGTCATTGTTACAAAAGCAAATTTGGCACCCAATTTGTATGTAGCAACTGCCCACAAGCAGCCATGGGATAAATGATAGTTAATTTCTTCTGCTGATGTTGTTTGAAGGCTAAATGTAAACCAAGACATCAGGGAATATTTTGAGAATATTTCATGTAAGCTTTTCATCTTGCACTTGACAGGATCATTGGCCAAAAAAAGGAAAACAGCATTTATATAATATGTGAAGAACATGCTGTGTGGTTAGCTGTGATTGGTAGAGGTGCTGCAATGAAGAATGCTTCAATTAATGTTGATTGGCAGCAAGACATTGCCCTGAGAAATGAATTAGAAAATGGCTTTCACATATTTTGTTGTATTGAAACAGGTGGACTGTGTGTAGATGTTCTTAGGGAGATGTCTGCAACTGGTATTAGGTTCTGATAGGATCTTCTATGAGTCGAGTTCCTGTCACCAACCCCTCTTGTAATACAAGTCTACAAAGGTCATGAATATTAAGTAGTGAAGAATTCACTAGCAATAGGTCTTTGGTAGAAGAGGCATGTACTTGAGGAACAAAAAATAGTTAATTAAATAATAGTAAGACAATGGGTTACATTAACATAATGCGACAACTATATTAACTACATTAACACTTAGTGAGAGACATATTTATCTCCTATGAAATAGTAACTAGGTTTATTCGACATGCCTGTAGACTAAAGAATTGGTTAAAAACAGCTAGCACCACGTTGACTAGATCCTTCCGGTAACACTAATTTGTATAAAAGGTATCAGTGGATATTCTAAATCTTCCAGGTTAACTTTCCCAGACTTGTTTCTGATACAACAATAACAGCCACCAGTTTCAAATCCAATTGCTTGATCCGAATGTAAATATCTTCCTGTATAGAATCCCAAACAAATTGAGGAATAAAACCTGAAAACATGAGAAAATTGTTATGAAATTAAACTGGTAGCGCTGATTAGCTGGCAGTTCAGAGGGGTGGGATTTTTGCCCTTGGTGACCTTAAACTAGGGCCAATTAAATGCCTCATGGATATTAATTACAGCAGACCCTCATCATACAAATTCTGGTTTAATTTTCCCTACCCGACCCTTCCTAAGGTTATTTTCACCATTAAGACTGCAGTACCTTAAACCTTCAATCTGACTTCCTGGAAATAAGGAGTGAGTTCTTGCTTGCTGCCATTTCTTTAGGCAGCAAGCAAGAACCTATTCACAGCCATTAAATTCTGCCCACTGCATGAGGAGCCGAGTGGTCAGAAGAGGTTAAGATGATTTCAGGAAACCTTGTGCCCCAGGTGGCACCAAAGTGCTCCCCTCCCCTTGGCCTCATAAGGGTCTCCTCCGGCTCAATACACTGTTGGCCAATCCTGGTTACCCAGGAAGCCCTCCTTTTATTCACTGCTGGTGTCCCAAATCCCGCGTCTTCAACTGCTGCCTCCTGCCAGCAAATTCTCATTCACACCCATCAGTAGGCAATTAATCTAGTCAGATGTTGAAAACTTTTATTTACATGAGGCCAGGTTGTTAAGATTACCTGGGCCTTCTTGTCTCCGGACTGTCCAGGCGTACTAAACATGTCAGTGTTATGATCATCAATCTCACCCCCTTCTAAAATTGAGCTTTGCTGTTCTGAAAATGGCCTATTGTAGGAATTGCAAACTTGTCTTCTGTTTTATTTTCATGTTTTAAGACTACTTGGTGTTACGGTCAACTGTAGATCTGAAGATAGAGATTAACACTGTGATCTGATCTTCTAGGTCCTACAGTGCAGCGCCAAGTTCAAGTTCAGAATGGGCCACCCCCTGAAGATCAGGAAGCACAGAGAAGGTAAAAGTCATTTTAGATATTTTATGAAATATCATTAATTTGCCTGTTTTGTACTAAAATAACATAAAATAACACAGCAACACTTAAGTAATGTTAAGCCCATTGGAAGTGGGAAATGATGACATTGTGTTAATGTTATTGGACTATAATCGAGACTAAAACCATGGGAAATGTGGTTCAACTGTCACCAATACAGCTGGTGGAATTCAGTTCAATTAATCATTCTGGAATTGAAAACTCCGTGATGTCTATGACAACTATCGTTGACTGTTATCAAAAACTTGCCTGGTTCATTAATGTTCATTAGGGAAAGATATCTTGTGTCCTTTTCTAGTCTAGCCTACATTTGACCAGATCTACAGCCCAAGAAGCCACTCAGTTGTATCAAACCACAAAAGATCAAAGGAAATAGGAACAGAAATAGGCCATTTGACCCCTCTAGCCTGCCTCATCATTAAGTAAGATTAGGGTTAGTCCGCCATTCCTCACATCCACTTTCCTGCATTTTCCCTATAATCCTAAATTCTACTACTGATCAAGAATCTATCTATCTCTCAATATCTCTACAGTAAAGGCCACTCCCCCCATCATAAGGTCAAAGATAATGATGTTTGCTGACGATTGCACAGTGTTCTATCCCAGGTAACTGTTCAGGTGAAGCAGTCCATTGCTTATTTGAAGGAACCAGCATTCATGCCTAGGTTAAGTGGAAGTAACATTTGTGCCACACAAGTGCCAGGCAATGATTCTGACAGTAGAATCATAGGAATTCTACAGCGATTCACTCAGCTACTGTTTACACAAAGCCTGTCTACTTCACTTACTGGGTTAAACATTCACTCCCTCCACCCTTGGTGCACAATGTGCTATGCACAACCAATATATACAACTGCAATAACTCACCAAACCTTTCTTCACAGCATCTTCTAAACCCACAACTTCTGCCATCTGGAAGGACAAGTGCATCTACACCAGGTAGATTGGTGAGGACAAGATGAAATGAGATTTTTTTTCTTCTTGTTGGGTTTTCTCACTATTTGCCACAGGCTCAGTCTAGCAGCTATGTCATTTGGAACTTGGCTAGTCTGGTGTGTCTTGGCGCTGCTGAGCCATTTTTAGTGATTGACGTTGAAGTCCTCACCCAGCTTATGTTCTGTGCCCTTGCCATCCATGGTGGTTCCACCAAATGGTGTTCTTCATAGAGGAATGTATTCAACAGACCCGTGAGTGTAGTAAGAGGTAATCCAGTTTGACCCAATTCCATAACACTTTATCGGGTCTGGAGTCAATTTTGAGGACCACCCAGGGCAACTGAGAGTATATGGGATCATGGGTTACTTGGCAAGTTGGATCCAATATTGGCTGAGTGGTAGGAAACAGAGGATGGTGGTAGAAAGGTGTTTATATGTCCAGAGGCCGGTGTCCAGTGACACACCACAGGGATTTGTGCTGCGTCCCTTATTATTTGTGATTTATTTATAGATCAAAATGAGGGGGTTGATAAGTTTATGGATGGCATAAACTTTGACCAGTGATTGATAATGAGGAAGAAGGTCTTAGGCTACAGGAAGGTTTTGGTCATGTGGACAGATCAGTGGCAGATTGAACTTAACCATGTAAGGTGTGAGGTGGGCACTTTGGAAGAAATAACAAGACAACGGTGTACTCCATGAATGGTAGGACACTAGGAAGCTCGCACGATGAGAAGGATATTGGGGTGGTTGTCCACAGATCCCTGAAGGCAGCAGAACAGGTCGATAGAGTACTTAAAAAGGCAAATGGAACACCTAGCTTTCTCAGTTATGACATAGAATATAAGAGCAGGGAAGTTGTGTTGGAGCTGCACAGAACTTTGGTTGGTCCAAAGCTGGTGTACTGTATGCAGTTCTGAGTGTTTCACTGTAGGAAGGATGTTATTGCCAGGAGGGTGTGCCAGGAGGGGAATCTCCAGAAGGAGATTCGCCACAATGTTGTCTGGGATGGAGCATTTTAACTATAAAGAGAAGCTGGATAGGCTCAGGCTGTTTTCCTTAGAGCAGATAAGTCTGAGGAGGGACCTAACTGAGGTGTATAAGATTATGAGGGGCATGGACCAGCTGGATAGGAAGCACTTCTTCCCTTAGTTGAAGAGTCAATAACAAAGCAACATAATTTTAAGGTGAAGGGCACGAGGTTTAGAGGGCATTTAAGGAAAATGTTTTTCACCCAGGGGATGTTAGGGGTCTGGAATATACTGCTCAGGAGGCTATTTGAGGCAGGAAACCTCACAACCTTTAAAAAGCACTTTGATGGTAGTCCAAATGCTCATCTCATTTAAGGCTATGGGCCAAGTTTTGGGAGGTGGAATTAGTGTAGATAGGTCATTGCAGATTTGATGGGCTGAAGGGTCTGTTATGTACTGTATGAATCTACAACTCTATGACTGTAGCTTCCTCCTGACTATATACTAAAATGCCGCCAGTTGTGGTGATATCCAGTAATGGGCTTGTTAGTGTCTAAGATATCGTCATATTCACAGAATCATAACATACGTACAAGTTGCTTGACTAGCCTAGGGGACTATTCTCCAAATTTTGTTACAAGTCCCCAGATGTTGGTATGTAGAACTTTGTGGGGTCAACAGCAGGGTTTGCTATTGTCATTTCCAATGCCTGGGTCAATGCTGGGTGGCCTGTCTGGTTTCATTCTGTGCTTCACAGTTTATCGTGCTTTAATACAACAGAGTGGCTTCCTAAGCCATTTCAGAGGGCACTGAAGAGTTGATCAAGGTGGGTCTGGAGTTAACAGATCAAGTAAGAAAAGCACGTCTCCTTCCCTAAGGGGCATTAATGGACCAGATGGTTCTTTATGAAAATCAGCAATGGTTACATGGTGGTCATTGGACTAACTTTTCATTCCAGATTTTTATTGAATCCCATCCGCTGTAGTGGGATTTGAATCCATATCACCTAAGCCATCTGTGCATCACTTACATTATGGATTGTGAAATTTAAAATTGCCATATATAGAGTGTTGCCCAACTCAAAATAAAAGATGGAAATGTATAAGAGTAAACATTACAAATATGACATTTTTAAAAATATCTTAAGTGGATGTAGCTGCCACTGTCTTAATATAGTTCTTGCAAAAAAATGCTTCCTAACTTCCCAATGTTGTGTGAATTGTCTCCTCCTTTGTATGTTCTACTTTATTACCTAAAACAGTCATCTCAGATTTTTGTACTTTCACAACAGGATCAGTATCTTCAACAGGAAAAACAACTCCAAATGTGATTTTCAAACTATTTAATTATAAACAAATTTGTATGCATTCATTTCACTGACTAGTTTTAACCCCATATAATGTGAAGTCTGAAATAGAACTGTGGCAATGTTCAGAGATAACAAGGTGTAGAGCTGGATGAACACAGCAGGCCAAGCAGCATCAGAGGAGCAGGAAGGCTGACGTTTCGGGCCAAGACCCTTCTTCAGAAATGGGGGAGGGGAAGGGGGTTCTGAAATAAATACGGAGAGAGGGGGAGGCGGATAGAAGATGGATAGAGGAGAAAATAGGTGGAGAGGAGACAGACAGGTCAAAGAGGCGGGGATGGAGCCAGTAAAGGTGAGTGTAGGTGGGGAGGTGGGAGGAGATAGGGCAGTCCAGGGAGGACGGACAGGTCAAGGGGGCGGGATGAGGTTAGTAGGTAGGAGATGGGGGTGGGGCTTGAGGTGGGAGGAGGGGATATGTGGGAGGAAGGACAGGTTAGGGAGGCAGGGACGAGCTGGGCTGGTTTTGGGATGCGGTAGGGGGAGGGCAGAGTTTGAAGCTTGTGAAGCCCACATTGATACCATTGGGCTGCAGGGTTCCCAAGCGGAATATGAGTTGCTGTTCCTGCAACCTTCGGGTGGCATCGTTGTGGCACTGCAGGAGTCCCAGAATGGACATGTCGTCTGAGGAATGGGAGGGGGAGTTGAAATGGTTCGCGACTGGGAGGTGCAGTTGTTTAGTGCGAACCGAGCATAGGTGCTCTGCAAAGCGGTCCCCAAGCCTCCGCTTGGTTTCCCTGATGTAGAGGAGGCCACAACGGGAACAGCGGATGCAGTATACCACATTAGCAGATGTGCAGGTGAACATCTGCTTGATGTGGAAAGTCTTCTTGGGGCCTGGGATGGGGGTGAGGGGGGACGTGTAGGGGCAGGTGTAGCACTTCCTGCGGTTGCAGGGAAAAGTGCCGGGTGTGGTGGGGCTGGAGGGGAGTGTGGAGCGGACAAGGGAGTCCCGGAGAGAGTGGTCCCTCCGGAAAGCAGATAAGGGTGAGGAGGGAAAAATGTCTTTGGTGGTGGGGTCGGATTGCAGATGGCGGAAGTGTCGGAGGATGATGCGTTGAATCTGGAGGTTGGTGGGGTGGTACGTGAGGACGAGGTGGATTCTGTTTTGGTTGTTATTGCGGGGAGGGGGTGTGAGGGATGAGTTGCAGCCCAATGGTATCAATGTGGGCTTCACAAGCTTCAAAATCTCCCCTCCCCCTACAGCATCCCAAAACCAGCCCAGCTCGTCCCCACCTCCCTAACCTGTCCTTCCTCCCACGTATCCCCTCCTCCCACCTCAAGCCCCATCCCCATCTCCTACCTACTAACCTCATCCCGACCACTTGACCTGTCCGTCCTCCCTGGACTGACCTATCTCCTCCCTACCTCCCCACCTACACTCACCTTTACTGGCTCCATCCCCTCCTCTTTGACCTGTCTGTCTCCTCTCCACCTATCTTCTCCTCTATCCATCTTCTATCCGCCTCCCCCTCTCTCTGTATTTATTTCAGAACCCCCTTCCCCTCCCCCATTTCTGAAGAAGGGTCTTGGCCCGAAACGTCAGCCTTCCTGCTCCTCTGATGCTGCTTGGCCTGCTGTGTTCATCCAGCTCTACACCTTGTTATCTCAGATTCTCCAGCATCTGCAGTTCCTACTATCTCTGTGGCAATGTTCACTTTGCTTCAGTTCCTAGTCCACTGTTGTGCTAATCTTTATTTTCTTTTCTTTTCTTTGACCTATATCCTATCTTAGAAAGCTTCTGAGCATGACTGCATGATTGAGAAGTCAGAAATGGGAGACTGCATGAGGCTGCATTTGTTATCACTGAGGAGTATATGCATATGTTAGTGACTGAGATTTATTTAAAAGTGTCCTTTTGGATGCATCGTTGTTCCCACATGGATACATATGCGCAGTCACCCCAAAGTTCTGTGTCACAAACATTGCCTTTACAAATAGATATTAAACGTTATTCCCAAGCGGGGACGTGGCACGGTAAGAGGTAAGGGGTGGGCAGGTGAGTAATTTGACAGTGCCAACTTTACCGTCAGTTTCCAGCCAAGATCCTGACCTTGAGCTATTTTAGAAAGATTGGAGTAGGTCAAATCATCAGTCTATCAGCAAGCAGAAGTCAGCCAGTTGAGATAAGTTAGAGTTAATGAAGACATCTATTAGTTCCTTTCACTAAATGTAGGCAGCACTGTAGCTTTGTGGGTTAAAGCAGCTGCCTTGTAAACATGAGATTGTGAGTTCAGACCTCAGAGTAGCCTTGAGGCTCACAGGGGCTTTGAATTAGCCTCATGTATGTGCTGTCAGATCTGTTAAGGGTTCTTTTGGCGGGATGGTAGGGTGCCTATCTCTGAGCCAGGTGGTCAGGGTTCAAGTCCCACCTGCTCTAGAGGCATGTAAAAACATTTCTGAACAGATTTATTAAAGAAGAGAAGGACCTCTTCCCTGAACTCACACTGTTCTTCAACTCCTGGAGGTGGTGTCCCATCAGAATCCCCAACAAGATCATGACAAAATAGCTTTTCTTTTATAATAAAATGAACTCGCTTCTACTTGTGGTGGGATTCGAAACTATGTTTCCCAATGACTCCCTCAGTGTCTCCAAGTTCAGAGTGACAACTTCCTCTTCCGGTGGCAGATATTCTCTAGCTGTGAATTGGCTGGAGCTTTGTAAGTTATTGGAGTGCAGGTTTGGGACCTGGAGCTGGCTGTCATGTCTGTTCCCCAAACCCTGATTACAAATCAGCCCGTGGAGTATTCCTATAAATTCTAAATTATTTTCTGAATAATAAACCAATACTACAACATGTCATCAGTTGCTCAGTAGCATAGACAGTGTAGGGCTGTGTTCTTCACTAACCTCTTATAAAAAGGTCTGTGCTTTGCCATTCACTGAAAGATTAGGCCCATAGCGTCAGCATTACTGATGACATCTTCAAAACAGCTGATAGTTTATGTGAGCCAAATGGTGAATTCCAATGATTGCAATGCACGCTGCATTTTTAGTGCAGGCTGGGAGTAATATATCTATTATTAGATCAAATACCAGCCTTAGCTGCCTCATAAAAAATATTTATAGAAGTTTCAGCCCTTATTTTCTTTCACCATCAGGGCAGGAAGAGAGAAACAAGATGGGACCCAAAGTGGCAGAACCAATTTTATAAGTGCAGCCAATGTGCACCATAACATGGTGGACATCCCTCAACTACAAACTGCAGAAGGTGGACCAAATCTTGCACCTACCTTATGCCTAAGTTTTTTTTTGGCGAATTACCTCCTGGTACAGTGATATCCTGCCCTGTTTAAAATTGCCAATCCATCAGAGGCTGGATGTTCACGGTGACCAGCAGCATTGCTTCAGAGGCACAGGAACACCACAATCCAGAAGCAGCAAACAGAAGGGTTACTTTCCCGAGGAATTGTTTGGGTTGGGTTGGTGTCATGAAGAGAGAAGGGTATCAGGAGGTTTGGAGGCAAGTGTGGCCTTCAATGAGTATTCCCTGCTTCCACCTGTGCCCATAGTCACCCATAGAATGGGGCAATCTGGCAGGGAGACTGCTCCATTTTACCAATGGGGAAGGCTTTCACTTTTCTTGCCTGCTCTGAGCAGAGTGGTTTACAGTGGTAGCATGAAGAGGTCGTTAATTGACCACTTAAGAAACTCAATTGGTGGCACTTGATGGGCCTACCCGCTTAGAATCTAACTCCTGTGGTGGCAAAAAATTGAACCAAAGTAGAAATTGCTGGAGAAACTCAGCATGTCTGGCAGCATTTGTGGAGAGAAAACAGAGTTACCGTTTTGAGACCTTTTCACTGGACTTCCAGTGACAGGGTATCGAGACATTAACTCTGTTTTCTCTCCACAAATCCTGCCAGACCTGCTGAGTTTCTTCAGCAGCTTCTGTCTTTGTTTCAGATTTCCTGCGTCCACAGCTCTTTGTTTGATTTTACTGTAGAAATTGAACATTTAAATCAGTTACCCTGAGAGAAAGTTCTACAATAACCCAAATCATAATTTTGCTATTAAAAACTTGATGCATCTGTGCAGGCAGTTTAGATTGATATCTGGAATGAGCATGTTGTCTCATGAGGAGGGTTGGACAGACTGAGCTTGTTTCTGCTGGAATTTAGAAGAATAAGGAGTGACTTGGTTATTTAAGTATATAAAATCCTAAACAGTCTTGACAAGGTGGATATAGAAAGGATGTTCCTCTTGTGAGTAAGTTCAGAATGAGGGGGCACAGTTTTAAACTTAGGTGTCCCCTATTTAGGACAGAGGTACAGAGATTTTTATTTTTTTCTCTGAAGGTCACTCTACTTTGGAATTCTGTTCTTCAAAAGGTAGTGAAGGTGGTGGTTTTGAACATTTTTAAGAAGATGGTAGACAAGTTCTTGTAAGGCAGAAGATTATAGAGGTAATTGGGAATGTGGAATTCACAAAACTGAGATCAGCAATGATCTTATTCAATGGTGCAGGGACTTGAACAAGGTAAATTATCTACTTCTCCTCCTATCTGAATGTTCATATGTTTCTAGAATGTTATTTATGATTAATTTCCTGATTTTCAAGATGTGCAATTTAATATTGGAAATCTGAAAAATTGTCAACTTTCTATACCAGTGTACTATACAATATTGCCAGGTTGTGTGGTGATTAATTGCAAATCAAAGTTCCCTACAATGCTTAAACCAAACACACAAACAAAATCTCTGCCTATAGTAGTTTACAGTTTCCTATTACCTAGCTGTTTACCCTTATATTCTGTAAAGGAGGTCATTTTGTGCTAAATTTTGTCTGTTTTGTGTTGTGGAAATGACTGCAATCTTAAGTAAACATTATTGATCTAATTTCTAATACGAAGTGCAGAGTTTTCAATAAGAGGAGGATCTCATCCTATCAATCAAGACAGAATTAGAATCAAGACTTTAAGACCATAAGACCAAAAGATATAGGAGTCTAATTAGGAATTTGGCCTAACAGTCTACCTCACCATTCAATCATCGCTTATATGTTTCTCAATCCCATTCTTCTGCCTTCTCCCTGTAATCCTTGATCCCGTTATCAATCAAGAACCTAACTATTTCTATCTTAAATACACTCAATGACTTGGCCTGCACTGCCCTCCGCGGCAATGAGTTCCATAGATGCACCACCCTCTGTCAAAGAAATTCCTCCTCATCTCAGTTCTAAAGAGTTGTCCCTGCACTCTAAGGCTGTGCCCTTGGGCCCTATTTTTGTCTACTAGTGGAAACATCTCGACATTTACTCTATCCAGGCCTGTCAGTATTCTGTAAGTTTCAATCAGATCCCACCGCCCGCGCACCTCCCCCCCCACCAACCTCCGCCCCGGCTCATTCTTCAAAACTCCATTGCGTACAGACCCAGAGTCCTCAACTGCTCCTCATATGATGAACTTTTCATCCCTGGGATCATTCTGGCAAGCCTCCTTTGGATTCCCTGCAATGCTAGCATATCCTTCCTTAGATACAAGGCCCAAAACTGCCCCCAATGTTCCAAATATGATCTGACAAGAGCCTTATCAGCCTCAGCAGAACATTTCTGCTGTTGTATTCTTGTCCCCTTGAAATGAATGCTAATGTTGTATTTGACTTCCTAGCTGCCAACTGAACCTGCATGTTAACGAAGAGAACCCTGAAATAGGACTCCCAAGTCCTTTTGTGCTACAGATTTCTAAAGCCTTTCCCGATTTAGAAAATAGTCTATGCCTCTATTCTACCTACCAAAGTGCATAACCTCACATTTCCCCACATTGTATTCCATCTGTCACTACTTTGCACACTCATACATGGAACGTGATGGCCTAGTGGTATTATTGCTAGACTGTTAATTCAGAGACACATGTAATGTTCTGGGAACCCGGGTTCAAATCCTGCCATGGCAGATGGTTGAATTTGAATTCAATAAAAAAAAGTTCTGGAAGTAAGAGTCTAATGGTGACCACAAAAACATTGTTGATTGTCGGAAAAATTCATCTGGTTCACTAATGTCATTTGGGGAAGGAAATTGCCAGTCTTGCCTACATGTGACTCCAGACCCACAGTAATGTGGTTGATATTTAATTGCCCTACCTTTTTTGTCATCTGCAAACTTAGCAACAATGCCCTCAGTTCTTTTGCCTAGATCATTAATGTATAACGTGAAAAGTTGTCATCCCAACACTGACCCCTGCGGAACTCCACTATTAGCCAGCTGCCATTCTGAGAAAGACAGCTTTATCCCCAATCTCTGCCTTTTGTCAGTCAGCCAATCCTCTATCCATGCCAGTAGCTTGCCCTTAACGCCATGAGCTCTTATCTTATTTAGCAGCCTCCTGTGCAGCACCTTATCAGAGGCCTTCTGTAAATCTGAATAGATCATGTCCACTGGCTCTCCTTTGTCTAATTTACTTGTTACCTCCTCAAAGAATTCTAAAAGATTTGTCAGGCATGACCTCCCTTGCCAAAGCCATGCTGAGTCTATCCTATTTTACTATGCACTTCCAAGTACTCCACAATCTCATCCTTACTAATGGACTCTGAAATCTTACCAATGACTGAGGTCAGGCTAATAGGTTTATAGTTTCCTGTCTTCTGCCTCCCTCCCCTCTTAAACAGTGGTGTCACATTAGCCATTTTCCAGTCCTCATTACTAAGGACATTTGTCCCCTATTTCTACTTATCCTGTCCAACATTTTCCAGTGGTCCAATGTCCACTCTTACCTCTCTCTTACCTCTTAAATATCTGGAAAAACCTTTTACAACCTTCATTTATACTACTAGCTAGTTTACTCTCATGTTTTCTCACCCTTTGTTGCTTCTTTACTTATCCTCTGCTGGTTTTTAAAGGCTTCCAATCCTCTGGCTTCCCACTAATCTTCACAATATGGACTCTCACTTGTTTTGACTTATGATTTTCTGCTGTCTCTGACTTCACTAGTAAGCCACAGTTGCCTCATCCTCCCTCAATATGTTTCTTCTTCCTTGGGATGAATTTCTACAGTGCTTCACAAATTACCCACAGAAACTCCTGGCATTGCTTCGCCACCATCTTCCCTGCTAGTCTCCCCTTCCAATCAACTCTGGCCAGCTCCTCCCTCATGTCTTTGAGGTTACTTTTACTCAATTGTAATGCAGTTACATCTGATTCAGTCTTCTCCCTTTCAAACCATAGGGTGAATTCTATCATATCATGGTCACTGACCCTAAGGGTTCCTTCACTTTCAGCTCCCTAATCAAGTCTGCCTCATTACACAATCTAAATCCAGAACTGCCTGTACCCCGGTGGGGTCTACTTCAAGCTGCTTCAAAAAAACCATCTTGCAAGCATTCCACAAATTCCTTTCCTTGAGGTCCACTACCAACCTGATTTTTCCAGTCCACCTGGATATTCAAGTGCCCCATGATTATTGTAATGGTACCTTTCTTACATGCCTTTTCTACCTCCTGATTTATTTTCATCCCTATATCCCAACTACTGCTAGGACCCATCAAGGGTCTTTTTTCCTTTGTGATTTCTGATTTCTATGCACACAGATTCTATGTCTTCTGACTCCATACCACTTCTTGCTATTGATTTAATTTCATTTCTTACAAACAAGGCAACCCTGCCCCCTCTGCCCATCTGCCTGACCTTTCAATAGAACACATATCCTTGGATTTTTAGTTCCCATCCCTAATCCCTTTGCAGCCATGTCTCTCTGATACCGACAATATCATACCTGCCGATTTCAATCTGTACTACGAATTCATTTACCTTGTTTCATATATCCGGTGTGCATTTAAGTACATCACCCTCTGCCCTGCATTGACTGCACCCCCCCCCTTCATTGTTGACGACTTACCTGCTGTGTCTAAAGTTAGATTCTGGAATTTTTCCATACTCTCTGTCCTGTTACTTGTTCTGGAAGCTTTAACCTCTGCTGACCCCTTCAGCTTTTTAACTTTTTCCATAAGTAACCAGCCATTTACCGTTAAAGTTTTCATGATCCATTTAGCTACCAATGACATATTTAGAAAGAGGAAAGAGGTTCTGCTGAGGGAATATGAACAGCTAGGGGCTACATTTGAAAGCCAAAAAAAAGGTAATAATCTCTGGATTACTTCCTGAGCCACGAACAATTTGGCACAGGGTCAGTAACATTAAAGAGGTAAATGCGTGGCTCAAAAATTGGTGTGGGAGAAACGGGTTTGACTTCCTGGGGCATTAGACTCAGTACTGAGGAAGGATGGGGCTGTTCCAATGGATGGGCAATGCCTGAATCTTGCTGAGACCAGAGTCCTGGCGAATCACATGACTGGGGCTGTGGTCAAGGTTTAAAACTAAACCATACCCCCAGGCATCACTGTTTA
>NC_063339.1:34317058-34387945 GCF_021869965.1 Rhincodon typus | reverse complement strand
CCTAACCTGTTCTTCCTCCCACCTATCCCCTCCTCCCACCTCAAGCCGCACCTCCATCTCCTACCGACCAACCTCATCCCGCCCCCTTGACCTGTCCGTCCTCCCTGGACTGACCTATCCCCTTCCTAACTCCCTACCTACACTCACCTTTACTGGCTGCATCCCTGCCTCTTCGACCTGTTTGTTTCCTCTCCACCTATCCTCTCCTCTATCCCTCTTCTATCCGCCTCCCACTCTCTCCCTATTTATTTCAGAACCCCCTTCCCCTCCCCCATTTCTGATGAAGAGTCTAGGCCCGAAACGTCAGCCTCTCTGCTCCTATGATGCTGCTTGGCCTGCTGTGTTCATCCAGCCCTGCACCTTGTTGTCTCGGCTTCTAATCACACATGTGTGGTCTAATGGTCAATCAGATCATTGCCATCTTCTTCTCATTGGGAATGTGGATAAAATAATCATTTCTGTCCAAGCTACCAATTTACCAGAATAAAAGATAGCCATGCATTCATAGGTCAGATATTTTGAAATCCACCTCAAAAGAGCTCATGTTTATCAGGGCGAAATAAAAGATTAATCCCATCTCCCTCTGTCAGTGTGTTTTTCAACTATGGTAGAATATTTTTAAGGTTTAGTTGCTCTTTGCCCTTTTGATTTATAACATAATATACTTACTATTTCTTTTCTTTTTTTTCCTCCTCTGTTGCTTAGTTTCTACCCTTCAGATCAAAGTTGCTCCTTCCCCTTCACATAGCCAATCTCCTCCACCTGAGTACAGTAACTACAGTATGATTGTATCTTCGTGTACTGCCCCTCCTCTATCTTATGCCAAAGCTTCATCCTTCAATTCCACAGTTTCTCCTAAAGTAGTATTTGCTGATGATACTTGCCAGCTAACATTGAACAATGCACATTCTGAACCTCCACCTCTTCGAACCTCAGTGCCACAATTATCTGCTTCCATAAGTTCTGCGTTTTCTCCTGTGCAGCCAAACCTTGGAACCAGGTGTCAGCATGTCAGCATGAACCCCTTATCCCCTTCTCCTTCTCCCTTCCATCCTCCCCCATTGCTTCATACGTCTGTCTCTGATTCATCTGCTACATCTTCTCCTCTACCTCCATCTCCTCCCGTGATGATCACCTCTCCTCCCCACAGGGCTATTGAACGACAGTCTGTAATTCCAGTTGCTTCCCCTGTTATTCATGTGCATGATGGCAAGGTTAAAAGACCTATGGATTCTGTGGTCCAGGTAGCTCCATCTGCCACAAACCAGAATGGTCAGGATGAAGATCATTTTCTAACTGCAACTCACCTGACTTCTAAGTCTCCAGTAAAAAGTACAGAGGGCTCTTTCATATTTAGTTTAGCATCTACTCCTGTATCTCGGGTGTCTGTTAAGTAGTCCTTCCAATTCCCAAAGTTGTCACTTTCATCTGCACTCCCTGCACAGCAACTCTATAAAACCATCTCACACTTTGTTACATCTCCTCCATTTTATGCTGCTTGCTCTGAGGCAGCAATGTCCAAGAAGACCCCATCTCCCATGACATCAGTTACTTCAACTACCATTACCCAGTCGGGTAAGTGATGTCGTGCTGGAAGTAATGTAACCTCTGTGTGAATTTTTGTTGATAGCATCTTCTGGCCTATTTTTTATTCTTTCTCTGCTTGGATTGAATATTAAAAGAAGTTCATTCTTAAATGATTGTTAATGCATACAAAATTGTAAAGGACTAGTTTAATGGAGGATATACATATATATACACATATATGGTATATATGATAAGAGTTTTATTTCAAAGAACCTTTTTTAGTTTTGCGATGCTATTCCATAGATATATCACTTGCTTTCGTCCTGTTATTTTCCTAACTCAGCATCTGAAATCTGGATCCTGATGACATGTTACTGTAATATCCAAGAGAAATGCACCCAAGCACGATTGTTTTATAATTATCAAAAATTGACAGATTCACCCAGTATAACTTGTTGACTTGAGGATGTTACAGCATTCTACTTAATTTCAGTATGTGAATTGAGATAGAGAGGAAAAGAAATCAAATTAGTTTAAGGTACAAGTACAGACCAAGCATATGGCATATGGCATCTATTATGCTAGTCCTTTAAAATGACCTCTATTAGAGTGAAAGATACTTAAACTAATCCCCTTTGTCAATTGAAAGTAGTTACTCCAATTATATTAAATATGTAATTAAATGCTATTATATTTTATTTTGACCTTTAATCTTTTGTTATTTAATTTTGTGCTGCAAGACTAACCAGATAACAAATACATTTTAAATTTACCTTCTCTTCAATTTCAGAGTGCAATGAAACATTAACATTTTTATGCATCTGTATCTGCATTCAACATTAATCTGTTTTTAACAGCATATGGTAGCATTCTGACCTTTCCTTCTAATTGATTATCGTCTTGAAGTCGATTAAAGCTGTACTTAAGTTTATTTCTACTTCTATTTCAGTTCCTTCCATAACTCCTGGAGGACCCCCAACCCAAACTACGTGCCCCCCGCCACCTCCTGCTGGTGGTCCCCCACCACCTCCACCGCCACCAGGGCCTCCACCAGCGTCTGGAGGTGGGCCACCTCCTCCCCCTCCATTGCCAGCTTGTGGAAGCCCAGGAGCTAGAGGTGATGATGGACCTTCAGCTTCAGGTCTGGCAGCAGCACTTGCTGGAGCCAAACTGAGGAAAACCAGTCGGGTAGGAGTTACTTTTCTTTTAAACACGTCCTGTGCCATGTAAAACAATTAGAACATCTTTTGATGAATTGGGGAAATGAAGTCATGTCACACGCTTTGGAAATAATTTTGTGGTGCAGTTTGTGGAGTGCAGACCAGATTCTTGTACCCAAATCAGCATTTAAAATCCTCGGGACCATTTCAGTACCTTTATTGCATGAAGATATTGTAAATTGGTACACATTATTCAAGTGCTAATATGGGAATATGTTCTTCACATGGTATGAAGTGACCCTAAGTTAAACTTGTTTATCACTACAGTATTGACACCATTTGACTTTTTCCTGGAATTGAGATCTGCAGTGCAAATATTGCAGAGTAAATTATGTCAGCTTGGGAAACAATGTGATAGTTGAGAGAATGCAATTCTTGTACAATATCTAATCCAGATTAATAAATCACATTCTGTTTGTCTGTGGCTATTTGTGTAGACAATAAGTTGTACCAGTTACAAAGTTAGCCTATCACCTATCATTAGATCATCTAAACACATTAGCTTCACAGTAAGAACTTAATTTTAAAAAATACTTAAATGCATTCTGGATTAATATTTGGATCAGTTGACAAACTCTGTTGCCCATTTTCAATTCCAACAATGTTTAGTGCTTGTATGTGGTAAATAAAAACATAAGTATTGAATGTGCACCTGAGAAACTATTATTAAAGTCTTGTTGAAGGTACATCTGGCACTTTGTGCTGAATTTTGGTTTCTATATTACAATAAAGATAAGTTATTAAAGCAAATTCTGAGATTGGGATGATGGGATCATTTCAATGTTGTGATGTCACCCAGTAATAAAAAAAAGACTGATAATTTTCCAGCTGTAAGAAAGGTAAAGTTACCATAGTCTTAACAGACCATAGAGTTGTTCTCTCATTAGGGAATGGCAACTGGTGGTGGGTTAACCTGATGGTCATCATGCCTCAGTTGAGGAGAGAGGTTGAGAAGGAGAGCCCCTTATGGTAACCACATTTAATTCATCTTTCCTTTTCGATGTTTGTAACCTCAGCCAGCACAGGAATTAAAGCCATGCTTTGGCATCAGACTGTATTGCAAACCAGCCATCCAGCCAACTAGCCAACTGAGCTAACTGACCCCAACTATCTGTAGGTTGTTCATGTTTGCATGAAATAATTATGAGGAGATAGATTTGCAGTTAATTAGTTTTCTTCTGTTAAAGAATAATGAATTCTTTGGACTGGCTTTTCATGAAGTTTGGAAGACTCTGTGAACATTTAAATATGTTGAAGTCCTCACCACATTTCCAACTGGTCCAAATTTATCAGCAGAGGGAAGGGGAGGGATTACATAATTCTCACAGGATGGAAACCTGAACTCAGCAGAACCTTATAATTGTACTGCTAGATTCAAAGAGGTACCATTTTTATTGTTGCAAGGACATTAACCCATAGTGTGGGAATCACAAATTGATGGAATTGACATAAATTCTTTTGAAGGGCAGATAAGGCCTTGTTATGCATATTAAGTTTAATTAAAGTCCCTTATTCTTTAACCATGAAACAAACATGTTGAAACTGTCAGCAGTTTTTTTACTCTAAATAGCAAGGTATCCATTGTAGCCTAGCGAAATAACCTACCATCTAGTCGGTCAATTTCAATAGTGACAATTGTTGTCATTTTTCAAATGCTATTGTTATGTCATTATGAATGTTTGGCCAGGTTTCAAAAATTATAAATGCCTAAGCAAGGGATTCTGAGTTCATGGCTCAATTTATAGTGTAATGATTTTATTCATGGATTTTCTATATTTGATGAGTGGTTTAAAAAGTTTATTTTTATAAGAAATTATTGATTTGAGATTTTAAAATATTGGATAGGTTTCATGAATGGAAGTTCTTTTTTCTAATACCAGGTATGCATAAGTGAATGCTGTACAACTATTACAGGTTTAGTTTTATTTTCATCCTTATAAAACTCTTGAGGTGTACTCAAAGCAAGTACTGTCAGACTGGCTATGGGGGTGATTTGTGGGCTACGACAGTGTAAAGACTGTATTATTTTATTTCCTGTATTTCTGTTTGTGGACTGAAATGTGAAAAAGGACTGTTTTAAAAACCAAAGATTGGGAAAGGGATTACTGCACTTTTTAAAAGTAAGTTACCAGTGATTATTGTACGTAATATTCACACAGTTCAGCCGGTGGGAATAGGTTAGTTGCAGAAGAATTGGCATGGGAGCGTATACTGAGTGAGATGCAGCCAGCAACAAGTAGCCAATTGGTCTGTAAAGTGGCAACCAGTTTTCAATCATAAAGGAATTCTGCCTGCCAACAACAATGTGATTGGCACCTAGGTACATGAATATTTGTGCATATGAACAATATGCCAGAAGAAAAAACTATCACAACCCATAACCTCAACTTCTATCTCCAATCAATATTGCTACCATCACAACCTCCTACCCCACTGCACAGTCTTGATGAATGCTAACCTTTGCTTAACAAGGTTAGGAGCACATCTTTCCTTCTCTGAAAGACATTGATTTATCCCCAGATTCCCTTAGGAATCTTTAAATCATATGAAGCATTAATAGGAATCAGAATGAACATAAATTAAACATGAGTTAATAGACAAATGGTACTTCACTCAAAATCGAATTTCAATTTACAACAAAAATATGCCTCACAACCTTATAATTACTCACGTCATAAGCTGCATAAATGTGGCGTATGTTTAATCTCAAATTTTTTCCAACTCATCCTCCTATACACAGGAATAAAAACCGAAAGAACTCTGGATGCTGTAAATCAGGAACAAAAACAAAAACAAAGTTGCTGGAGGGGCTCAGCAGGTCTGGCAACATCTGTGAAAGGAAAGACAGAGTTAATGTTTCGGGTCCAGTGACCCAGAACCCAGAACGGGTTCTGAGGAAGGCTCACCGGACCCGAAACGTTAACTCTGTCTTTCCCTTCACAGCTGCTGCCAGACCTGCTGAGCTTCTCCAGCAACTTTGTTTTTGTTTTTGTTCCTATACATAGGATCGCTCACTTTTCCCACTCAATGGATTTAGTCCTCTAGTCCCCCGCAGCAGCAACTGTACTTTATTCAAATTCCCTGGAAATAGCCATCACCGGAATGGCACACAGCTGTAGAATCTCCTTATCTCAGTTTATGGCAGTCTGGATTGCACAGATTCCCTGCAGAATTCTTTATCTGAATCCATTAATAAACCCTGTTAAACATCTAGTCGACTTTGGCAAAACTGAAACTGTAATGGTAGAATTATCCACTTCACAATCTCTGCTGTAACCATTTATCCAGCTTTCTGACTTTACCTTCCTTGAAAATGTGCCTTCGCTACCATTCTCAACACAACCCCACCACCACTAGTGCTCCAGACAGTACTGAATGCACACGACCACCATGTTTTAATTTCCTTCCTGTGGGTACTACTTCTAGTTCAAGGGTTGCCAGGCCACATGCCGATATTTGTTATCAATCACAAGTTACAGTTGGCCGCTTTACAAGCAATACAAACTCTTAAATGTCTGTCGAAATTTTTTTTTAAATAACTACAAATTCCTCGAACACTTTAATATAATTATAAATTTTCCTTGGTTACAGCTTCCAGGTTAAAGACCATCACAATATTTGAGAATCAGATTTATTTTTATACGATAACCCAATGGTCCCATGATCTTCATTACTGACTTTGTTGTGTTATTCTAGGTATATTGATTAATTGAATTTAAATTGAAATAGTAGGCTCCCAGCAGAAATTATTACCTGCTTTGTTTTCAGTTCAGTTCAACCAGTTTGGCCTCATTTATCAAACTCCATCTGCCATGCTTCCACCAAGTTCGCCATCGTTCCTGTGGCATCCTGATTATCCTCAACATTGTTTAATATCTTATCAATTTTCACATCATTTGCAAATTCTAAAATGTTGTTTCCTACATTGCAATTCTAGGTTGTTGAAAATTGTAATGAGAAGTCCACGACAAAGCATCACCCATGCTGAAAAATATCCATATCCTGTCAACTTTTCATTCCTTCACTGAGGCAACTTTTAAAATCCACTTTACCCTTAATTTCATGGATCTGCATCTTTGCATGTAAGCCTCTTATCTAGCATTTTGTAACATCCAGGAGTTCATACAAACCACAGCTACTGCACTACCTTGGTCAACCTTCTTTAATACCTTGCAAAGAATCAAGTCAGTCAGACACAAGATCAACGTACCCATTCCAGAATGCACGTAACATTCACCTAAAGGTTGAAGGCACAAATTGCAGTAAATGTCTATGATTTAATTACCATTACTGAAATGCGGCTGCATGGTAACCATGATTGGGTACTGACTATTCAAGGATATTTGGCATTTAAGAGGCATAGGCAACAGGAAAAGATAGTTTGTTAAGGGCTCTTAAAAAAGACAGGACAGGTCATTAGTAAGGGAAGATCTTAGATCATTAAGATATAGAATAAGTTTAGGTGGAGCTAAGAAACAACACTAAGCAATAAGCATTGGTGGGCATTGTTTATAGGCCACCGAAATGTTGTGGTAATGTTGGGCATGGTATAACTCAGGAAAGTAGATACACGTAATGTGGGTAATGCAGTAATAATGGCAAACTGCAATAGACTGCGTTGACCAAATCAGCACTAATTCTGTGAATTCCTGGAGTGTATAAAAGATGGATTTCTGGAGCAGTACATTGAAGAACAAGCCAAGCCAGGCTATTTTGGACTTAGTGTTAAGGAATGAAAAAGGATAGTTAAAACAAATTATTGTAAAGGGCCTTTACAGTATGCATTATTTTTGATATGATGTAGTTCATTCTGAAACCAGGGCCTTAAAGAAAGGAAGTCATGAAGAAATGAGGGGTAAGTTGGATACAGTGGTTTGGGAAAATACACTAAACAATTTGATGGCAGACAGACAAATGTTTGTATTGAAATAAATGCTGCATGGTCTACAGCAGACATACAATTGTCGAAGTCATAAATATGCAAAGGGAAAGGTGAATCAAAATATGGTTATGAAAAGAAGTTAAAGATTGGATTATGTCAAAGGAAGTGGCTTAAAAGATGCCAGAGAAGTTGTAAGTCTGAGGATTGGGAGTCAATTGAGGACCAAGAAGCTCATTAATAAAGGAAAAAGAGACTGTGAATACAAACTAGTGAGCAGCATAAAGGTGGGCTGCAGAAGTTTCTTTGAGGAGGAGAAAAGGAACAGATGAGCTAGAACAAATGCTGGGCCCTTATAGATGAGGACAGGAGAATTTCTAATGGAGAACATGGAAGTGGTGAAGGACCTAAACAGTTACTTTGCATTTATCCTCACAGAAGAGTATACAGAATTCTCAGAGACAAACTAGGCAACCAAGGGAAATTGAGAGACTAAAC
The DNA here is from genome assembly GCF_021869965.1 of Rhincodon typus. NCBI lineage: Eukaryota > Metazoa > Chordata > Chondrichthyes > Orectolobiformes > Rhincodontidae > Rhincodon > Rhincodon typus. The sequence goes on along the minus strand of NC_063339.1, from coordinate 34,379,821 downwards.
TAAATTCCTAATAGTAAAGAGGCAGCATTTAAAAAGTTGATTAAACTGGTACTTGATAAATCCTAGGTAGCTTAAGAAATAATGGATGCATTGGTGATTATTTTTCAAGATTACAGAAAGGTTCCTGTGGACTGGAAAGTGGCAAATGTAACTCACTATTTAAAAAAGGAAGAAGAGGGAGAATGGAAAATTACAGATCTGTTAGTTTGACGTCAGTAATTGGGAAAATGGTAGAACCTATTATAAAGGATGTGATAACTGGGCATTTTGAAAAGAAAGGTTAGAACTGGGCAGAATCAACATGGATTTATGAAAGGAAAATCAAGTTGTTGGAGCATTTGAGGATATTGTAGCATTTAGATTTAGATTTTCAGAAAGCTTTTGATAAGTTCCACACGGACTTTTTAAATAAAATTAGAGCGCATGGGCCTGGGAAAAAATATGTTAATATGAATTAAGAACTGCTTAATATAAGAAAACAGAGTAGGAATAAATGAATCATTCTTAGCGTGTCAGAATGTTAGGATATCAGGCTAGTGCTAGTGAAGTAACCACAATGATCGGTGCTAGGTCTAGAGTTGTTCACAATCTTTATAATAATTTGAATATGACAACCAATTGTAAGATTTCCATATTTGCTGATGACACTAATTGGGTGGAAATGTGAGTTCTAAGGAGAATGCAAGGATACACCAACAAGACTTGGATAGGCCAAGTGAATGGGCTAGAATATGGCTGACAGAATATAAGTGTGGAATTATTGACTTTGGTGGAAAAAGCAGAAAGGCAGAAAATTTCTTAAACAGTGAGAGATTTGGAAGTGCCAGTGTTCAAAGAGACCAGGATGTCCCATTCGAGTGACTCAAAGCTAAAGTGCAACAGCAGTAAGCAATTCAGAAAACAAATGGTATGATGGTCCTCGTTGCAAAGATATTTGAGTGCAAGAGCAAAGATGCCTTGCCACAGTTGTTTAAAGCCTTTGTGAAAGCACGCACAATATTCTGCATGGTAGACTGATTAGCAAGGTTAGATCACATGGGATCCAGGGAGAGCTAGCCAATTGGATACAAAATTGACTTGATGGTAGGAGACAGGTGGTAGAGGGTTATTGTTCAGACTAGAGGCCTGTGACCAGTGGTGTGCTACAAGGATTGGTGCTGGATCCACTGTTGTTCATCATTTATGTAAACGATTTGAATGAGAATATAGGAGGCATGGTTAGTAAGTATGCAGATGACACCAAAATTGGTGGAAAAGTGGACAGTAAGAAAGGTTATCTAAGAGTACAATGAGTACTTGATAGACTGGGCCAGTGGGCTGAGAAATGGCAGATGGAGTTTAATTTAGATAAATGTGAGGTGTTGCATTTTGGTAAGAAAAATCAGGACAGGACTTACACAGTTAATGGGAGGGTCTCAGGGAGTAATAGTAGTGTCATGCAGCACAGAAACAGATCCTTTGGTAAAACCAGTCCATGCTGAACATAATCCCAAACTAAACTCATCCCACCTGCCTGCTGCTGGCCCATATCCCTCCAAACCTTTCCAATTCATGTACTTATCCAAAACATTGTATTGTGCCCACATTCACCACTTCCCAGGAAGATCATTCCACATGCAAATCACCCTCTGTGTAAAAACCTTGCCCCTCATGTCTTTCTTAAATCTCTCTCCTTTCACCTTAAAAATGTGCTCCCTAATCTTGAAATCCCCCATCCTAGGGAAAGGACACCTACTATTAACCCTAGCCATACCCCTCATGATTTTATAAACTTGTATAAAGTCACCTTTCATCCTCCTACTCTCCAGTGAAAAAGTCCCAGCCTATGCAGCCTTTCTTTATAACACTAACCTTCCATATTTGGCAACATCCTGGTAAATCTCTTCTGAATCCTCTCCAGCTTAATAATATCCTTCCTATAAGTTTGCGACCAGAACTGGACACATTACTCCAGAAGAGGCCTCACTAATGTCCTGTACAACTCAATATGATGTCCCAACTCCTATACTCAGTTGCTAAACAGAAAAATCTAGGGTGCAGGTACATAGTTCCATGAAAGTGGTGTCACAGGTAGAGAAGGTGTTGAAGGAGGAGTTTGCCAATGATTGGCTTCATTGGTCAGAGCATTGAGTACAAGAGTTGGGACTCATGTTACAGCTGTACAGGACATTGGTAAGGCCATGTTTGGAATACTGCATACAGTTCTGATCACCCTGCTATAGGAAGGAAGTTATTAAACTGGAAAGGGTTTGAGTTACAAGGAGAGACTGGATAGGCTGAAACTTCTTTCCCTGGAGCGTACGACGCTGAGGGGTGACCTTATAGAGGTTTATGAAATCATGAAGGGCATAGATAAGGTGAATAGACAAGGTCTTTTCCCCAGGGTTGGGTGTCCAATACTAGAGGGCATAGGTTTAAGGTAAGAAAAGGAAGATTTAAAAGAGACCTGACGGACAACTTTTTCACACAGAGGGTGGTGCGTATATGGAACGAGCTGCCAGAGGAAGTGGTAGAGGCGATTACAATTGCAACATTTAAAAGAGATTTGGACAGGTACATTGTTAGGAAAGGTTTAGAGGGATATGGGCCAAATGCAGGCAAATGGGACTAGTTCAGTCTAGGAAGCCTAGTTGGCATGGACAAGGTGAGCTGAAGAGTCTGTTTCCATGCCCCATGACTAAATGACCTAGAATACTGTGCACAGTTTCTGTTTTCTTATCTAATAAGAGAAATATCTGTCATAGAGGGACGGCATGGACATTCATCAGAAAAATCACTGGGATGGCAAGATTGCCTTAAAAAGAAAAATCAAGTTGACAGGGTCTTTATTCTCTGGAATTTTGAAGAATGATCAGTAACCTCATTGAAACTTGAAAATTCTTAAAGGGCATGATAGGATGGATATGGATAGGCAGTTGAGTCTAGAACCAGGGGATATATTTTCAGAACAAAGAGTTTAGGACTGAGATGAGGAAAAATTTCTTCACTCTTTGGAATTCTTAATCATTGAGCATGTTCAAATCAAACATCAACAGATTTTTGAGAATAATGACATACAATGATGTGGATATGGTGGGGGCAGTGGTATTGAGGTAGATAGTTATCTATGATGCAGTTGAATAATGAAGCAGGCTCAAAGACTGAATGGCCTACTCCTGTTCCTATGTCATGTTATTAAAAATTCAGATTTTATTACTTCGTACCTTGAAAGAAAAGGCTTTTGTAAATTGAACAGTCTATATTGAAAATATGTAGCAAACGTAGATTATTCCAAAATCATTATCTTCATCTCTAAAACTTCTCTGTAGCCTGAAGATGGTTCAGGAAGCTCCAGTCCTGGGGGAATGTCAAAGAGTGAGACCAATCGGAACAGCTGTGGAGCAGCAGCAACAGGGGGAGGAGGAGGATTGATGGATGAAATGAATAAACTGCTCGCAAAACGGTATGTGCTAAGCCAGTGATAGTATGATCTAAATGTGTGATGAATTAGACAAATTAAGAACATATATTACAGAGAAATGTTGTACGGTCCATCATATAATGAAAGGTGATCCAGTTGGAATTAGCTAGTTGGAAAAAATAGCACCAGTAGTAGGAGATATTTAAACAGCGATCGTATAAATGCCATATGAGTAGGAGTTGAGATGATGTATGAGCATTGTGTTTCCAAAGATAAATGGAAATACTAAAATAAAACTGCTTTGAAACAAACTATGAAAAATAAAATAAAAATTGTCTAGCAAAGAAGGAGATTAGTTTAGAAAAATTAGGAAGTAAGGATGACAATTGATATGAATGACAATGAATCAAAGCACATATTTAAGGAAATGATGCAAAGGAGCAAAGGACCATTTAAGAGATGTGTGATTAACAGGATAATGGAGAAGTTATTTTATCGTGGAAATTGGAAGTAGGCCTTTAGAAGGTTATGAATGAATCACTCATGAAGACCCTTATTCAAAATGAAATTGTATTAAATTGCAGATCCAGATAGTGTGCAGGCCAGACTGTTGAATGTGTTTGGAAAGAGGGAAAAAAGTCACAAACAATAATTTTCACAAACTCTTTGGAAGGTGTATTATATGAAAGAAGGGTAGAACACCAATTGTGACGTTGCTATTAAAAGAACAGCTGAGATAATCCAGGGATATGATTGGCCAATTCTGATCAATTTCTAAGATCCATAATGCAAAATGGAATTTACAAACACGAAAGGCAGATTTTTAGTTGATCGTGAGGTCAGGATCAGAGGTGAGCAGGTCCACAAACTGGCACCATCAGACTGATTCAGTGCCAAGTTCATGAGCCACAACCGTTTTAGAGAGGCTGGGTGAGGGTTGGAATGGTGACCCATTTACTAGCAGTGGGTAGATAACTAAGGGAAATTAAGAGGTCTATTAAAACCCTTTGTCTGCAACAGCTAGGATTTACAAAAGCCCTTTGGACTTTGCACTTAAGTTTGAAACACAGCCAGTGGATCAGGACAGGAAATTGAGGCAGTGGCAAAATTATTACACAAGGTACCAACATGATGACATCCGTTCAGCATAGCTGCCAGACCATATCCACAGTCATTGACCATCCCATGTACGGGTTTCCCCTTTATACAAACACACAAATTAGAAACCATTAAGTAGGCCATTAAGTGATCCTGCTTTACCATCCAATAAGATTTGTTTGTAATCTCAAATCCTTGTTCCCACCTACCCCTGATAACTTTTCATTGCCTACTTCACAAGAATCTGCTCAAAGACTCTGTTTATACCACCTTTTCAGGAAGAGAATTCTAAAGATTCACAAACCTCCGACAGAAAATTATTTGCCTCATCTCTGATTTAAAGGGGCAACCCCTGAAATTTAAACAATGACCCTAGGTCAGGATTCTCCAACAGAAGGGAACATCCTGTCCACATCCATCCAGTTAAGAGCCTGCAGGATCTTTTACATTTCTATTGCCTCTCTGAACTCCAATGGATACAACCCTAGCCTGTTCTACTTTTCCTAATAAGACACCCACTCATTCCAAGTAATAGTCTAGTAACTTTCTCCGAACTACCCCTCTAATGCATTTACAGCCTCCCTCAGTATTGTGACCAAAACCTTGCACAGTGCTCCAAATGCAGTCTCACCAGTGTCCTGTATAACTGAACCATAATCTCTGTACTTTTGTATATATTTCCTCCCCAATAAATGTTAACATTCTATGAGCTTTCCTAATTACTTGCCATTTCTCCAGATTAATCTTTTGCAATTCCTGCAGGAGGATGCCTGGATCCTTCTGTAACTCAAAACTCGTACCATTTAGAAAATGTCCTTTTTTATTCTTCCTGCCAAAACAGACAATTCCACATTGTCCCACATGGTACACCATTTGCCACATCTTTGCGCATTCATTTAACTGTCTGAAATAACCCCCACAAAGGCTGGTATCCCATTACCAAGTCACTCTTTATTTAAATGCGGAGAGTCCTTGACACTGATCCAGCTCCCACAGAGCCAACTCTCAGACTGAACAGAACCCCTGACATTCCTGCTTATATCTGTCAGCCAGGGCTCCCTGATTGGACCAGGTTAACAGCTCCAAATGGGGAGCCCATATTCTATGAGGCACAACTGGCTGACCTTGTTACAATCACTACACTATCTATGTCTATTTCTTTAGCCTCCTTCAGTCCTTTGGGTTGAGACAACTACAAAAAGCTGACAAATCATTAAAGCTGATTCCTAAAGTAGACTGACTATGTGCAGGGAACATGGTTGAAGCAACACTGAAAGGCAATGGCAGAGCAGAACTAAAACAGATGTGCTGATTATTTTCACTTATGTCAAACACCACAGATAACATCAAAATTTGTCTTCAGTGGATAGAAGTATCCTTTTAAAAAAATGAGAAAAATTTCAGTTTACAATTAGTCACCTTGGAGCAGAAAAAAAATCACAGAAGTTATGTTGCAACTGGCCGAATTATTTCAACAACAACATAAGACTGAAATGTGTTTATTTTTCTCCCTTTTCAGGAGGAAAGCTGCCCAACAAACAGATAAAGCAAGTGACAAAAAAGAGGAGGAAAGCCAGAATGTGTGTAAATCAGCTCTTTTTTTACATTATAAGCACATATTAGGTCAGATTTATAAAATAGTAAATGACAAACTCATGCTGCAGATATGAAGGCAATTGTATTACTGACATGTTCTAGAAAGAAAATGTTTGATCTAAATGACAAAAAGACATAGAGTAGTTAACAAAAAGTTCTTAAGCAGCATTAATACAAGTTATTCAGAAGAAAAACAGTAAAATACAATTTTGACAAGAAAACTCATAATAATTATTATTATTGCTGTTATTATTTTAATCAGGAGGATGCAAGCTCTTCACCTTCACCCAGTTCACGAGGTCCTGGTGTGCAGAATTCAACAGGTGAAGTCTGTAATCAATTATTTGTGGAATTATGAATGTGAATGTAATTTGACAGATGGAAATCGTGGTCCTTTTGGAAATGTTTGTACCTGTAAATTTCACATAAGCTGTGGTCATGCAAATCAAAAAACAGCCTGGAAAAAGATACAGGAATTAACCCGTGCCCATTGCTTCTAGCCAGTGCCTACTTCTAAAACTACCTTTGCAGTGTGTAGTCAGCAGTGAGGAGTTTTAATCTATCCTGGACTTCTTAAAGAGCAGGTACAGTTTAACTGGAGCAAGTGCTGGAAGTCGTTCTATATGCTCAACCTGGGAGAAACACAGGAGTGACATGACATGGCAGAGTTATTCATACTGTCTCACATCTACTTCCCCATCACCCACAATTTCTCCTACTCATCAAACTGCAGATGGTTTATACCTCTTATGTTCATTCCTTGTCAATAGAATTTAGTATCTTTGTCCTTTCTGAAATCCAGAAATTAGTACCTGCCCAGGCTGTGATGAAACAGCAGGAAGGCAGTATGGGGAAGAAATACCACTCCTCAATGTCACACTTGCAGCCACCAATTCAAGAATACATACCTTAGAGGCTAGCTTCGAGGTAGGAACAGAACATGGTGAGACACCCAACGTAAGTGGGCTGTAACTAGAGTAGGGGAGAGTATGGTGTAAGTTGCATTCACCTGAGAAAGAGATAACACCTGGATTCTCTGATGCTGGCAGCATTGAGGAGTCCAACACCACTTTGCATAGAGCTTGGAGCCTATCATTTTCAGTGTGGAAGTGGTGGGCCTGCTGAATTCCCACACTGTGGATCTGAACATGAAGCAGTATCTGATGGCTGATATCACAGCTTCCACTGCAGCACAACAGGAAGACACCCAGCTTCTGAGCATTGCAGTAAAAACTTAACTGGAAGTAAGCAAGCTCAGTTTTCTACAATGATCTTGAGTCTACAGTCATTGTGGCAGATATTAGTACTCAATGGGGTTTGAAGCTTCTCAAAGCAGTAGAAAGAGAGAATTATAACATATTCCCCTCCTTTTGCATACAGCGCATCAGTAACATCCTTTATGTAACAGTGCCCAAAAAAATTATGAGATGCTGGAGATGATCTCCATGCCAGCCTGAACGGGACTTAACTTGAAAAAACTTCAAAGCCATGGTCATGGTTACAGCCACTGGTTATGGCAGTCTCACTCTGCTTTAGATTGCAGGGTGACCTGCCGCAGGTGGCACATCTCTATGAGCAGCTCCTTCATGAAACTGACTCTTTCTCACTGAGGTTGAGGCTAGGGAATTGGTCCCTGAAAATATGATCTCTTGCTGGGATCATTTTCTCCCTCCTCTCTTTTCAAATATAACCTCTTCTGTTCATTCTATCTTATTGTGCTGCACACCAAGGGCAACGGAAGCTACAGCTTCAGTGGCTGAGGGATTGAGACATGAACAAAATCTTAGAAATGACAACCAATGCCTTCCCCACATTTTGTAGACTTTACTAACTTCTATTTGCAGTGAAACAGCACACACTTACACAAATACAGCGCCAAGCAGCAGAAACTGATCAACAGCTAACCTGAAAATGGTTGATGATCCTCTCATTGTGTGGGTGTCTCCTGCTGCCGAGCGGATGTACTGCTCTATGAGGTTAAGAGTTAATTGGAGCATTGAGGTTTAAACCGGCACTGTTAAAGTCAGATCAGTGTTACAATCTGCCTACTGTGCATATTCCTGCCGCCAGCCCCACATTGACAAGGTGACTGAAGGGGCACCCAGTACAGCCAACATGAGAAGTGAGAGCACGCAGCATTGATGCTGCTTTGAATCTGAAACATCACTCGCAGCTCTGAAAACATGAATGATACACAACTGAATTTGTATACACAACATTGTAGGGGGGCAGGGTTGTGTTTTCCCTCAGAGAAGCCGAGGTCTGTGGATGAGGATCAAAATGGACATTTGAATGAGGAAGACCATATAGCCCACTGTAAGCTGCCCATCCAGAGAAATCCCAAAAATTCTTTCATTACAACATCCAATTATTTTCTAAAATATTCCACTGAATTTCTTTTTACTACTCTGCTGGAAAGCTGTTCCATAAATGATCCTAGACAACAAGGTGCAGAGCTGGATGAACACAGCAGGTCAAGCAGCATCATAGGAGCAAAAAGGCTGACATTTCGGGCCTAGACCCTTCATCTGTGTTTTTCTTTCCCATTTAACTCTTCTATTTCATTTATATCAAACTCATTGATTTTGCTCAGGTTATCTGTTTTGGGGAACATACAGGAATAGGCCATTCAGCCTCTCATGCCTGTTCTGCTGTTCTAGATGACTGATCATCTAAGTCAAAGCTGATGTCCCTCACTTTCCCCAAATACCTTGTGTCAACAGGATGTAGAAGTCTATGGATCTCAATTATGAACCTACTCAATGATCGAACTGGCACAGCTATCTGGTCAAGATTCACTAACCCCTTACTGAAAAAAATTCCTCCTCATCTCAGTCTTACTTGGCTTGCTCCTTATTTTATGACAATGTGCCCTGGTTCTAGATGTCTCCCCTTTCCACAGCCAGCGGCAGCATCCAATATACAGCCTATCCCCTATAAGACATTTATACGTTTCAATGGGGTCACCATTTCTTCTGAATTCTAGAGAATACAGACCCAGTGTCCTCATGGGACAGCTTTACATTCCCAGAAATTAGTTTAGTGATTCTCCACTGCATTCCATGTATGAAAGGTATGTGCTTCCTTAAATAACAGGACCAAAACTGCATACAATACTCCAGGTACAGTCTCACCATGGTTCTATACGACTGAAGCAAGACATCCTTACTCGTGTACTCAAGTCCTCTTGTGATAGAGGTTGGCATACCATTTGCCAAACCAATAGTTTATTGCACCTACATGCTAGCTTTCAGTGAGTTATGAACAAGGACACTGAAGCCCCTTTGGACATCAACACTTACCAACTGCTCACCATTTAAGAAATACTCTACACCTCCATTCCTCCTACCATTTTGAAAACTTGAAAGAAGCAGTTATTCAGAATATTTATCTTACCTCAATTTCAGCTTCACATCTGCTTGCAATTTTTGAGGTTATCATGCATTTTATTACTCTAATACTGAAAAATGTTTTGCTATTGTGTTTAGCCCCTGCTGACGTGCCTTTTCCTAGCTTTCCCTGATCATCCTTTTAATATAATGCAGCATTTTTGTAATCCACACAAAAAGTAATGTCCCCCTTTTCCTTGCATAATTTTATTTCCCTTCTCAATTATTATTTCATTTGGAGCCATCTATATGTAATCAGAACTTTGTTCTCAGGATGTAACCATTCTGTATGCTCAGAATAATATGTTTTAAAGGTGTTTCACTTCAATTTCACATTGAAGTGTTGTTGAGCTACCTAACCAACCATTTCCATTCACCGCATAGTAACAGCTTCAGGCAAAAGACCTATCACTGTACACTCTTGGTGTATTTCCAATAACCCAGAACTCATTTGTTGACAAGTGTCTTACTGTTGTCTTCTTATTTTTAATTGTTCTTCATACAGCAAATCATGATCTTTCTAATGTAACATACCATGACATTAGTTTGGATTTCTTTATGTCATTTATGTGCAACCAGAATACCCATCGTTTCATTGCTTGCCATCTCTCATGGAATCAATTAGATTTACATCCCATGTCTTTGTAACGCCTCATTGCTATATCACATTCTTTCCTGTCGACTCCTCTGTACATTTCGTGTGTTTGACTCTGTCTTGGACATTATAATTCCCTAACATCACCACAGCGTCACACACTAATCGCAAGTATTCATATAACAACTTATCAGACAAATCACCTCTTTTCATCTTCCTTCATTGTCTGCCAGTTCTGGGTCTCTGGTTCTTGTCCGTCACTCTAGATATTGCTGTTTATATTGACCTATTGGCTATCTTCTAAATTGTAATCTGTCTGAAGTAGAGTTTACTTTTCTCTCTGCTTAACACTCGCAATACCATCTATCTCGTTTCAGTCATTCTTAATTGCTGCCTCAATGATCCTTCCAAATTTCTTCTTGATGTAGTCACAGCAAGACTCTCCCACGCCTGTCCTTTATGTTCTGAAAGTATTTATGAGGACACAATTATTATTTTCACGCTATTTACATATTCAGTTTAGTGTGTAGTTTTGTGTGAACTCCACAAGGCCACTTCCCAACCTGCGCCCCCTCCTCCCCGCTACACCTTGACCGATTTTCCGAAACACTGGAAGTTTATCAGGAAACATTATTTTGAGTCATTCCCCAGATCTGAGTTTGAAAACAACTTTCATGTACGTAATTTTTATTACCTAATACTATTTCCTTATGTGGATGAAAGCCGTTTTGTCTTTTGCTGTCCCCTTCAGTATCTTTTCAAGCATTTCATCGCGATGTGCACTAATTTACCTTCAAGGCATGCCAAAACTCTGCATGTTTTCTAAGTACGATTTCATAAATCTTTCTTGAATCACACTCTCCATGGGCAGCTATTTATATTTCAAACATTATGTACGTCTCCCAATGAGATCTATAATCCTTTTAAATGTATTTTTGTTGGCATAGAATTTTTTAGTGTCTGCGCACCTTGCTGTTAAGTGAGGTTAAATGAGTGTGGTAGCATTTAGATATTTTAATCAGTTGTTCATTTGATTTCTAGTGAATGCTTTTTGTATTGACCTTGAATTACAACAAAATAATTAAAATGTTATCTTGCCATAGCCAAGATTTACTGGACGGAAGGCCGATTAAAAAAAATTAACATTAAATTTAGAAGTGATTAAACAGATAATATTACAGAATAGAAGATCTTGTGGAATTATTTGTGCTGTGGTGTCATGTTGGGCTCTCAAAATTGCACAATCCATGACATGATCTTAATTATTAATCTAGTGTAAAGTCTGTCGTAAAGGCAAGTTTGAGGAATTGTTTTATAAAGGAAGAAACTACCCCCAGTGGTCATTGGATCAAAAAGTTCAATTTGCTTCCTCATCTGTGCTGATTAAGCCAATTTCAGAAATGACAACAGTTAGAATGGCACAATATCACTTCAGTTGCCCTGTATTAGAGCCGATAATAATCGCCAAAATTTACCACTCCTGATCATTGCCCAGTGACCATTGCTAAAATAATCTTCCACTCGAGCATCATTGAGACCAAATTGCGGTTAACTGTGATGCCACCTTTTTTTGTTATTCTTTCATGGGATGTGGATGCAGTCACTCAAAGTTATAATTTACTTTTAAGTGGTGAGTGTTTGTTATTTGATAATGCGATAATATTAAATGATACAAATGAATAAATGTCAAAGTTATACCCAACAGAAAGTGCAGCTTGACATATTTGTACAGAGGATAATAAAGTCTTGTTCACATGTCCACATTTCTTTTAAACTGAAGCCAGGTTTGAGGCCACACTGTCATGAATACAATGGTGCAATTCTCCATAAATAGGGTTGAACACCTACATGATCAGAGGGTTTAGCCCAGTAGAAATTCTGGGTATGTATGAAACTGAAATTGGAGCTCTAGTAGATTATTTTCAGGTAGAGCTTATTTCATTTATATCTGTCACAATACCAATCCCATATTTCGGCTAGATCAGAACTTACGTGCACAAAAGCCTGAAAGGCAGCTGTCCTGCTGTTACCAAATGGTACAAACCTGGCGGTTTTGGAGGTTATCAGCAGGAAAGCAGCTCCCTAAAAAAATTGGGATAGCAGCTCTGAATAATGTGGGCTCTAGGCCCTTCCAACAAACTACACAAATGTCCAGTATTTTGCTTTTATTGAGAAATTTACAACAAATTAACATTTTTTGAAATAAGGAGGTTGTGGTGTTAAATATTTCTTTACAGATACTGGTAAAAAGCCATGGGAAAGGGCCAACTCCACTGAAAAGACAGGAACTCTCTCAAGGTGAGCAATTAAAGGATGAATGTAATTTTGAGACTTTGAAACCAGGTTTTTAATAAAATGTTTAGTTATCAGATTTTGCTAAATGGTGACAACCAAGATGTAATCTATGTGTCCACTTTGGAAAAATACCTAGAGGGACTACCTAACATGTATGGAATGATGTTAATTGCACCTGGCAAGCTGTCTGAATTCACACACGAGTTATTTTGGGATGTGTTGGCACAGTGGATGAAAACATTGCCCTTTGACCTTTTGGAAAATAAAGGCAGACAGCATGCTGATGTGAAATAGTATTCTCATCTGAGTTTGGGTGGGCTAAAAATAATGCATATTGAATTCTGTTTTACAGCTGACCCATGGATTGATGCATGAGTTTCACTCATGTCTAGCATTGTATATCTGCTTTGTAGTTTTAAGTGGGTGTGTTATGTTCTCACAATCTGACATTTGAGACTGGGATAAGCTTAGTGATTCTAGTAATAAGACTTATTGTCAGCCTTGGCTAGCCTTCACCCCGAGTCAGAGGTTCAAGGTTCCAGTCTCACTGCCGAGGCTTGAGCAGATAATCTAGATTGACACATCAGTGTAGCACTGCACCATGGACACTTCAATGTGGCACTGCACTGTGGATACTTCAATGTAGCACTGCACCGTGGGCTATACCATCTTTGACATGAGGCATCAGCCCTCTCAGTTGAACATTATAAATACCATTGTGCTATTTAAAGAACAGTAGAATGGCTGTCCTTATGTCATGGTCAGTATTTACCTCGACCAACGTCACTAGAACTGATTACCTCATCATTATAAACTTAATTTTTCTAGCGTCTTGCTGTGTGAAAATTGATTGCCGTGTTTTCCCATAAATGTATATGATTACACTTCAAAAGTGCCTCATTGACTTGGAAACACTTGGAGACATCCTAAGTTATGAAAGGTGATGCACGTTCTTCTTTATTTTTCAAGTATTTCAAACAAGCATCATACAAAAGGTAACAGTATTTATGATTCATCTTATTACTGCACATTTTCTGTGGTAGTGTGGTTCAGCTCATTGGATATACTTGTGATATTGCACTGCAGGAACTGTCTGTAGACTACCTGTGCACCTTTCCTGCAAATGCGTAATATTGTGCAAAACATTCATATTCTTTTTTTTCATCTTTGGTATCATTCACCATGGTGAGTACAATCACTTTTGAGGAGTGTACTGGATGTTACCATCACTTACAGTTAAGAGCAAGAAATATTTTCCATTAAGATAAAAACAATTGCTCTTGTTCCACCTTTTGCACTATCAGTTAACTCATCAACAACCGGGTGGTCACTGGTAACTATTCTCATGTCTCATGTCTTATATCTTATCTATATTTTGAAACTGTTTCTTGAAGCCTGTGGTTCCTGATAATGTGGAGTCTACCTTATCTTTGTCGTTCACAATTCTTTTCATGACTGTTAGATGTCCTCCAACATCTGCAGAAGGTTTGAAGATGACATAGAGTGACAAAGCATGTTACCAGGCTTCAGCAACAAGTTAATATTTTCAGAATTTTTTTTATTTCTATTTTATATTTGGAGTCGGAGGCTGAATTGTCAGCTGTATAAGTGGCCTGAAGGAGGACCTGAGAGTCACTAGAGACAACAATGTTGCATCATTTATAGCTGTGTTGCGGGCAAAGTGGGGGCTGCAGTTGGTGCCTGTGTGGTGAAGCTATAGCTGGAAGTATTTTCTGGATTTGTTGCCTATGCTGTGTACAGTGGTGTGCCTTCCACTCTCAAGGGCAGGGTGAGAAGGCAGATCCCAAGCCTACTTCAGTTGAAATGGAAATTGAGCCCATGCCATTGGTGTTAATCTAAACCACATGCTAGCCATTTAGACCACTGAAGTAACTGTACCAAACATTAATATTCATCTTAGTTTAATGTGTCAGATCCATGCATCAATGTAATAAATACAAGAAGTACTAAAAATACATAGCAGAGCAGACAGCATCTGTCTGCAGAGAGATGGACTGAGTTGCCTTTCTGAAAATTGAAAGAGATCTGATACATTAACTCTAAGCAGAATCCACTGCCCTCTGCAGTAGCATTTTTGGAGATGATGGATATTTAATTGGGTGGGAGGGTGACCAGTGTGACCGCTGGTGTAGTGATAATGTCATTGTACTAGTAATAAGAGACCCGGGCTAATGCTCTCGGGATATGGGTTTGAATTCAATTAATAAATCTGAAATCAAACGCTAGTCTAATAGTGACTGCAAAACCATTGTCAATTGTAGTAAAAAAAATTCTGATGAAACTCGACCATCCCCACCTGGTCTGGCCAACATGCAACTCCAAATCTACAGCAATGTGGTTGACTCTTTAATGCAAGGACCTCCTTTGAAGACTAGTGCAAAATATGGGAGAACTGTCACACAGACTATTCAAGCCACCTCTGATGTTGTCATTCATATGGAATCATACCAGAAAGACAATGTCGCAAATGCTATCATCCTCATTCCTCCACCAGAGGTGGCAGTGCAGTGATATACAATCAGGAAGGAATTGCCCTGGGAATCTTCAACATTGACTCCAGACCCCATGAAGTTTCATGGCATCAAGTCAAACATGGGTAAAGAAACCTCTTGCTGATTAGCACCTACTGCCTGTCCTCAGCAGCTCTCCTCCATGGTAAAAACCATTTGTATGATGCATTGACATTTGGAAATACACAGAATCTGCTCTGGTTGGGGATTTCAGTATTCATCACCAAGAGTGGATTGGTAACAGCACCACTGATTGAAGTGGTTGAGTCTTGAAATAACTGCACAGCGGCTGGTATCCCATCGCCAAGTCACCCTTTATTTACTTGTGCAGGGTATGTTGGATTTGGCCAGCCAGCTCAGAGTCAGTCTCCTGAGCTGAGGAGATTCTAATTGCCTGGTTATATAGGTCAGCCAGGGCTTTTGTTGGGGTTTGTTAACCTGAGCCAATCAACAACCTTGTAGTCAACGTGGTCAACCTGGTTCCAATCACTACATCCCTCCCCCCTCTAAGTCTGGGGATGTAGGCCTGGTCTTTCGCTTTTTAGCTTTTCCTGCAACATTTCTGGTTCCTCTGATTCAGACTGTGACACAGGCGGTATGGACCATAGCCCACCTCTTGCATCTGGAGCATCTCGGGAGAGTTTCCTCCTCTTTTTCTGGTGGGAATAGTTCTGAGGCTGCATCCATCTTGGACGCTGAGGTTTCCTTGACACTAGACGGAAGGAGAGCACCTGCAGTTCCTGCCCGGCCTTCTGGCTGTTCTGAGGGTCCAGGTCCGTTCTGCTGCCCTGCTTGCAAGGTAACAGCTGTCAGGTGATCCACGTGTCTGTTCAGGACTGTATCACTAACCCAAACTTTGTAAGTGAAGGGACCTGACCTCGCACCACCCTCGTCTCATACCCATACAGGGCCATTTCAATGGTTCTGGTACCAAATTTCCATCCCCTGAATTAAACTGTCTCTCTCGCTTACAGGTGTCATGTGGCTGGCCCTGACGTCCCTGCTGCCGTTTCACCCTCATGCCAGGTCTAGAATATCAGGTTTAACCTGGTGTGGGTCTTCTCCCCATCAGCAACCCTGCTAGATTATCCCTGTGATTGCATGAGGGGTGGTTCTGTAATCAAACAGGAACCAGGTGGTTTTGTATCAATTGGCACTGTAGGCCGCTACTTTAAACCTGCCTTCAGTGTTTGGACCGCTCTTTCCGCTAGACCATTGGACAATGGATGGTATGGAGCTGTCCTTACGTGCCAAATGCCAGCTGACTTCAGGAAATATTCAAATTCCCTGCTGGTAAATGATGTCCCATTGTCTGTGACCAATACTTCTGGGAGTCCATGTATCACAAACGATGCTCGCAGCTTCTCAGTCGCCATCCCCAAGTTTGCCAAACGAACTTTATGCACATCCAACCACTTTGAATGGGTGTCCACAATGACCAGGAACATTGAGCCCATGAAAGGATCAGCATAGTTGACAAGCAACCGAGTCCAGGGTTTACCCAGCCATTCCCACGAATGTAGGGGCAATTTTTGTCTTTGTTGGCACTCTCAGCACTGCCCCACCAATGCAGCTATATCAACATTCAACCCCGGCCACCAGACATAGCTTCTTGCTAGCATCTTCACCAGGTGACCCTGGTGGAGTTCAGCCAGTAGCTGGCAGCGACCTTTACTCGGGACAATCACCCTTGCTCTCCACAATAATATGCTGTCCTCTACGGTGATCTGGTCTCACTGCGTCCAGAAAGATTTCAATCCTGGTTGTGATGGCCTGTTTTCCCCATTACTACCAGCTGTTTCAGTTTCACTGAGGCAGGATCTTTTATTATCTACAGTGACTGGAAAGGTGTCCAGGAAGTTTAAAACCAAAATAGACTCTTCCATGGAGGCACCACCAGTGGAGTATCTGCCAATGGGAGACAGCTAAAGGTATCCACATTAGCCATTTGGCTTCCTGGATGGTATTCTAACTTGTACTTGTGTGTGCTAAGAATAAGGGCCCAATGCTGAAATCTCAGGGGCTTGTGATCTACTGCTGTGACAAATTTGCTTCCATAAAGGTACTGGTGGAACTTGCTCATGCCAAATATGACCGCCAAACCTTCCTTCACTATCTGAGCATATTTACCTTCAGTGTCAGCCAAAGTCTGGGAAACATACGCTATCAGGCATTCCTCTCCGTTGGGCCGCCAGTGAGCCAACATTACTCTGATACCATATACGGAGGCATTGTATGTCAGTACTACCTCTCGCTTCGGATAGTAGGTCCGTAGATGATGATAGCTGCTTTTCCACTTCCTAGAGGCTACTCATTGGCTATGCGGCCATTTCCAAGGCTGACGCTTTTTCAATAGCGGGTGTAAGGGTGCCAAGATGGAGGCCAGGTTACGTAGGAATATTCCATAATAATTCACTATTTCAAGGAAAGACCTAAGCTCAGGTACAGATGTGGGAGCCGAAGCTCCTTTAATCACCTTCACTTTCTCTTCTAACGGGTGTAAACCAGTTTTTTCGACTCGGTAACCCAAGTAGGTCACATTTTTCCATTCAAAGGTGTACGCCTGCCTGGGAAAAACATTTAAGCACTATTTCCAAGTTCTCCAAGTGCTCTTTATTGGTCTTTCCTGTTATTAGTATGTCATCCAGATAAATAGCAACCTCAGGTAGACCTTGCAAAACGTTCTCCATGGTCCGCTGGAAAAGGACACATACTGATGATACCCTGAATGGCTGTCTTTTATATTGTATTATATTACGATAATTGTAGCATACTTCTGAGACTCCTCATCCAGTTGCAATTGCAGGTAGGCATGGCTCATGTTCATAAAGGGTAGCCCCCACTACGAACTTTGCTTACAAGTCCTCTATACGAGGGACTGGATACTTATCCAGCTGCGAGAAGCAGTTTACCGTTTGCTTAAAATCCCCACAAAGGTGAACTGAGCCCTCAGGCTTCACAATCGGTACGACCAGTGCTGCCCATTCTGCAAACTGCACTAGTTTGATGATTTCTTCACTCTCCAGACCCCTGATTTCTTCCTCTACTTTTGCCCACAAGACAAATGGCACCAGGTGGGCACTGTATCCTAGTCTACATGTAGAGTGGCTTTGGCCCCTTTGATAGTCCCACGCCCTTCCTGAAGTACTCCTGAATACTTCACTAGGATTTCACTGAAGCAGCCATTTTCTAATTGAAAAATGATGAGCCAGTCCAAGTGAATCTTTCTCAACTAATTCTGCCCCAATGGGCTTGGGCCTGAGCCTTTTACTACCATCAGTGGTAACTGTGCCAACTGCTTCTCCAAAGGAGAATGGAACCAAAGTCATGCCCTTAATCTGCAATGGTTCCCCAGTGTATGTTCTCAGGCTGGCTGAGGCCTTGTGCAAACTTAAAGGTTGGAGTGCTGAGCAAATTCTGTTAAAGACAGATTCTACAAATACTGATTCAGCTATGCCAGTATCGACTTCCATAGGAACTGGGTGACCATTTAACCAAACATTAATTTGAATCAGTTCTGATTTGGATGTCACTAAGCAGTTTATTTGTTCCAACCCACATGTAAGGGGACTTTCCAGGGTGTGCACTCTCCTGCTTCTGGCCTACGAGTTTTCTTACTCAAGTCAGGCCTTGTAGGACTCCTTTGCTGACTCGAGTCCACATACCAGCTCACCGGCCCAGATCCTGAAGAACATTTGAACCACTTGGCCGAGGCTCGGCTTTGTTGTGGGATTCTGCCGTGGGTTGGCCTTGTGTCCCTCTGCTCAGGACATGCCCTGTGTGAGGCTCTGCAATTGCCTACACTCAAGTGATGTTCCCCAAGCTCAGTCAGAGAGGTGAGGGAATCCACTTCCATTGGGTCGTCCTGTAGCTCCCAAGCTCCTCTTGCTGCATTTTCCAATGACAAAGCCAGGTGTAGTGCCTTTTTGAAGTCCAGTTGGGCTTCAGCTAGTAGGTGCTTCTGCATGGTTACATCATTAATCCCACATAACAAATGGTCTGTCAGCATCTCATTCAATGTTAATCCAAAATCACATGCCTCTGCCAATCATCGTAACCTCGTCAAAAATTGCAATACGGACACCCCCGATTCTCTGACAGCTAAATAAAACCGATAGTGTCTCAGGATTAGAGGAGGTTTGGAGTCGTAATATTCCCTAACCAACTCTGTCAACTCTTGGAAGGCTTTATTGTCTGATGCCTCTTGGACAGTTAAGCCCCTTATAACTGAAAATGCTGTGGCTCTGCAAGCAGTCAAAAGGATTATTCATTGCTTTTCGTCTTCCCCGATGTCATTTGCCCTGAAAAATACCGCATTCTTTCCACATACTGGGCCCAATCTTTGACAGCAGGATCAAATGAGTCAAGCTTCCCAAATATAAGCATGATGCCATAAATGCTTACCCCAACTCCAAGATAACTGTTACAAGCAAATGTTCTTTAGGCACGTCCTGTTTTATCCCGTCACCACTGAAATAACTGCACAGAGGCCAATATCTTCTCACCAAGTCACCTCTTATTTACTTGCGCACAGTACACTGGCTGTGGCCAGCCAGCTCAGAGTCAGCCCTCTGAACGGAAGAGATTCTAAATCTCCTGGTTATTTTTTTCAGTAAAAAACACCAGGTGTGTAAATAACTTTATTAACATCTCCAGTTTATATTGGTCATCCAGGGCTTTCCTGATTTGCCCAGGTTAACAACCCTAATAAATGACCTCATAGTCAGCAAGGTCAACCTGGTTCCAATCACTACAAGTCTGAAAGGACGTAGCTGCTCGACTGGATCTGCAGCATGTGGTGAGGAAACCAAAAAGAAGGAATAACTTAATTGATTTCTTCCTCACCAATCTGCCTGCAGCAGATACACCTGTCCATGACAATATTTATGGGAGTGACCATCACAGAGTCCTTCTGGAGATAAGTCCCACTTTCACATTGAGGATACCTTCAATTGTGTTGTGTGGCACTGTCACCGTGTCGAATGGAATAGATGCTGCATTAGATGCAGCGACTCAAGATTAGGCATCTCTGAGGCACTTTGGCAATCGGCAGTGGCAGAGCTGTATTCACCCAGTCTATAACCTTATGACTAAGTATAACTCCCAGTCTACCATTACCATGGAGCTAGCATTTAAGCCTGGTTCAATGGAGAGTGCAAGAGGGAGTTCCAGGAACAGCACAAGACCTACTTAGAAATAAGATGCCGATCTAGTGAAGCTGCAACACGGGACTATATGTATGGCAAACAGCACAATCAGAATGAAATAGGCAGAGCTGAGCAATTCTACAACAAACTGATCAGATCAAAGCTCTGCAGTCCCGTCACATCCAGTCATGAATGACAGGGGGTAATTAATCTAATCACTGCAGGAGGGGTTTCCACAAATAACCCCATCCTCAAAGATGAAACATCCCAGCACCTCAGTGCAAAAGACAAGGCTGAAGCACTTGCAACAATCTTTAACCAGAAGTGCCATGTGGATGATCCATCTCAACCTCCTCCTGAGGTCCGCTGCAACATGGATGCCAGCCTTAAGCTAATTCAGTTCATTCTATGTGACATCAGGCTATGGGCCCTGACATCATTCTCGCAATAGTCCTGAAGATTTATGCTCCAGACCTAGCTGCACTTCTAGCCAAGCTATTTAAGTACAGCTACAACACTGGCATCTACCCAGCAATGTGGAAACTTGCCCAATTATATCTTATGCACAAGAAGTGAGACAAATCCGGCCCAGTCAATTACCACCCCATCTGTCTACTTTCAATCATCTTCAGGGTGATGAAAAGGGTTGTTAACAGTGCTATCAAGCAGTGCTTGCTTAACAATAACCTGCCAGGGCTACTCATCTCCTGACCTCATTACAGCCTTAGTCCCAATGTGGACAAAAGAGCTGAACTCAGGAGGCGTAATGAAAGTGACTGCACTTGATACATTTGGCAACATTTGACCATGAGTGGCATCCAGGAGGCTGAGCAAAACTGGAGTCAGAAGGAATCAGGGAGAAAACTTTCCACTATTTGGCTGGCAGAAAGGAAGATTGTTGCGGTTGTTGGAGGCTTGAGGACATCTCTGTTGGAGTTCTTCAGGGTAGTGTCCAAGGCTCGTCTTCAAATTCATCTTCAGCAGCTTCATCGATGACCTTCCCTCCATCGTAAGCTCAGAAATGGGAATGTTCACCAATGATTGCATAATGTTCAGCACCATTTGCGACTCCTCAGATAGCGAAGCAGTCCGTGCCCATGCGCAGCGAGACGTGGACAAATGTCCAGAATTGGGCTGATAAGTGGCAAGTAACATTCACACTACACAAGTCCCAACAATGACCATCTCCAACAAGAAAGAATCTAACCATTGGCCATTGCCACTGAATCTGCCACTGTCAACATATGGGGTGGGGGTAGTTACCATTGATCAGAGGCTGAGCTGAACCGAACCAATCACATAAATACTACGGCTCCAAGAGCAGGTCAGAGACTAGGAATTCTGTGGTGGGTAGCTCACATCCTGATTTTGCAAACCTGTTCACTATATACAAGGTACATATGAAGAGTGTGATGGAGTACACCCCACGTGCCTGAATAAGTGCAGCTCCAACAACACTCAAGAACCTTGACATCAGTCAGGCCTAGGCATCTGGCTAAATCAACATCCTGCTTAATCGACATCCTGTTTGTTAGCACGATGGGTGTACGTACATTACATGGATTGGGGCAGTTCAAGAAGGATGTTCACCACCACCTTCACCAGGATATTTGGGATGTGCAATCAATGCTGACCAAGCCAATGATTCCAACATCCCGTGAATGCAGAAAGAAAATATGGACATAATTTTAGGAAGGCATAATAGCTACCCTTGCTTGTACATCCTTAACTAATAATCGAAACAAGTTGAGTATGAGCAGATCTTTGCAGCAACTGTAAATTGTTTGTCTTAGATTGATTCAAGCAGACAACAACAGTGTTATCTTCCTGTGAACTGAGTGGATTCATAAATATAAATACTTTATTGGATAGCTTATAGTAGAATATGCACAAAAAGTGCAGTTTTGTCAACAATTACTCAGTGACAGACTAATATTATATGTCCTGCTATTAGAAAGATATTTCAAGAAAAAAAAGTGTGGCTGAGTCTAAATGCTTACGGATTAAACTTGTAATTAAGAGAAGAAGCTACTGAAGGTTTGTATTTGTGAAAGGTTTAACAAATATTTTGAGCATTCAAATTTTACCAAATCCAATTTACAATGAGTACTGACAAAGAATTATTACATTTTTACTTATTGGTTACAGTGAGATACTTTAAATTGTTTCTGTTCTTTTCTGGCCTTAATATTTCAGCAATGCGATCAATGTGTTCACACTAACTGGAGTGATTTTCTGTGCTGATGAATTTCAGTGTTTGAGCAGTTAGGGTGCCACATTGCCTAAAACGCTAAGGCACGCTGGAGGGTAGTGACTTCACATTTTGTTTTTTGTAGTTCTTGTACTTTGTACAAAGTACTTTTGTACTTTGAGGTTCATTTATACACAACGGTGTTTTAAATTCAAGAACATGATATCTTTTGTATTTTGACTTTTGAAGAATATTGAATTCATCTTTTCTAATTCCATTCTATTGTTTTAGAAATGCATTTATGACGAAGAGTCCTGAAGCTAAGAATGTTGTGCAGTCTCATCTTTCATCTTCTAGGTATAAATGAAAGAAACAGTTTTAATCCTTTTTAGCTTATCCATTCGTGGAATGGCATCTCCTTGTCAACTGTAGACTGGATATCCAGAACTGTAAACTGGCACCTATTGTTTTGTTATACAGCTTGCTTCAACTTGCTCTTCCTTGACAATGCAATGTTTGTCAATGTGCTATTTCATGTGTGTGTCCAACCTGAAGATTTATGACCTGGTCATATAGATTCAGAAACCTATTCAGTATTGAGGTTTAGCTTAAAAGTTTACAAACTTAAATAATTAACATGCATTTAAAATACCAGGTTCCATTGAAAAAAGCAGGAGCATATGTGCAGCTTTAGGGAGCCAATAAGAGATTCACCCTCCTGGGTTTCTCCACTCTTCATTCGGCTTATCTGTAATGCTGTGACCAGATAGTGAATTGATCTCCTGGATTTTCTTAGTTCATATTTCACCTGTCTGGTTCCCATACGGAGGCTACACTGTCGCATATTCAAAACAATCTGCAACAATGAAACATCTGCATCACAATAAAACAATTCCATTTCATTTGAATAAGTTTGTCAATCTGAAGATTGTCTTATGGGTGGCATGGTGACTAAGTGGCTAGCGCTGCGACCTCATAGACCCAGGGACCAGGATCAGCGACTGTCTGTGTGGCGTTTCCAATGGATACTCTGGCTTCCTCCCATAGTCCAAAGACGTGCAGGTTAGGTAGATTGGCCATGCTAAATTGCCCCATATTGTCCAGGGATGTGCAGTCTAGGTGGATTAACCATGGTAAATGCAGAGTTACAGGGATAGGGTGGACGGTTGGGTCTGAGTGGGATGCTGTTCAGAGGGTCGGTGCAGACTCGATGGGCTGAATGGCCTCTTTATGCACTGCAAAAATTATATGATTCTAAGATCTCATTGATCAGCACGTCAAGCAATAACTCCAAATGCTTTTTTTCATCATCACTCAATTGAGTATTCCTGATGTTTTAACACTTCTGAGGAGTTTTAGGACCAAAGTTATCCCTGTCATCACTTCTCTAAGGCCCTGGTCCCAAACAGTATTTGAATAATTTCCAAAGGCATCAACATATCTGTACAACAGAGATGCCTCCTTTATTATGAATTAGTTAACTTCCCCAGTTATTTTTGAACTTCCCATTCTACCTTATATGATGTTACAACTCAAAATCATTTAACTTTCTTGTCAGTACTGTACATCTGCTATACAACTTGGCAGTGTGCAACTGTGCATTATTTAGGGGTCACTGTGACCAGCAGGACGGTCTATGCACACCACAACGTTTAGTTTGCTGGTACTGAAATTATTCAGTAATATTACGTGGGTGTGTATTTGCCACTGAAGAAAATAGCCTCTCTCATTACCAGAAACACAGTTCCAATTTAAATCACTCACATGTGAAGCTACCAAGTAGCAATAAGGCATTTATTTAGAAATATATAAGATTGCAAGAAGAGTCGAGCCATACTGCTTCCTAGTGTTTCCAAAATGACTGAATTCGGAGCCAGTTGAACAATTTATTTGTTTTAAAATGAGAAGGGCCTGTATTCAGATGTAATCCAGTGTAGAGAAAAACTCCTGAAGTAATTTTATACTCATTGATTGTCCATGGCATTGCAGATGGAAGAGAACAATTGTAATCCAATTAGGCGATGGGAATTGACTGGGCTGGGCTGCCTTGACATAATTCAATGCCAATGATAAACTACAACATTCTGGTTTTTATTTTCATAGCTCTGATATCAAATTCACTTTCAAATTTATGATAGAAACTGCCTATGTTAAACATGTGACACTGTAATTGTGACCTCCTTCCCACCACTAAAGCTCCTTCACAGCGTAATTATAGTATGTCAAGTGCACATAGACAGATTTCACTATAACCATGACCATGAGAATTTAAAATGGAAACATGACCTATCAATTATTGACTGCTATGAGACCCAGAATACTATACAAACAGAATGGCATCAGTAAGGAAGCTGGTGTCTACCTTAAGTAAAAATATTGCCAGCACTATTTGTGGGATTCAAACAAATAACAGTGTCATGCTGATACAAAACACTTCAACATCTTCAATACATTTACCATTTTCAGATCTTTTTCTCCCTGGAGCCTTCTTGCCCTGTTTCTAAAACTCCCCTTTGTCGGTGGGAAATATATTCAAACCAAAATGTGCATATTGAACAGATGGAGCATTTAATTATAGCATTCACACTTTGGCTTTCAAAGTTGGGTGGCAATGGGGGAATGGATTTCCATTCACTCTTTTTACAGGACAGATGGAAAGATTGTGTGTAAAGAGAACCCCTACAGTCCCAGATTAGTCTGCAGTGTACACAGGACATCATGCCAAGTGGCACTGTTACATCCATGCAATTGAAATGTAAATATTAGTTTCAAGGAGGACTAGATAATAAAGCTGCCTTGTCTTGCCTTCCCTTTAAGAATGCTAACCTGGTTCCTTTTGCTGCTGCATAGACTTACAGTACTTCAGATGTGACTAGCACCAGAACCCAAACTTAATTTCTTTTATTTATTCCCTACCCTATAGGCTGAAACCAGGAAGCAGCGCCAGTAATGACGTGGTCACGGATGCCTTAGATTTTGATCGATTGAAGCAGGTATGGCTGAACTGGAGATGCTATCAAATATGAAATGTTTCCTATAATGGAGTTTAATCTTCGGAGTAATAACAAATCTTGTTTTGACCTGCTCAGTTAAAATATGTAATGAGGTATCCTTCCTGCACCTTGTATAAACCGGCTTGCATTTTTATAATGTAAACTCAACAGGAAATACTGGAGGAAGTCGTAAAGGAACTGCACAAGGTGAAGGAAGAGATTATTGATGGTAGGCACTATTTTATTGTTGACTATGATAAACAGTGAAATACCAACATGTTTGAGGGATCAGGTCCCACAATGTGCTCTGTTTCTTTAAGAAGTTTTAATGGTCCCTTGCAATTAGTTAGCCCTCCTAACTGGATCAAACTTAATCTGAATTACCATCATTTACAAAACTTATCTAAAATTCTAGCACTAAATGATTGGCTGACCCTCAACAGGGATCTAAGACGCGTACTTTAAATGAAAACTATGTACAGTGCCTGTATATTAGTATGGGCAGTCTCTGGATTGCGAACAGGTTCTGTTCTGGAGTCTGTTCACAAGTCAATTTGTTCCCAAATGGGAACACAATGCAGGACAATGGAAAGCAGCTGTTCATAAGTACAGGAAATGTTCATATGTCGGGTCTTTTAAATTGCCTGTATGGGATCGTGTTCATAAGTACGAGCATTTGTAAGTCAGATGTCTATAAATCAGGGACCTTCTGTGACTAAATTGCCTCCTCCATGCTTTTATAAAAAAGAACTCTGGAAGGTCACCACTGCCCCTTAGTGGAACAGTAGAGAACTGAA
Source organism: Rhincodon typus (assembly GCF_021869965.1). NCBI lineage: Eukaryota > Metazoa > Chordata > Chondrichthyes > Orectolobiformes > Rhincodontidae > Rhincodon > Rhincodon typus. Next base: position 34,353,789 of record NC_063339.1, on the reverse strand, counting down.
CCTCCTGTTTTCCAAATTTCAAAATAATTCACCTTTGCCATTACAATGCTTTTTTGGTCCATTCAAATGACAGGTATCTTAAATATGTTCAGATTTATGTAGTATGCCAACAAAGGTTTCTTTCAACTTTTTCGAAAAAAATTAAGCCTTGATCTTGTGTAATATATTTCATCCAGAATGTATGGATGCTTCTGCATAACCTTAGAGGTTTGAATATAAGACTCAGCTGCTAAACTACATTGAATGATAATATTAAGTATTATTTCATTGTCTATAGCTATTTGAACAGTAAAATATTATATTCATATTCCTATTAACATTACCTTTCTGTGTTTTAGCCATTAGAGAAGAACTGAGCAGAATCAGTACAACGTAATGAATTTTGCACTCTGGAACATGGGGTGTTCTGAAAGGAATCGGGGAAGTTGAGACAGCTGTGTGGGGTATTGTGTGGAAGATGACTATGAGAGAAGCTATGCACTGAATGTCACGGTCGCTTTTAAACCCTTCATTGATTAGTGGACTCAATATGCTCTGCTGCTTACTGCCTTGGATCTGCTTCACATGAAAAGTCTTAATTCTCCAAAACAACAAAAAAAACTTTCAATAATTTTAATACTTGTGGATCTTGTTTTCTAGGTTTTTCAAAAAAAATTGCACATCTGTTTTATGTTAGCCTTTGTAATTTTTTATTAGCTTATTTAAAGGTTTACATTATTTCTAGATTATGTTTTTAGAGAAGAGCTTCAACACAGACACACACAACACATTTTGCTTTTAGTAGATGAATAAGTTGTTCTTTCTACCTTAAGATGTTACCACAGTATTTTTGACTCTGTTTTGAAAATTGTTGCCAACAAAGAGATCCTTGTAGCATCACTGAAAAGGCAGAAACTTGTAAAAGTTGTAATATGACAATGGTAACTGATTTCTCAACAAATCTTTCAAACGTTATTAAAACAAAGTACATCAATGCAAATTGTCTATGTTCATGGTAGAATGCAGGTGATACAAGAATATTCAAGTTAATTATAGTTAGTAGAAATGTTCCATGTACCAATCACCATGATCTATAGAGATGGCTCATTGACTTTGGAATGCTCAAAAGTATTTCCAGGTAAATAGCATCTCACAAACTATTCACTAGAATTAGATTAACCAAATCCTTAATGGAGCTAGAACTGTTAAATGTCTCCCTTATTCCACAGAGTTTGCTGTCAACTTGGTCCTATGCCATAAAAAAAAATTAAGTGCAACTGTGTATGTATGTATGTGCTGAATTTAATTGGACATCTTCGTGTTGATTGCCAACAATTATGTTATTCTGGGGACTGGGTCAGCATTAATTGAATGTTGAGCATTTTCATATGGATAGGAAGATTCTGTGTTAAGCCCCAAAGTTTATAAATAGACATCTGTGTTGTTTCAAATATGATAAATTAAGTTACTGAAGTGGGAAGGTTCAGCTGCACTTTAAATTGTACACACCAGATGGCACACTGTAAGTCAACTGATGCAAGTTCAAGATCTACTGGATTTTAAACAAATTCATTATATCTGCAAAACATGTTCAAAATCCAAAGTACCATCTTTAAAACTGATCATATTTCAGCTCATAATTGAACCTGTTTAATGTCATTTTTTTAGATTACTGTGTTTTAATAATCCCTCACTATTATAAATTAAACATTCAAAACCAGCTATAAAGTTGTGGTGGATCCTGTTAGTCTCACAAATTCAACAATGCATGAAAAGCTAGTTTGTTATGATATGATCTCTTGACTCCTGTTAAGATTTAGACAGAGCAGCACCAGCGGCTGTAACTATTGTAATCTCACAGTAATGAGAACAATGTACTGGGTTTGTTGGTGAGTTGGGAAACACCAGAGCCAATAGAGAGCTGGCAGGAGATGAAGAGTAATTGAACCAGCCAGAGCAGTGATGAAATGGCAAACAGGCAGAATAAAAATGAAGATGAAATTAAAGTGAGGAACATGAGATCTATTTCATGAAAGCCTTTTTTATTATTGTGTTCAATTGGATTTGCTGAAAATCTGGACTCCTGGACCAGGTTTTAAAAGGTTCCTGGTTCTGCTTTTGTTTTTTTTCAGCAAATTAAAGGATATTCAATGCCCTATCCCATAGTGCACATTTACCTGCCATAAAAAGGTATTCTAAGCCCGCAACACAGTGACGTATTTAGTCAAATAACATCTGGGCAAAAAATGCTTTTAGGATGATTAATTACATCTTATATCTGAAGGGGAGAGAGTGCGAGTGCAGATGCCTTGGGCTTCAGAACAACATTACTGCGCTCACTTCCACTCTGCTCTGTGGTAAGTGAGGGCTGCACATTTATCTAAGAGCAAATTGTCCACTGTCCTTTTGGCAACATATGAGCCAAAAGGTTGGATTTTATATCAACTACAAATTTCCCAATTATGTCTCCCATATTCAATTTGTTAATATATACCATAAACAGCAAGGGACCCAGCACTGAACCCTGTGGATCATCATTGGAAACAAATTTGCATTTGCAAAGATATCTGTCAACCATTACACTTTGTTTTATGTTACTGATCCAATGTTTGATCCAACTCACCATATTCGCTTGAATCCCATGGGCTTTATTGTTTCTGACCAGTCTGTCATGTGGGACCTTGTCATGATTTACCAAATCCACATGGACAAGATCCACTGCCTCACCCTTGTCAATCTCCTTGTTAGTTCCTCAAAAAGTTATGTCAGTAAGACACATATTTCCTTTAACAAAACCATGCTGGTTAGTCCTGATTAATGCATGCCACCAAATAACAGTTCATGCTATCCCTCAGTATCAATTCTAGTAATTTGCCAACCACCAAGGTGGACTAACTAGCCAATAATTATTTGGCCCATCTCTCCAAATAATAGTGAGGATTGGAAAATGATCCTCAGAGCATCCATGAATTTCTCTTGGGCTTCTTTTAACAACTTTAGATATAATTCATCCACCCTGGCTAAATACCTTAATTATCTCCTTTTGTGCCTCAGCATCAAATTTTGTTTGATAACACTTTTGTGAAATACTTTGAGAAGTATACTATATTAAAGCATAATATAAATACAAGTTATCATTGAGTCATTCCCATGAACAGAATCTTCTCTGCCCTTGACCAACGTAGGTATTGGTAAGAAAGCTTTGTAACTTGGTAAGAGAAAACTGTGTGAGGTAGGCAATAAGGAGATTCTCAGCATCAAGAAGTCCCATTCTCCAACCAAGTATTGAACAGCAGGATAAGAATCTCACTTGTGAGAAGTGACAGCTTCATTTGCATCAATTTGTATGCATTAACACCTCATTCTTAGCTAATATCATCTCATTTTCTTGTATTTTCCCATGTTACCACTCATGGGATAGTTACTAGGCAGCAACATGGAAGTCAGAACCGCGACCTGGTGACTCTGACTCATTGCTTGCTCCTCCAGCCTTCCATCTTGGCAGCAGGGTCACCAACATCTCCGAGCATGCTCCACAGGCTGTGACCATACATATCTACTCGCAATAAGGTTCTGCACCTCAATGCCGCACTTTGGAGCATGCTGTTTCCATGACACTTTGCATGTAGGGACTGACATCCATCTCATGGATCCCACTAGGCTGCATCACAGGCTCCCTGCTTGCCCTCTAAGTGCCCACTGACTTGCACTTGTAGGTGCATGTGCCATCTCTACCTTACCTTATTTCACTTTGGCCCCTCAACCAGAGCTTAAAGACCCAAAGCACTTCTTCTTAACTTGCCTTTTTGCACATACACAAAGCCAGGCATTTTGTCATGGTTGTTAGCAGTTACTGCATGGCATCCTGCTACATCAATCTCCCACTCCCACTACATAACAATAGTATATGAGGCAAACACATGGCATGTGCTTCAACCAAATGGCCCTGTCTAAGAGGATTAGTCCTCAGTAGGGTCAAAGAAGACAATTTTGAGTCAGGGTGTCCCAGCACAGTTAGTCAATGGTAGTTCCCACTATCCAGGGGCTTGGATATGGTCAGTTGGCCACTTGGAATGGTCAGGGTCAAGGGGTCTCATTTACTGCGGTGCAGGAAGTGGGCCACAGTCAGTTCTGCAGCCAGTCTGAGACTAGTGCTAAGTCAGTGAGGAAACAACGCAGAGCTCAGTCAAAAGACTAGTCCATCATCAGTCATCTGTGTCCTTCCAAATTGGTCAAGAGGGTGTGACACAGTCAGTCCGAGGGTCTGCTCATTGAAAGTCAAGAGAGGGTTATCAGGGTCCACTGCTCTGTTAGGAAAATGGGGAATTCTTTTCTGGGGATTGAATGCTGAATGCTAGGATGCAATAATTGTGAAGGGGAGCTTTCAACATGTAAACATTGGGGAGATGACAGCACATTAGAGGACATGAGTTACTGCAGGATGGGGAGGCTCATTAATGGTCAGCATCACCCTGGCTTCAAAAGGAGGACAGTGCAGCATGATGGTTGGTGTGACTAAGCTGTAGGGCTGGGGCTTAGGGGATGAGGTTGTAGGTCAATGTCATGAAAGTTGCGTAGGAACATTTGGAAGCTCAGTTCTGATGGGCTCAACAGGGAGTGCCAGGAAGAAATGAAATGGAGCTTGAGGGAGGGCTCTGGATTACCAGGGTGAGCCTGCGACTCGTTCGGCCAAGTGTAACCCGCATTGACTTCCATTGACTCGTAAATGCATACTGCAAAAGGAAAATGGCTGCAATCACACCTGGGTGGGAAAGGTCAATGTGTTTTATTCCATAAGTGCTTTTGGGCTCTACTTGTGAATGATGAGTAACCCTTCAAGGGCAATTTCATTGATCAGGTCCTTTTCATAGTCCAGGTTGAAGTCATCTGTGATCGTAGCATCCTGCGTGCAGTGTCCAACTGTGTGGGATACAAATCCTGGCCAGTAGTAATCTTGACCATGTCATTGGTCATTACAGATTGACTGTAGGCATCTCTGAGAAGCAGAAGCAGACCTTAAATGTGTTACCTGCAGCCACAATTTGCAAAAATAATCTGAAGCCTCATAGGCTGCACAAAGGCATGGAACTGATTTTCTCTCCCCTTAAACTGTAAGTATTTGGAAACATGCTCTTACATTTAATGAAACCTCTCGCTTGATTTAGACCAGGAAGACAAACTATCAGTAATCATAAAGTGCTTACAATCTCCTACTGTACTCATGTGACGTGGCTTGTATTGTATTCATTGATCCCTATATATCCCATATAGAGACTTTCCATGGCCCTCTTTTTCTTGAGTCCTCCATGTTCCCCTGCCTTAGAGGAATTCAGTGACATGAAAATGGTTGGACGAGCTCTTGTTGTTGATGGAGGAGCAGGAAAGGTGCTGAGGTATCCCAAGTAAATCAATAAGGAATGCAGAGGACAGGAAAGGTTAGTAGTTTGGATGGATGGGATGGGTGAAAGCATTTGAGAGAAGAGAATTCATGCAGTAGAGTGGTAGACCATGTGCCTTGCGAGGAGGTGAGTGCAGTGGTAGAGTTAGAGAGCGGACGAGAGGGCCCAGAAAATGTTGTGGCACTTACCCCTGCAAAACACAAAAGTGTTTTACAGCATTGTTGCACTTTCCTCCAGTGTCAGATGCCACAAGGCAAGTTCAGACTAGACTGGCAGGTTCTGGTGCCATGGTCTCCTCTGGTGGTCCTAGGGAAAGATGATGACCCTCCTCTCCACCAGTGCATCCACCATTACCTCCAGGTGCCTGTGAGCAAAGATCTGCCTGCCATCTCCTTTGGAATTGTGCAGCATCACACTGTGAAGGGCAATTCCAGGCTTGCAGCATTTGAATTGGTGTACAGCTGCAATTTAAATATGGCATGAATGCTAGAATGTTTCATACAGTTTCATGACCTATGCACTTTGAATCAGTTTCATTGTGCTAGAAGGTCTACTGCAGCATGTATATTAATGTATGAAGATCTGACGTTCAGCAATTGCAGATAACACAGAAAACTTACTTTCAATTAATTCCAATATACATCTTTGAAATAGAACATTTCAGAGTTCCTAATATGATTATTAGCATATTTAGAGATGGGCATTGATAACCAGACTCAGGCTTTCAAACTAAAGCTACATTTTCCCACAAGTGTTAATATTAAGCCTATATCTCCCAGCTGCTCATATATCCTGATAGTAATTGATGCAGGCTAGTATAAGAACAGCTTCATCTTTTGTTTCCAGTGTAATAGACACAAGGTTCAAAAGCTAGAACCACAAAAACAACAGCTGCAGCCTTCAATTCTGGTTCATTACTTTAAGCTGCACACATGGGAATGGTCACTTATCTAGGTGGTGGTAAAGGTAGTGTCAAAGAAAACTACACTTGGAGCAAACAAACATTTTAAGCCATTAGCCCATTTTTAAGAAAGTTACATATAGGAAATTGATGTTTTGAAGAAATGTGTCATTCATGGCATCTCGCTTAATTAGTAATGATGTCTGTTTCGGGGCTGTGCTGAAGTTATGTTATTTTCTTTCTGTAACTTCCACATCACTTGTTGCACTGATGTAAAAAATGGCAATATAAATCAAAAGTCAATTTCCAATCTGACTTTGGCATGCACTAGCGACAAATAGTAAGGCAGCTCTTTCATATCATTCAGTCTTTAACTTATATGGCTTGCAATTCCTGACCTGTTAAATGGCTGGATTTGTGGCACAGTAGTAGTGTCCCTAACTTTGAACCAGGAGGCTTGGATTCAAGTTTCACCTGCTCAAGGGGTGTAATATAACATGTGTGAATAGGTTATTAAAGATACATTTAACAGTGTTTCAGTGTCCTGTGATATGTCCTTAGCATTTTATGAACTTATTGCGGGGCCTTTTTCAAGTCAACAAATTTCTAAGTTAAAGGCAGGAATATCAGTTAGACAGTGGAGCTGTGCACACATTTATACACTTATTTACAGGCAGGTCTCTCAACAAAAACACATCATAATTTGACCCTGAAGAAGAAGGTTTTTTTGACACAGAAGATCCCAGAGTACTAACCCTCAATCAACAGAGCCAGATTACCAGGTTTTTATTTGTATTTCTTACCATTATTCCTCTTTGTAGGTGTTTCCTATAAGCAAATTAGATGTCACGTTTTCCACAGTACACCAGTGATTAAGCTATGGATGTACGTCCTCGGTTGTAAACAACTTTGGGGTGCACTGAGGTTCTAAAGAGCATTTTATAAATGCAAATCTTCCTTTTTTCCTTTTTTGTACCATATTAATAATCCCATGTACACAGTTTGCATTTGCAGTAACCGAAGACAACAGATTATTCCAGAAAAGCTCAGGAACATACAATATTCAGTTACCAGTTCCAGACTAAAGGACTTCTGATGATGACTACGTTTTAAATAAAGTAACAATCTTTACTGTTGCTAACATTGATGTTGCCTATGACTCAGTTGCTTATCTGCGGTTCTATTCCTTCTCTAGGTAACAGGAGATCAGCTGACATATGAAGCAGGTGACACCTGGCACATACTATTTGCTTTTGGATATTCCTCTGTGTCATATTTTATAGTGATGTAAAGACGTTTTTAATTAGCTTTGATACAATGAAAGATTGTTTATTTTGTTCTTACCTGTATGCTTTGTCGAGCAACTTATAGTTTTGGTATTTGATAGCCATCATTAAAGTTTGGTGTCTCTCTTTGTGTACAGTAACATTGTGCACAAGAATCCAGCCACTTATTTTGGGCGGTCATGGAACTAAATCTCATCTCTAGGCAACAAGCACCTGGCTTTGTTTTGTTTTGCACTTTGTTTTTCTGGTGTCTACATGAATGCCTCACAGGTTTATTGCAGACAAATAAGAACTGTTTAGCTATAAATAAAAGAGGATTTATTTGCATGAAACCTGTGTTGCTAGAATATTGACAGCATAAAAAGGATTGAGTCATTGTTACTTATGACATTGTACAATGACCACCATTGGTAAATATATGTATTTGTTTGAAATAATGTACAGATTTCCAAATCGCTTAACAGCAAGTAGCTGAGTCACATCAACCACAGAGGCTCCAATTTCCATCCTAGCCTATATTACTAGCTAATCTCAGAATACACAGTGATAGGGCCACTCGGACTCATTGAGTAAAGGAGTGGAAAGTTAGTCAAGGCTGTAAATTCAAATACTAAGATAAAACAAAGAACTGTGGATCTTGGAAATTTCAAACAAAAAAAATGCAGAAAATGCTGAAGAAACTCAACAGGTCTGGCAGATCTGAACTACAACTGATTAGCCATAGCTGTGAATTTGTAAATGTGCCATGATGATAATATAGAAAGCACTGAGCATATATCCTTCAACAACTCACAAACCACCTCCCCACCCCGACACCCCCAACCTCACAAATCTCACTTCCCTGGCTCCTTTGCACCAAGATAAAAATGGCTTACTGACACTCATCATGGCTCAGTGCTAATGTTCTTGTCACTGAATTAGAAAGTTGTGGGCTAAAAAACTCACAAAAAGCATATGATCTACACTGACATCTCAATGCAGTATTCTGAGGGATGACTGTACTCTCAGAGGTGCCATCTTTCAGATGTCATGTTAAGCCAATGCCTTATTATCCTCTCAGGTGGATGTTAAAGATCCTTAAGATACCCTTTTTGTTTTCCTGATCAGCCTGCTTAAAGATGTTACAGTACACCACTGCAGCAGGTGGTATTTGAACCCAGGTCTCCTAGCTTAGAGTTAGGGACACGACCACTGCAACACGAGAACCATACCTTAACTGCCTGAAGAGGGATGGAGTTCTACAAGTGCCCTAAGCAATATTTACGCCTTAACTAACACCAGGAAAACAGATTATAATTTATTATTACTGTTTGTGTGCACTTTGACTGCCAACTTTTCCTATTAAATAAAAAAGTGAATTAACCTGTTCAGACCTTAATCCAGGGCAGGTGGGACTTGAATCTAGAAACAGGGAGACTACCATATACACATCAAGACCCTTCTTTCTCTATTAAATACTGATGACATTTCAAAAGTACTTCATTGGCTGCAAAACACCCTGGAATAGCCTGAGTTTGTAAACACCATGTATTTTAATAAGGACTTTGGTAAACTCAGTGAACTAAGGAGTTTATTTTCATTCAAATGCACTGACCAAGACATTTATTGAGCTTTTGTAAATCTCCTCTGTACACTCTCTAGTGCGATTATGTCCTTCTTGTAACGTGGTGATCAGACAGCTGAAAATAACCCTGCATCTGAATGAAGTTTTAGACACTGAAGGTAGTGTGCCTCATGCTTTATTTCTCTTATTATAGCTGCAGAAGGGACTCCTTAATGTTCAAGCATGAAGATTTCTTCAATTCCTTGTACCAGCCATTCCATGGGCTTTTTAAGTTTGATTGCCAATACAAGAAAACAGGAATTTCATGAACTGAAAGCCACAATAATTACCAACTCCTTGAGCACATACACGGCAGATATGTGCAGAGTTTATACAGAAACAAGGAATGTCAGGCTAGGAATTAAATCTGAATGTAATCAGTTATGCACATGCTCTTTTTTAACTGTTTCAATCAAAGTAATTTTTGACTTCTCAGATGTAAATGTCTCAGGCAGAACAAATAGAGGGGAGCATCAGGTGAAATAATATATGTGGAAAATCAAAAGATTCAGTGACCTCAGATTACCTGAAATCCAGAACAATTTGGGTTTACCTTTAATTATGAAAGAGTTGAAGCTTTGGGAATCAAAGTAGTGGTATTAGACTAGTAGTGGACTAGTAATCCAGAGACCCAGGCTAATGCCCAGGGTCACAAGTTCAAATCCCACTAATTCTTTAGGGAAGGAAGTTGACCATCTTTATCTTGTCTGGCCACATGCGACTTCATGTTGTTGAATTTCCACTAAAGGAGTAATTTATGTCTGAGATGATCCAAAGGTATTGTATAACTTTAGGTTCTTTTAAATAGTTAAAACAAAATTAGCTTATTCCTGCTGTGACATGATGGTGAACTACTGAGAACCAGTTCAATGCTACCTGGCAGCAGGGTAATGCTTTGTTTCAAGAAATACAAAGTTCCATCTCCAGAGACTTTTTGTTTAAACCAATACAAAGGAAGTACAACAATGACCACCATTTGAACATTGAACAAAGAACATCAAGTGCTAGAGGACAAATAAGGAATGTATTCATTATATATATTGAGCTTTGGTTATGTAACTACAGGGAAAAGTTGGACTCTTTCTTTTAAAATTATGGAAGTAGGTTCCTGTTGTTTGTGACCAGTGATTTTTAGAGTGGATACCTAGGGGCTTTTTCCCCATTTGTGTATACTCCATATTTAACAAACAATCAAACAATTTCACAATAATTTATGCTCAACCAATTTTATTTCACATTCAATTTTCATTTTAAAATTTTCAAAAAAGACACAGAAGCACATCAAGCACTAAATTATATTATTTCCATAAGAATTATTAGAAAGATATCATGACATTATGTTAACTTTTAAAAACTGTTTATGCAAAACAGAATAGTTCTTAGACATAGTCCTTGCATGGATCTCAAATATTTATTATGTCAACAGAAATTTTCAAACGATTCACTCAAAGAAGAAATTTTTTTTATAGTCTGCTTTCACTAGAAGAGCAGAACACTTCTTCCACAATCTTACTGCTGGCCAACTTGGTGAATTTTTGGTTTCACTAATTTGGAATGCTCCATCTCATGATCTGGCTGAGATTCGCACAATTCAATAAAACCAGATCAAAGAATAGCCTCAGCCCAGATTCATTCAGGCAATGATGTCACATTAAAAATAACATTTTCATTCCCTGTTGTAAGAGTTTAAAAATGATATATTTGATTTCAAACAGGTTGGGTTATGACTTTTCAGTTTAATCTTTGAAAAGTAATCATTGCAGCAAATAAATTTATTTTAGCAATATATTATATACTTATTGACAACCAGTGATGATCGCATCTAATGCAAAACTCCTTGTTGCTTTACTATTTGACTAAAATACTGGCTTTTCTTTAAAAGAACTATGTGCCCATTTTTCTCAATGTCTCCTCATTCGACATTGCTCTCAGCCCAGACACCCTGAAATGAATCTAGTGAACATTTGTGTACCCTCTCTTCATATTGTTTCTTCAGTAAAGAGACCAAAACTGTATGCCAATTGAAAAGCCTATATAATTGAAAGATTCCTTTACTCTTCTACTCTATTTCTTTGAAATAAAGGTATATTTGCTTTGTTATTTGCTGTGCCAATGTAATTCATATACAAGGATTCCCAGACCCTCCAATACCAGCATTTCCAATCTCTCACCATTCGCTTCATCTGCTTAAATCTTTTTCAACATCTTTGAAACCTCTCACAACATACTTCCCACCTTACTTTGAACCATCAGCAAACATTACATTAGTTCCCTCGTCTAAGTTATTGATATAGATTGTAAATATTTAAGGTCCTAGCATTGATTCATCTGGTATTCTGTCAATGAAAAATAGCTCATTTATTCCAACTCTCTATTTGTCCATCAACCAAGCCTTGATGCACGTCCGTACCATAAGCTCTAATTTCGTGCGATAACCTCGTGCAAAACCAGATGAATTTTTTTTCTTTGAAAGTCCAACACACTATACTTATTGATTCCTCGTTATCTATCTGGCGAGCTACAATTTCAAAAACCTCTAATGGATTTGTTAACCATAATATTGTTATAATTGAATGTCTCTAAGGAATTTGAAACACTTGACACAAGCAATATTTAAATAGTTTCATATGTGAGGGGTGTTGTTCTCTATTACGTAATTAGTCATAATTTACCCCTAGGTGTTTAATTTCCTCATTACACTTATTATTCACTGATATACTGGTTATTGCATTGTATTAATCCCTTCTCCTTTTATTTAGAAAGGAGTTAAACGTTTTGATTTAAATAGCTTGCATGTTAATGGCTGCATTAAAATATAACAGGGAAGGAATTAATGCACACATAATAAAAGGTAACACACAGCTCTTATTGCCGAAGGGGAGGCTTTTTATGTGTACCCCGGTAATTCCTCATTCCCATCTGTTCAGAGTAATTCAGGTCACAGATTTCATGGCTGCCAATGATGTTTCTCCATATTAACTGACAGGGAGACATTCCACAGAGAACATGTTTCCTTCCTTTGTGAGAAGTGTTACATATACACATATATTTCTGCACAGCTGTACAGAATGCCTAAATCCTTGCCAAATCAGGAGTCAAACCTGGGATTTAAACCAAGCTGCTTTTGCCAGAATTACCTACTCAGTCCTCTAGCAGACTATAGGCAGGTCCAATAGTGACATAACATAAGACAATTTTGAAAAAAAATTCAATAAGATTCTTTTCATTTTGCCCTCCAGCAGTAATTTGTGAAGAATTCTTTTAGTCTTCATGCCTTACAATCTCATTATTTAAGAGACATCTTTTTCCATATTTGCTCAAAGATGATTTGACAGTAAATGTGACAGAGTATAAAGAATCATGCCACAAATTATACTTTTTGCTCTTTATTTAAGGCAATAGGCAACATTCACAGACTCCATGAAGTAAGAAGTCAAAGTAGTGCAATCAAGGAAAAGAAATAGTTAAATTTATATAGTACATTTCACAACATCAGAACATCTCAAAGTGCTTTATAGGCAACAAAGTACGTGGAAGTGCGATCACTGTTGTAATGTAGTCAGAAATGGAAAGAAACAAAGAATGTGCCCAAAACAGGCTAGTGGTTGAAGCAGTGTCATCCGGATTATATCCATCGATGCTTCAGTTGCTAAACTAAATGTCTGAACAAATGAAATATGAGATAATACTATGTACACAAATTGGTCTGCTTATGTTTTTAAGCTGAAGCTTCATATATATGTGTATGTAGGCATATTCAAACACTCTACAAAGCAAATATCATTATATAATTACATCCATACTTCCATTAGTAGTGAAAAAATTGACAGTGTAGTCGCTTCATTGAAAACTGATTTTATCAGTCTATGCAAACATAGTTGGGTCGGGACAGTTCATAAAAGCAAAAGGCCTGGGGCATTAGGTGATTCTGATTATGTACTTTATGCTATGTCTTCCACCACAATGTTGTTGCAGTTGTCTGTCAGGTTCCTCTTTTCTCTTTTGTTCTATGGGTCCTTTGAAGAACAGCTGCATCACAATCTCCACACTCACTTACTAGCTCATTAGGAAATCTGCAATGGAGCAGAGGCATGAACATCTGTTTTGCATGGGAGTGGTTACTGGATAATTCATTCCAGTCAGTGGGTGCTGATGTATGCAACAATTGGAAACTAATGACATTTAGAATTTTTCCAATTGGTCACAGCATACATAACAGCTGTAAAGTTGAGATACTCATGAGTGGGGAAGATTTAACTTAATTCAAAAACAAAGGAGAAGTATGATAAATTAATCAGGCGACAGAGATGTCACTGGAAGTGCATTTTATCTCACGAGGTAACTACCTATTAGGTTATAGCCATATGTTCTCAGTACATTGCACATGCAAGTGATTTTAACTACAATGAAATGAATTTTTCAGCAGGGGCCGCAGAACTACTGGTATGCCTAATTTCCAAAGATCGACACTGAACCCTGAGTTTGACTCTTACAGAATAGGAGCTTAGTTTACTGCTCGAGTTCTTGGGTTCTTGAGACAAATGGATTTTACTCACCTTCATGCATTTTTTTTGTGTAACAAATTGATCTGAGCGTATTGTGTGTTATCAAATTTAAGCATTTCAAGTGAGGTGGAAAAATCCTTTAAATATCACAGCAATAAAAGATTTCTTGACATTGGCAGCTTTATTCTAGCAACATTAGCATCTGTTTGTGTTTGTGCATGAATGGAAAACTTTTGAAACTGGCTTCCTAGAAACAATTGTTATCTTCCTCAAGCTACACACAATCTAGTGGTATGTTCATATGACAGCTGGATTGATGCTATCAAGTAGTTTCACTTCAAAACAATGCTGCAGTTTAAATCCTGCCCAATTCTGGAGTTGGGGCCGATCTTAACCATAGTGAGACCTCACGGAGGGAATCTCATTCTGATTCATTTCAGAGTCCATTCACATTGACACTCAATTTAGATACATATTTAATATTAACCCAAAATACAATGAACCATCATGTTAAAATACATCATAAAGTAATCAGATGTAATTTAAAACAATTTTTAAAATTTCATAATTCATTCTGTTATTGATCTTATTTAATGTGGACTTTTTTTGTGGGATTGAGGGCACAGATCAGTTGTCTTGCCTATAAACAGAAAAGGAGGAAATGCACAAAGGGTCTGCTGGTAAACACTTTGAATCTAATGGTTGATTTCTCTTTTGTCTTTACAGTTGGTAACAAACCTGGTACGTTCTTTTTTCAAGCTTTTCGGGGATTTTGTTAATGATTTCCAGGAACCACAAGATTTCTTTTATTTCTCAGTCATCTTTCACCAGCTTGCATTCCCTCTTAATCCTGGAGTAAGGACCAATGCTGTCATCAAAAACGAAGTCCCAGAGCACACGCACCCAGGAAGTGTGCTGGGGCAGGTTGTCATAGTACTCAGGAGCGATCTGCTTTACCTAAAGGAAAGGAACAGTAGCATTGACGAGGTTTGCAAAGCTCAGACTATAAATGTAATGACAGTCAAAGTTATTAGTTTGTCTATGTTGCTGGTGTTTGATTGGAGCCATTTCAATCAGATAAATAATTAAATTATTTATTGATCCATGCCACCATTTAGAAGTAAAAGTATCTCCCTGTGTAACAAATTTATAAAACTGTCAGTTACAAAATGGTGTATCTCTTAATTAGACTAAGTGAAGAAAGGAAACCTTCCCTTGGTAGTAGTTAGAATCAATGGCCATTCAACACAGAATGCTCTTTGCTAATTTTTCAAATAGGCACTTGTCTTTGAGCACGCACATTTTTTATTCTTTCGGGGAATGTGGGCATTGCTGGTATGGTCAGCATTTATTGGCCTTGATAAGGGAGTGATGAGCTGCTTTTTTGACCTTCAGTAATCCATCTGGTACAGGTACTCCCACAGTTCTGTTAGAAAGGGAACTTCAGGACTTCTATCTAGTAACAGTAAAGGAATGGTGATATAGTTCCAAGTCAACGTGATGCCTTTGTGGCTTGAAAGAGAACTTGTCCCCATGTATCCACTGCCCTTGACCTGCCAGGTGATAATGATGTCAAGTTTGAAAGTTGCTGTAGAAGCAGCCTTGGTGACTTGTTGCAGTGCAAGTTGTACATAGTATTCATTGCTGACACTGTGAATTTTTGGTGGAGAAAGTGAACGTTTAAATTAGTGGATGAGGTGCAAATTAAACAGATTATCCTGGATAGTGTCAATCTTCTTGACTTTTGTTGCAGTCACACTCATCCATGCAAATTGAGAACATTCATTGGAGATGGTAGACAAACTTTGGTCTGTCAAATCATCCTAACAAATTCCTGCACTGGCATCCTGGTACTGAGATGGTTGCTTGCAATAAACATAAGCATCTTTCTTTGGGCTAGATACGACTCCAACTAGTGGAGAGATTCTCCCATTTCCATTGACTTCAATTTTGCCATCTCTCCCAAAAGCCAGTCTTGGTCAAATGTTGCCTTGATGTCAGTGTCTCGCATTTCGTCTTTCAACACTTTTTAACCAAAACTACTAGGCAGCAGGAGCTGTGTGTTCCTGGTGGAACCCAAACTAGGCATCAGTGTTCAGGTTATTGCTGTGTAAGTGTCACTTGATAGCAATGTCAACAATACCTTCTAATCACTTTGCTGACAATTGCAAGATTGCTGATGGCGCAGTAGTTGGCCTCGTCGGATTTGTCCTGCTTTATGGACAGGACATACCTGGGCAATTTTCTGTATTGTCAGTTAGATGCCAGTGTTTGAACTCTACTGGCACGGCTTGACTAGGTTGCAATTAGCTCTGCAGCACAAGCCTTCAGTACTATTGCTATAACAGGACATAACTTTTGTTGTGTACAATGCCTTTGTCAGTTTCCTAATATCAGCTTTCAGCAGTTTCTTGATGGTTCAAGGGAAAGTGGTTGTTTAGTGGAATTGTCACTAGACTAGCAATTCAGAACTACCAGGAAAATATTCTGGGGACATGGATTCGTATCTTGCCACAGCAATTGGTGGAACTTGAAGTCAATAGAAATCCATCCCAAAAACTCATCAGGTTCATAAATGTTCTTTGACGAAGGGAAATTTGCCATCCTTACCTTGTCTGGCCTACATGTGACTACAGATCTATAGCAACATGATTAATTCTTTCCTGCCCCCTGAATAATAAATGATGGCTTAGCCAACAACAACCTCATCCACCCAATGTGTGAATTTTAAAAAAAACACACAGAAAGAATCAAATTTGTTGGAGACTGGTATCTGTGTTGTTGGGCTTTTCAACCTGAAGGTACTTGCAAATGCTTCAGCCTTGCCTTTTGCACTCAGGCACTGGGCACTCCATCATTAAAAATGAGGATATTTTGTGGAGCCTCCTCCTTCTAGTAGTTATTTAATTGTCTATCATCATTCACAACTGAATATGACAGGACTGCAGAGCTTAGACCTGATCAGTCGGTTGTAGGATTATTTAGCCCTCTCTACTTCCTCCACATTATGGCATGCAAGTAGTTTGTGATGCTGCAAAGTTGACAAAAGCAGTTCCTAGTCTACAAGTGGTTTAAAAAAAAAAATCAGGAACATGTCTGTCAAATGAATTTTACAAGATTTACTGTTTTAATTCATCTATGGAACATGGGCATTGCTAGCTGAGCTAGCATTTATTTACTGATGTAACCTTTTACTCAGCATCTTTCAGTCCATAAGTTGTTCTTCAGTCACTCATAGGAGTGGTGATTAAAAATAGTATATGAAGAAACCAACTCGCAACAAATTCTCAAATCTGCAATGTAATCTGCTATTTTTTGTGAGCTGTCATGGAATGAGCCAAGAGTAGCTGTCACCTGTTCTGTTAAGCTCAGCCATTTTCTGGTTTATTTCCCAGGGCAAAGCCCTCACCAATCAGAATCAACTGTCTGATTTAAAATTTAAACAAAGTTTGGCTGTTAACTGTCTGTCATTATTCAACTGGTGCATTCTCCATGGCAATGTCTATACCACTCAGAATTCACTTGCTAACTATTCAGCACTGTCTCTTATACAGAATTAAAAAAGTCATTTTCCCTTTGCTTTGGTATTCTTTTGAATTGGACTAATGAGTGCAAAAT
Source organism: Rhincodon typus (assembly GCF_021869965.1). Taxonomy (NCBI): domain Eukaryota; kingdom Metazoa; phylum Chordata; class Chondrichthyes; order Orectolobiformes; family Rhincodontidae; genus Rhincodon; species Rhincodon typus. Next base: position 34,336,498 of record NC_063339.1, on the reverse strand, counting down.
AAAAAGCAGTAACAAAATAACAGCAAGAAGGCAATAACACCATAAAGACATAAGAACAGAAGTAGGCTATTTGGCCCATCGAGTCTACTTTGCCATTCAATGATATCAAGGCTCATCTATAATCAACTCTCCACTATCCTGCTGTTTTGCTGTAACCATTGATCCCCTTACTGATTAAAAATCTATCTTAGCCTTGAATATGTCTAGCCACCCACCTCAACAGCCTGTGCACCAAAGAATTCCACAGGTTCACTACCCTCTGAGAGAAGAAATTCCTCCACATCTGGGTCTTAAATATGCTGCTCCTTTTCCTGATATTAAAGATAAGTTATTAATTGTGTAGTCATCTGTAACTGGCAGAGAAACAGGATGATGCTGCATTGATTTGCATATAGGCCATATTTGTTACGAGATGTAATTTATGATTGTAGCCTAAATAAAAGTTAACCATTTTTCCAGGAAACAGAATGCATCTTTGAGTTACAGCCTGTATGAAGGAGTCATTAGCACCAATGAGCAGCCTCAATCTCAATAGTACCGATGCTTATATGACTTTTCTATTTAAAAAAAGCAGCTGCAAAATGCAAATGAATTCAAAGATCTATCAGCTAATGCTAATTAGCTGTCTACCAGCTCTCAGCTAGTCATTCCATGAGTGGGAGGAACATATTGTGGAGGCTTTTCTCCATTTGACTCCAATATTGGCACTAAATATTCAAATGGCAGAAATTCAACATGGGCCAGAAACAGTTGGAAAATGTTGAAGACAGATGTGCAAGATTGAAATGCAGTTTACTTCCACACAAAACCATGAAATGTGTACAACTCTGTATGCTCAGCAGATAAACTCAGTTGTATGGTTTTTGTACATTTTAAGCAGGTGATTGTCAATTATAAATTCTGCAAATAAAACTATTGTCGAATACTGTAGGAGACTGGACGTTGGTTTGATCAATTCTGGTAAGAACATGTTACAACATCATCTTAATTAGTAGTTAGAATGGCGTGCTACTCCATATAATGAGCTGAAATAATCATTACTTCTTTATTTTACCGTGAAATGAATTGTAACAACACTACTCTATTTCCAAATGTACATTTGAACAGATTAAAACTGCTACCAACTGGAATCTCGATTGGTCCCAACCCAAAACGTCAACTTTCCTACTCTTCTGACGCTGCCTGGCCTGCTGTGTTCCTCCAGCTCCACACTGTGCCTTCTTCACCACCCTGTCTACCTGCGACTTGCCTGATATCCTTTGATGTCGTTAATAACTAGAAATCTATCGACCTCTGCCTTGAATTTACTTTAATGATTAATCTTCCACAGCTCTTTGGATGGAGAATTCTAAAGTTTCATCCCTTCTGACTGAAGAAGTTTCTCCTCATCTCAGTCCTAAAAGGCTTGCCATTTATTGTGAGACTGCAACTCCTGGTCCTAGATCCCACAGCCAGGAGAACCATCCTTTCTGCAACTACTTTGTCCTTTTAGGAATTTTGTAAGTTCCTATAAGATTGCCAGAGGGCACAGGCCCAGTCTCCTCAATCTTTCCTCATAGCACAGTGCTGCCATCCCAGGAATCAGACTGATGGACCTTCACTGCACTCCCTGTTATGGTAAGCATATCCTTCACACATTACTCTAGGTGCAGTCTCACCAGTGTTCTATACAATTCAAGCAAGACGCTTAAGTTCCTGTACTTAAATCCTCTCATGATAAGGACACGCAGATCTTCTAAATTGCTGCTGCACCTGAATATTAGCTTTCTGTGATATATGAACAAAGACACCTATTTCCCTTTTGAACACTTTCCAAGCTCTCACCATTTTAAGAAATACTCCGCATCATCATTTCTCCTATTAAAGTGGATAACCTCACACTTATCCACATTATATTCCATGCCTTTGCCTACTCACTTCATCCCCGCTGGTTTCAGACTAATGAAAAGACCTCTCATATATTAGAGTTGATCTTTCTCTGCACCTTCTCTGTAGCTGGAACACTGTATTTTGAATTCTGTTCTATTACCCTGAAGTATTTATGTAAGGTATGATTTGTCAGGTTGGTATGATTGGTCAGGTTAGCACGAAAAATAATACTTTTCACTGTATCTAGCACATGTGACAATAATAAATCACAATCAAGTCCCTCAAACTTATTTAAATCATCTGGAAACCTCTTTTCATAAACCTCACAACTCATGTTGCCACTAAATTTTGTATCATCCACAAATTTGAAAAATTAGCAATTTGGCCCCATATCTAAATCATCGATATAGATTGCGAACAGTTGGGGTCTAAGCACTGTTCCTGTGGCACTCCACTGGTCACAGTCTGCCAACCTGGAAATGACCCATTTATTCCTGCTTTCTGCTCGCTGTCTGTTAACCAAGCCTCAATCCAGGTTAGTTTATTAACCCCAATTCCAGGCATTTAGTTTTATTTATAACAGTCCAACACAGGAGTTTTTTTAAAATCAAAAGCCTCCTGAAAATCTAAATATGCCACATCCACAATTTCCCTTTGTCAACTCTGCCATTGACACCTTCACAAATGATGCATCCTTCATAAATTCATGTTAGTTCTGTCCAATCAGACAATTATTTTCTAAATATTCAGTAACCACAACCGTTATAAAAGATTTTAGTATTTCCCTATTACTGACACCAACAGGCTTGTAGTTCCCTGTTTTCTCTCCCCCTCCTTTCTTACACAGTGGTGTTACCTTTGAAACCTTCCAATTTGCAGGCACCATTGCAAATGAATTGAATTTTGAAATAGGATTACCAATGCAACCATTACCTCTGCAGCCATCTCTTTCAACAATATAGCGTGAAGGTCATTGGATCTTAGGAACTTTATTCATTTCTCTGATACTGCTTTTAAACAAAAGTAACTTCTTTCAGTTCCATACTCTTATTAGACCCAAATGTCTTATTTATTTCAGGGATACTTCCTGTGAACACAGACAAATTATTCACATAGCTCCTCTGCCATTTCTCTATTTCCTATTTTATATTCTCCTGTAATAAGCCTGCATTTATCTCTGTTAATCTTTTCCTTTTTACATATCTGTGTTTTCCTTTCTTACTATTTTACATTTGTATTCCATTCAATCTTTCTTAATCAATTTCTTGGTCTTCCTTTACTGAATTTTAATATTCTCCCAATCATCAGGCTTAGAACATTTTTGGCAACTTTATATACCTCTTGCTTTGATGTAAGACTATATTTAACTTTTTCAATAGTCAAGGCGCTCACTTTTTCTGGTTTGTATAAATGAGTTAGATTTGAATTAGGAGGGTTGCTAGGCTAAAGGGCCTTTTTGTGTGCTATAAATTTCTATGACTATGCTACTTTCCTCTGATGAATTACTGACTTCAGTAGTATCCAAAATGGAAAACTGGTTAATGAGTAGGATAGACTCAGGGGACTCCTGCAGTACCTACCTGATCTCTGTGGACTGCTTAGAGCTCAGCCATTCCCTACCTATCTAGTCGTAATCTGAACTGCAACCGCTTTGTTAAATGAGCCCATTGCTGAGGCACCACAGTGGCTCAGTGATTAGCACTGCTGCCTTGCAGTGCCAGGGACCCAGGCTTGGGTGACTATCTATGTGGAGTTTACACATTCTCCCAGTGTCTGGTAGATAGTAGGAACTGCAGAAATGAAGAAGGGTCTAGGCCCAAAACGTCAGCCTTCCTGCTCCTCTGATGCTGCTTGGCCTGCTGTGTTCATCCAGCTCTACACCTTGTTATCTCCCCATGTCTGTGTGGGTTTCCTCTGGGTACTTCGGTTTTCTCCCACAAGGTGTGCAGGGAAGGTGGATTGGCCAGGGCTATGGGGATAGGATGCTCTTTGGAGGATTGATGCAGACTCAATGGTCTGAATGGCCTTTTGCCACATTGTGGCAGAATTCCAGAATTGAGGAAAACTGAACTACCCCAAGCAGCGGGCCAGTCTCTATCTGTACAGAGCAGGTACAGCTGGTCGCGTGTCAAGCAGCAGAAATGATGACTCATGACAGCTTTTTGTGTGTTGAACATTCATTTGTCATCGCTTTGGAAAGGAGCCAGACTCCTATAGGTATGTGGAGAATATAAAGCAAAGCATGAGGATTAGACTGTGTGTAACTAGTTATTGATTATTTGTCTTCCACTGGCCCAAACTTTTGCTGTGCTTGAATGCAGGCAAAGTAAACACCGGGAGGTAGGAACACAGGGCTGAATCTTACACCTTATTGGCTAAGTGTCAGTTTCATCATTTTTCTTCAAGGTTTTCTCGCGGTGAGGTGTAGTGAGATATCTTGCCATAACCTACGAAACTCATGTTATTAATTACCCACTCCACCGTTGAGTCACCCCCTCACCTGATTCGAGCTCCACCTCACTACTCATCATTCCCAGAAGATCTTGCCACTCACCAGATATCCACCAACGATTGTAATTGTAGGAGACCAATGGCTGAGATGGCAATTATACCTCTCTTCTGCCTTTGGTGTGGGACTTTATATTGGTGGAGCAGCTATCTCCTGGCATGCAAGGGATACCTTGCAAAAAAAACCATTCAGGGAGTCTGCATGGTGGACCGAATAGCAGGACATTGTGGCTGCTTCGGGGTAAAAGAATTACGACAGCTGCCAGGAAATGTTGTGCACTCCTGAAGGAAGGATTTACGATGACTGCAGACGAGATGAACGTTATTGGGGGTCGTTCTTCCCATTGTTGCATGTTCCAGGCAGAGTCAAAAGGACCTGGCAATACTTATGCAGTTGATCATTCCCTGCACCTGAGAGAATCCTTGAATCCACAATGCACTCCTCATCCCCTGCCCTGGTCACAGCTGCGAAGGCACTAACATCAGATACCCTCATAAAAAGTGTATCCCTAACCTGGGATATGCAGCAGGGGACTGTTCGTTACAAGATCTCAACAAAGTTAGGTGCTCACCCCTAAATAATGTCTGAAGCTAAGCGTTACTGCTAGCTTGACAGCAGCTGGTATAGGGTGTCTACATGAGCATCAGAGCTCATCTTCCAGAAGTTCACACACCTCAGCCAAAAGCTGCTTGCCATAGTAAGCAAAGCTATCTGTAGCACTGGTCAGGATGTCAGGTTGTGCACTCTATTCTTCGTCTTCTGGCTCTCAACTAGCAGCTCTGCTTCCAGAGCGGCGATGTGACTGATTTTGTTGCTGGCCTACTGCTCCACCTCACTGCTCTAATACTTCTCTGACCTCTATTATCACCGACAGCGAGAAGGACTAGGACCTCAGTTGCCAACGGTCACTGTCTCCTTTCTGAAAGAGACATTCACCCTTCTCTCCACCACCAATCACAATTTTACACCTCTACTTCATAACAGCACGTTAGAGAATGTACGTGTGGTTTTGTGTAATGGTTCCACCTTTTAGCCATCATTTAAATGGTTGGCAATTTCGTCAAGGACTTTCTTCTGTACATCATCTGCTGGGATGAGATACTGAATCTGTGCACCTCTGATAAAATTCCAACCGATTCTTCCTCCTTAATGATATTAATTGTCACTATCAGGTAGGTGGCACTCGCCCTGAGAAGCTGCCACTGGCAAGGTCAGGCCGAGGTGGTTTCACATCAGACAACTGGCAGGCCACCAACTTTCCAGCTCAAACGTTGCATACCACCTCTCCAACCAGCCTCTGCTTCCACCTCAAAATCCAGTCCCGGGACAAATAGAAAGAATGTTAATGACTTACTGGGGTGGCATGCTGAATATCAAGCCCTGTATTTCTCAGAGTCACCACAAATGTTAAAGATTTTTTAAAAATATGCAAAGTTCCACAATTTAACTGACCTGCAGACCCAGGTTGATAGACAACATAGACCCAGTTTCTGTACTGAACAAGAATAAATATTTATTACAAGAATTTAGACTCTGGCCATAGATAAACAATTATAAACCATTGGCATATAATAGCAGTAATATAAACTCTAATCCTTTTATGAACTTCCTTTTATATATACACAGACAAACAGACAGACAGAGTAAATTTGGTTATAGATAATCTTTCATCTTTGTTCCCATTCTGTGGTTGAGATGATCTTTTTGATTCTTCTGCTGGCCAGTGCAGTAATAGATACAGTAAGTGACTTGTCAATAAGAGATAGAAGGTCGCTAGTTCACCCATAAAAAGCCTCAAACTTATTAGTTAAAGGTCATAGTTTGCAATAATTGTTGTAGGAAAGATAAAGTGGTTTTCTGCAGGTTTACAGTGAGTTTTGACGGCAGAGAACAGAGATGTTGTTCCTGAGCTAGGGAAGAACTGAAGGAAGAACTGAACATTTCGCTCTCTCTCTAGTTTGCTCCTAGCTCCAAGTTGCGTAGCTACCTGAGAACCAATCACACAGTAGCTGATAGGCAAAAAGGTCTTTTCATTGATAACTGGTCACTAGCCTGTAGACCAATCAAGCCCTTGTTGCCAGCAAAAGCTGTATTTCTAACCTCCTTAGCTCCAAATTATCTGCAACTCAAACTTCAATTACTGTTTTGTGAGACTTGTTTTTCAAAACTGCAGCCGCTGTTTCAAACATTGGAATTAAATCAGCTCTTTCTTATTTCAACTTTTAATTACATAAAAATATAAAGACACAATCCTTACATAACACACATCATCAGGAGGATCTAGTCACCCTATTGAAATGGTTAAACACATAGCAGATGCGACTCAACATCTGAAGTACATTTTGGTAGAGAGAATAAGGAATAGCAACATGAATTAAATGATGCCATTTTAAAGGGAATCTATGTATGCAAATCTTTGAAGGTGGCAAAACAAGTTGAGAACACCTTTAAAAAACAACGTGATCCTTGTGTTTATTAATAGAAGAGTAGAATACACAACTAGGAGTTCAGCTAAATCTTTATAAAACAACAGTTAAGCCTCAGTTGGAGTAACGTGATCAATTCAGAACATTATATTCTAGGAATGCTGCAAGATCTTAGAAAGGTTGCAGAAGAGGTTTACCAGAAAAATACCTAGCATAAGAGAGTTTGACTATGTGGAGAGAGATATTCCCCCTCAGAGCAGAGAAAGTTAACAAGTACAGCAAGTGCCAGAGAAACTCATTGGGTCTGGCAACATTTGTGGAGCAAGAAAAAAAAGTTAGTATTTTGAGTACAATATGACTTGCTTTCAGTTCTTCCATTGACACCAGTGCATCCGATATCCCATTAGACACCTCCTTTAAGAATGTATGTTTAAAATGGTATAGTGCATGTTGATAGAGAGTGGAGTACAAAACCTCTGGAGCCATGGAGTTCTTAAGCCTCCTTGTGAGAGCAAAAGGAGCATGCCTGCTCCTCCAGGACAAATAGGAAAGTTTAAAAAAAAGGGAAATAGTTTTGGGTCATTTCTGGCCCTAACCTCTCTTGGTGAAAATCATAATGGGTTGCCAGCCTGACAGACTTCTGGTTAAAATGGTAGGTAGGCACAATTATGTCAATGATATTAATGCTAATGCTCTGTATATTTACAGAAGACCCTGTGAGATTCCCCAGGGTGTCTTTCTCACCAATGCAAATTTGAACCTGCATGAAGCATGTGGCACCTCAGTGAGTAAATCCCTGGCTGTTTAATTCACTGCCTGACTGGTTTCTGTATGGCAAGCAGGTTTAAAATCTCTATTTTGAAGACCCTACACCCTAAAGGGTTAAATCTTGCATTCTTTCTCTGCATATGTACAAGATTTGTTCAATTTTTCCAACCTTTTCTATTTGCATTTCAAATTTCCAGATTTTATTTTACATTTTCCTTCACATGTTCAATTTGATGCAAAATGCATCAACGAACTAAATGATAAGGGGTTAGCTGTTTAAAACACGGAATTATTACAGAAATGAAGGTGAGGCTGAAGTCTGATCTAACCATATTGTACTTAGTCTATTCAGGCGTTTTTTAATTGTGTGTACTTTACACACCATAAAGTTTACATCAGAAACAACGCCTGCATGCATGTTGCTTTCTGACCCTCAATAACTTGCAGGAATTTAATCTGTACCAAGAACTTGCATCATTAAATGCAGTTTTAAACACTAGACTTCAATCAAATTTGTTTTTAACAGCAGCATGTCCCTGAATAAAAGGAGGCTTTTGTTAACACCATGTAAAATGACATGGCTCCATTGGAGCTTACTAGTTTCATGTTACATAGGGATTCATTGCAGGTTAAGCATGAATTGTACAGTTATATTTTTAATAATGTAGTTCCAAGGCTATTCAGTTACATATTTTCTTTAGAAAACATATATATTTTAATTACATGGTGCTTGAGGGGAAATAAATTTGACTGCTTCAGTTTTCCTGCCATTATTGCCAGGATACTAACTACACCCTGGCCTGCAGGTTTGAGCTGTTTCAATTTGCATGGAAGCACCACTGGACTGCTGAGCTTCAGATATTTGGTTAGAAATGTGTTCTTATAATAGTGTCTTATTAAATGCATTTTACCATTTCCTAGCATGCTTAGAAAGCCTTCAGCAGCGTTGAGTGGAAACATTTGGTTAATAAGTTGTTCATTAATGATTCTTTCTATTATTAACCTTGTTATAAACAGGCATTCTCACCTAGCATACGGAAGGTAAAAAGTATTTCTTTGGTCATAATTTGTTTATATAGTGAAAAAGTAGTATTGTTTCCAAGATTCGTTTTTCTTTAGTGATAAAAGAATGACACTGAACTCCAAAAAATGAGAATTGCATGAGGTAAATTGTCTAAAGGTTGCATCTTCTAGCCTTCTCTCCAAGGCCTATCTCAAATTTCACCCCATAAAAAGGTAAATCTCATCCTTTAAGTATTCATCCAGCTTCTAAAATTACCTAATTCCATCACAGTTGAAAACCATGTTTATAGTTTAATTATCTGCAATCTATTGTATACAGCTCACAATTTATATCACAATGCAAGTCTATCATCCTTTGCACTTACTGTCATTGCTCGTTTTCCCATGCAATGAATCTAAAGTTGTAACTGTTTTGAGTTGTTAGCATTCTGCCAGCTACATTAACTATTTTCGAACCTGTGAATTTTTTTTTGTTGGCATGTATAAAGAAGCAGAAATGAATGTTGTATACCAAGCTACATGTTGTGAAGATGAATGTAATGCCAGGATATAATTATGTATTTTAATTCATTTCAAAGGCACAAACTGAGGTTGCTTTTAAATGTTTGCATTTTCCTGGTATGTTGTTCAAGTCAGTAAGAATAGAAATATGATTATTTTCCATGTCAGCAGTAAAACCTATAAAACTAGTCAGAGCAGTGTCAACACTGAGAGTGTTTTGTGTTTAATGAATAACCTGTGAAAAGTAATATGGTGCAGCATTTGCTAATGCTTAATAGAGGGCTAGCTGAAGCAACAGCAAACACAGGCTGTTGTATTTGGAAATACAAGGAGAGCTTGCTCCATGTCTTAGTCAATTTTAGTCATGTGCAGTTAGAGGTACAGCCTATGTTATGGATATCCCTTTATATAGAGTGCAAATAGCTTTGCCTATTTATATGCAAACCTGTTATCCAGCAGTGGAACCAGTGACCTAGGCCCTAATGTTAATGAGTCTCTTTAGTCGCCCACTAATGATCCATAATCACTGAAGCCTGACCACAGAATTGTCCCATTTTAAGTTCAAAGTAATTGAATGTGTGCTTGTAGCTGCTAGAGAAGTCATTAGTCTAACAATAAGCTTGAAATTGAGATTTGCTGAGTTGTCATCTATTTTATAACTGATCCTTGTAAACAATCCACCTTATAATTTTCAGTGAGGGGACTCAACTTTCTATTTGCACGTGCCATATTTGACAATTTTCAAATGTTCACCAGTTTATTATAAAATGAAACATCAATAAAACAAAAAGGGTAAGGAGCTCAGCCAACTCTAATGAAATATCATCAATCAGCATGAAGGAAGGGGATGATACCAAGATCAGGAAGGCAAAAGTGGATTTGATCATATGATAGATTCATTGAACCAGATTGTTGAGAAGGAAAGGCGCTGTACAATGACAGTAGTGCACGTTGTATATGGTGCACTGCTGTCATTGTATGGCAGTGAAGGGAGTGAATAATAATAAAAACAACAGTAATAATAACAACAAAGGTGCTTTGACCTGCGCCGTGTTTGTTCGAGTGGCACCCGTAAGATAAGATACAGCAACAGAATCAGGCCATTCAGCCCATCAGGTTTGCTCCTCAATTCAATTGTAGCTGATATGTACCTCAAGCTCATTCCCCTGCCTTCTCCCCATAACCCTTGATCCCCTTACCAATCAAGAATTCATCTACCTTTGTCTTAAACACACCCAATGACTTAGCCTCCAAAGCCCTCTGTGGCAATGAGTCACAGATTCAACATCCTCTGGCTAAAGAAATTCCTCCTCATTTGGTTTAAAAGGGTCATCCCTTCACTCTGAGGTTGTGCCCTTGGGTCCTAGTCTCCCCTACTGATGGAAACATCTTCTCCACGTCCACTGTATCAAGGCCTCTCAGTATCCAGTAAGTTTCAATCAGATCCCTCCTCATCCTTCGAAACTCAATCAATTACAGACCCAGAGTCCACAACCACTCCTCATAAGACAAACCTTCATCCCAGGATTGTTCTTGTAAACCTCCTCTGGACCCCCTCCAATGCCAGTACATATACCCTTAAATATGGGGCCAACATTTGCTCACAATATTCCAAACGTAGTCTGATTAGAGCCTTACACAGCCTCAGCCGTACATCTTTGCTCTTGTATTCTCGCCATCTCAAAAATGAATCCTAATATTACATTTGCCCTCCTAACTGCCAAGTGAACTTGCATGTTAACCTTAAGCGAATCCTGAACTAGAACAACTAAGTCTCTTTGTACTTCAGTCTTCCAAAAGCTTTTCCCCATTTAGAAAATAGTCCATGGCTCTATTCTTCCTACCAAAGTGCTTAACCTCACACTTTCCCACATTGTATTCTGTCTGACACTTCTTTGCCCATTCTCCTAGCCCATCCAAACCCTTCTGCAGCTTCTCTCTTCCTCAACACTACCTTTCTCTCCACCTATCTTTGTGTCATCCGTTCGGTTGTCCGGATCATTAACGTATAATGTGAATAGTTGTCACAATATTGACACCTGCGGAACTCCACTAGTCACTAACTGCCATGCTGAGAAAGACTCCTTTATCCCTACTCTGCCTTCTGCCAGTCAGCCAATCCTCTATCCATGCCAGTACCTTGCCCCATAGGCTCTCATTTTATTTAGTAGCATCCCATGCGGCACATTGTCAAATGTCTTTTGGAAATCCAAGTAGATCACATCCCTGGCTCTCCTTTGTCTAACTCTTCCAACATTCACTATATTTGGAGTTGTTGCTGTGTTTTCTGTTGCATCGCCATCAATAATTTCTTCTGTGTCTTAGGTTAATGAATCCATAAAACGGTTTACAAAAGGCAGGACTTTTAGTTTCCATATTTCCTGTGTTTGACTTAAAGACGTCATTGAAACAATTGTTACATTTGATTTTGTTGAAATCAGTAAAGATTTAGAAGGCTCAGCTGTAGATTTGATTGGAAGATTATTCAGCCTTAGACTTCAGCCTTGAGTCTACTTGAAGTTTGCAATTCAATGAATACATGTCCATTCCTATTTATAGTACAGAAACATTTCACCAGCAGGAAGAGGGCATCTGAGCTGCGGAAATTGAACAATGATGTGTTTTTATCATCAAGCAGCAAAGCCACTGGCAGTTAAACCTGGAGGAAAATGATGCCAGGAACAGAAGACACCAGATCACTGTGTCTAGGAAAGCCAAAATCTCAGCTGACACCATCCTGATTGCCCAAGATGTTCCTTGTATTGGAATTTGGTATAGGAGGGATCAGTGTGGACTCGATGGGCCGAATAGCCTGCTTCAACACTGGAGGGATTCTATGCTTCTATGATTATAGCTTCTTTCATTCAGTGTTTAAATCTACATAGTAAAATACACTTCTTTAGAAGTTGTTTCTATAAATTGCACAAGTGCCACAAATCTATAGATATGGTATCTCAATCCACACAGTTTTAAAACAAGAATTCCTATGTGTTTTCCAAAGGATAATTGTTTTAAGTAAAACTATTTACAGTCAATTAGTAATTTGTGAAAACGAAATTGAAAAACTTAATAGGGATGCATTATGCTTCCGTGTCTGTTTTTGAAGTTCATTTAAAGGGATTATTTCTTACCCTAACGATTTTAACACACAGCAAACTACTGTATACTCATGCCCCAATTTTACCTCAAGAGGTAGGAAGTTGAGAAAAGGTCCTGCTTTGTGGTCAAGAAACCCAGCAGCATCAGTTTCCCTTAGATGCTGACAAATTTAATAGCAAAACCTGTTTATAGCACTTTTTTGTCTCTGTTTCCCAGCCCCACAAAGTGAGTGGCTCTTTGTCAGTGAGATAGGCTATTGACACCAGACCACAAACAGGAAGCTTGGGGTGGGGACGTTGGGGGTGGATTGGAGACTTAAGGGAATATCAGAAGAATTCAGAACGGTCAGTGGGAGGAATTGGAAAGAATGAGGTACAGAGGGATTGGAAGCTGCGGCTTCTGGGAGAGATGTTGAAGGGAGGGATTGGATAGATTGTTTGGTGGGCGGGGGGGTTGCAAAATGTATGATCTATTATAATTCAGGGGACCCCATCCATCCTCCATTGAAACCAAATGTTGGGTGTTTGAATTCAAAGTTGAGGTTTCTAAACACCCCAGCCAACCCAAATCAATCCATTTTTTGGAGGTTAGTATTCCGCTCTAAGTTTTGCTTCCTTATTGATGATAAACACTCCAAACAGAAATCACTCTATTTTGGAGGATGGTAGGAATATGGAAGAATTCTGTAAAATTACAATTTAATAGATAAAGTATTTTCTTGCTGTTGACCATGGAGTTTGTATCATATACTCCATATTATATGAGCTATCTTTGAATAGGTAGTTATTGATCGGTCATTGCTTTTCTTATTCTTAAAGACCCTTTGTTGAAAATAATTAGTTCAGCTTGACAACTCACATCAAATTAATGCTAGTTACATTTCCACTAAATATAGCCCTTTTGGAATGCTTGGAATCAATCCCAGTCTAGAAATATGTTAATGTTTGCTAGAACTTAGTTTCCATAGAGAAGCATATGCATCATTGAATACTAAACCCACTCATAGGGAGGTATACTGCCGTGTACCAGACCAGCAGACTGAATTTTAACGGTTCAATGTTTGTGGGGTAGGCTGCTTGCAGATCAGAAACATAAACTTATGAATAGCCATTTTTTTCAGTGACATTCGGAACCTGCTTCCTGTTTTCCTGTGTATTGGAGTACGCAAGTATGTAAATGCTGTAGACCTGATTCTGGAACCCTGGCAAAAGACAGGATTGACGCACACTATGACTGGTGACTGACAGTCAGTAACTTTATTATAGGAATCTCAAGGAGGGAAGGCAACAGCGCCCACGTCAATTCTCTGAAGCATCCCTGGATTTAATGCTGGAGGTAATGTGACCCCAAAGAAAATATTGTTCTCAGCAGACAGGAGGAAGAGGCTAGCCTCTGAAACAAAGCAACATGGATGAAAAAGGTGAGCAGCAGGGGTTTGGTTCCTCATTTAGGGCTACAGGACCCCTCGTGATTCAATAACCTCATCAGATCGGGCAAGGCAAGTGGCATTCCATGTCCAAGAGCAATCCTTTCGGTCGGATTTCACCAGACTTCCCCTGCACAGCCTTCTTCACATCAACACACCTTGCAGCTCCACTCGCATCTCTCTTTTGAAGCACCTCCTCAGATTCCTTGTGAACAACTACCATTGACACTCCCCTTCAATTTGCTGTTATCTCACATCCAACCCTCACAGTCATCCTCCTCAGATATTGTTCCCAGCAGGAGAAGAGAGCACATATGTCCATACAGCTGCAGAGAAATTAGGTTTGTCAACTCCTGGAGGGCCTTGTGGTTGTTTGTGTGGGTGGTGGCCAAGGAGATCAGGAGATGAGCAGACGGCACGCAAATAGAGTGATAGGAGTCTTCCTGATACCTGGGTCAGGATTTTATGGAATCAAATGGAGTTTCAGTCTTCTAAAAAAAAGCTACTGAGACAAAGTGACACCCTGTCGCTGTTTCTGATTCTGGTCCCATGGATTCACATTTACAAGTTGCTAGCATCATTGTAGAAACGGTCAATAAAAAAACTTACATAATTTTCATGGAAACAGCTGGGATTTGAAAGCCCCTCCTAAATCATACCTCCAGAGTAGATTTGTGAACCATAGTCTAAAGACAGGAAGAATATAATGTTTCCTCCTTTAAAGTTAATTCTGAATTTCTGTATCCTGAGTTATATTTATGTTCACTAAAGGGAGTGATGAAAGTGCTATGATTAGAAAATGTAACATTAGGTTATCTAACAACTGGCATTATAAAAGTCAAAAAATCTTCAGAAACAGTACAGTAGATTAGCCACTGCAGACAGTGCTATTCTGCATTGTACAAAATTGAAAGGCTAGAACCTTGTTTATCCAGTCTTGGAAAACCAGCTCAGCCATCTATTTATAAAGACAAAGAACTGCGGATTTTGGAAATCTGAAACATAAACAGAAAGTGCTGGGGAAAATCAACTTGAAATGTTAATCCTGCAACTCTCCCCACAGATGCTGCCAGACCGGCTGAGTTTCTTCAGAACTTTTTGTTTGTGTTTCAGTTATCTATCTGTCTGATGACCAGCTTTGATAAAGCATCTGAGTGCTTTCAAAAAAACTCATGGGTTCTGATGAGCAGAGTTTACTTATTCAGCTGTCCCAATAAAAGGTGATCTGGTGGCTTTGACAGACTTGACATTTAAATGACTATTCAAGTGATGCTTATTTATTTTGACTGGTTTATTAGCTTTTCAATGATTTCCAAAATTAATATAAGGCTAGTGAATTCCATTTATGAAGTGGATACAAGGATGGTGGGTTGTTTGGGGAATGGGGATGAATGGGTGAAGCAGAGGCATGCAGAGAGTGAAGGGGTTAAATAAGTGGGGAGGTGAGAGGGCCTAGGTACAGCAGGGAGTTGGAGCGACAGGGGTGTGGGTGGTTGGGATTTACAACAATCTGCAAGTTTATGTTTATTAGGTGGACCTGCTGGTACGAATGCAGAACTGGTCTGTTGTTTCTGGGAATTGAGATGGGCCTTTTAACCTGGCTAAAAAAGAACTGAAAAAACTGCGGATGCTATAAATCAGGAACAAAAACAGAAGTTGCTGGAAAAGCTCAGCAGGTCTGGCAGCCTCTGTGAAGAAAAAAAAATCAGAATTAGCATTTTGGGTCCAGTGACCCTTCCTCAGAATGGTTCTAAGGAAGGGTCACTGGGCCTAAAACATTAACTCTGACTTTTTTTCTTCACAGATGCTGCCAGACCTGCTGAGCCTTTCCAGCAACTTCTGTTTTTGTTCCTTTTAACCTGGCTACTTAATTATTGGCCTGCCTCTGTCTCTTCCTGCCAGCATCAGGCCTGACTGCAGGTCATCCCACCCTCCAAGACATGGAAATCCATCTGCTGGCACTCGCAAGATAGAGGAAAGATCATGTCATTGAGAGTAATCCGACTCCCACTTCCCACCTCCATTCTGGCCCGAGTAATAGAAGTAGATGTCTCACAGCCACATTCTACATGACAATCATTCATGCCGCATTGATGTTGCCAGTAACTGAAAAATGATCACATGAACAACAACGACTTGGAACACTTTTCCCTTGTTAATTCTATTTCATGTCTTTAATTTCTCAGAGGACTTTCAAGCCTCACTCAGGAGATGGTGGGAGCAGACTGAGGTGTCCTCAAAGGAGGTTAAGCCTTCGGGGGACACTGATGAAATGCTCCACTGCTCTGGTACCTACGCCTTGGTGGGACCTCCAAGGCAGGTAGTTGTGTGGCTCACCACATGACAACCTATCATAAATGAGCAACAGCAAGTACTGGCAAAAGACTTAGCATTGAAGTGCAGTGGACAAGAGGGTGGTGATGGCCTAGTGGTATTATCGCTGGACTGTTAATCCAGAGACCAGACAATATTCTGGGGACCCTGTTTGAATCCTGCCACGGCAGATGGTGGAATTTGAATTCAATAAATATCTGGAATTAAGAATCTAATGAGGACCATGAACCCATTGTTGATTGTCAGGAAAAACCCATCTGGTTCACTAATGTCCTTTACCTGGTCTGGCCTACATGTGACTCCAGAACCACAGCAATGTGGTTGACTCTTAACTGCCCTCTGGGCAATTAGGGATGGGCAATAAATGCTGCCTAGCCAGCGACTCCCTCATCCCCTGAATGGAAAAAAAAAAATTCCAAGGTCTGCTTGACTGGACACAGATCCTAAGCTTAGGGATTCAGTGACCAAGACCAGCAGCAGAACATTAGTGAGATTCCGTCTGTATCCTGAGGCACTGTGAACCATTGGAGAAAGACTGGAGGCTTCTAATATGAGTGGCACGTCTTTGCAGTGTAGCACACTTTCTGTTGGATTACCATCTGACCATATGGACCATCTAACGCTGCATAGATCATCTGACTCCATATTGATCATCATACAGTGTATAAAGCAGCAGATGACAGAGTGCATTCTGCCTCTGACCAGTGATTTACACACTTAGACTGACAATTTAAATAAGATGTAAAAAAGAGTTGCTTTGCTCATCAGTACTCACTGTAGTGCGGCAAAGAGCTTTCCAGTTCATGGCCAACAGAAGTGTGAGTGCACCATGAGAGGGGAGATGGAGAAAGAGAACATGGAATTGGGGAGTCTGCTCAAAGCTCTCCCACATTACAAATGACGCCCCCCCCTTTCCGTTAGTTAAGCTCCATTTGCTGTCTCCTGGCCCAATGGCCATCTGCCCCAACATAGTAAAGATAGGGCAGTCTTTGAAAAGATCCTGTATGCCTCCAAAGCCCAGAGAATACCAAACAAAAACATCTTGGCAGAGCAGGGATATGAACAGCCCCATTCTGCTAAAAGCACTAGATAGCACCACTTATGGCACTAACAGGAAAAAAAGAGGAAGATTTTATAACTTCACAAGAGAAATCAGTTGGGTGTTTAAAAATATTTTAATTTGTCAATTTCATTATCAATGTTTCTGCATCATACACTTAATTTCAAGCAAGTTACGCCTGAGGTAAAGGATGAGCAGTGGATACCGTAGAGATGGAAGGATTTTTGATCATGGAATGCTCAGTGTTGCGGTTGCGGGGGGAAAAAGAGTACAGTGGGTTCAGTATTCATGTGCCACTTGACTACACTGCCACAGATTAACTGGCATGCCTGAATGATGCCATCCTGGTCATTTCTAGTTGTCAGGTGAGTTGCTGGGGAGACTTTGGCTGGATCAATTTTTTTTTCTAACTCCTCCCGTTACTGCTGCTTATTCTTCTCTTCCATTTATGAAAAATCAAGATTGGTTATCCCCTCCTTGTGACATAGATTACAAGAGCAGGGAGGTCATATTAGCACTGCACAGAACTTTGGATAGGCCACAGCTGGAGTACTGTGTGTAGTTCTGGTCTCTGCACTATAGGAAGGATGTGATAGCACTGGCAAAAGATGCAAAGGAGATTCAACAGTTTATTGCCTGGGATGGAGCATTTCAGCTATGAAGAGAGGCTGGATAAGCTCAGGTTGTTTTCTTTGCAGCTGTGAAGAATGGGGGCGGGGGGGATCTGATAAGATTATTAGGGGTACAGACAGGGTGAATAGAAAGTCTTCCCCTTAATTCAAGGGTCAATAACAAGGGTACATCATTTTAAAGGGGAATTATTTTGAAGTGATAGGCAGGAGTTTTAGAGGGAATTTGAGGAAAATCTTATTCACACAGAGGATGGTGGGGTCTGGAATGCACTGCCAAGGAGGGTATTTGAGGCAGGAAACCTCGAAACCTTTAAAAAAATACTTGAATAAGCAGTTGAAGGGTCATAGAATTGAAGGTTATGGGCCTAGCCTGGAAAGTGGGACCAGTGTAGGCAGTAGCATATTTTTGATAGTATAAAATTGATGGACAGAAGGGTCTCCGCTGTACTGTATGATTCTATGATTTTACACCACGTTGTGCAAGGCACACAGTTTGCCAAGGTCATTTGGGACACCCATATTGACAAAGGACACCCTTGAGTCTGGTCAGTCACCAGAATCACATTCTTTCAGTATCCCAATGTTTTGCTCACCCTTGTGGTCATGGGCTATATTTTACAGGGAACTTACCTACCCAAAAGGGGAAGAATAAAGAGGGGAGGGGGATCTTTAGGGGAGTGCCTCTGATGAAGCCAGGAAATTCACAAAGAAGGATGCCTAACACATGTCCTCTTACACAATTAAAGCTGCTGGCTTCCTGCTGATGTGGTTCTCCTCCTCCCCAGCCCTCCCAACCAACATTAGATTGCCACTTAAGCACCCCAACACCATGGCAACTTCCTGAATGATGATTTTTCACTCGTCACATATTAACTGAATATTAATGAAGTGGAATCCTTTTCAACTGACAGATAGTCCTGGATCATGGGACAGATCATAAGTGGTCCAGGCAAGGTGGCTCAGTGGTTAGCACTGCTGCCTCACAGCATCAGGGACTGGGTTTGACTCTAGCCTCGGCCAACTGTCTGTGTGGAGTTTGCATAAGTACCTTCTGGGTGCCCTGGTTTCCTTCCACAGTCCAAAGATGTGTAGGTTAGGTGGATTGGCTATGGTGAATGTGGGGTTACGGGGATTACCCAGGTCTGGGTGGGATGCTCTTCAGTGGGTCAATGCAGACTGAATGGCCTCTTTCTGCACAGTAGGGATTCTAATGATTTGATGATGTAGTGTTTCCCTGGATCTGTACAAATCCTGGCAGAGAATCGAAGCTGAGTGCTCTCTCATTCTTACCCAATCATCAGCTGGCAGCCCCTTGACAAACCTGGCATCATCATCACCTGGGACATGAGCTTGTCTGCAGCAGATTATCTGATTCAGCAATGTCATGGGTGAGGTGACGAACTGCAGGAGTGTGATAAACTCACTGACCACTGGAAGGCCTCGTACCAGGGGGACTGCAGATACTACCATGAAAATCTGAGCACTGCTAAGGTCCAGGTGCTAAAAAGCTATGTCTGGACCATCATTCCCTGGAAACTGGAGCTTATCATTTCTGCCTTCTGGAAAAAGCAGATGCTCCTCTAGCTCTTCTTCACAAGTTGAAGCTAATGCTGCGTAAGTTGTTTCCGTGCTGCTGAGAAAGCTGGCAGCAGGGAAGTGGAGGTCAAAGACTAGAAACCTTGAGGTGTCAAAAATGACCTCATAAATCTTGGAGATAGTAGGAACTGCCGATGCTGGAGAATCTGAGATAACAAGGTGTAGAGCTAGATGAACACAGCAGGCCAAGCAGCATC
>NC_063339.1:34288935-34316658 GCF_021869965.1 Rhincodon typus | reverse complement strand
TAAAACAAGTTCTTTCTCGTCATTTTCTGAAGAAGGGTCTCGACCTGAAACGTCAGCCTTCCTGCTCCTCTGATGCAGCTTGGCCTGCTGTGTTCATCCAGCTCTACACCTTGTTATCTCAAAAATCTTGGAAATCATTTCCAAAGCAGTGAAAGCACACTCACTGAACGGGTCACATGAGCAAAAGTATTTTGTTTAGACAATAAAGCCACTGTCAGATCTTTAGCATTGAAAGGTTTTCCAGTCTGTTAGTTGTTCAGTCCTGTCATCTCCTGCTGTGCTCATTAACCCAGGCAAGTTTCAGTCAGCCCTGGGAGCCTGTGCACCGACAGATACAGACGCGAAGGTCAAAGATGCAGTTAATTGTCTTTTAGTCTATTTTAATCGCAGAGCTGTCTGTCTCACTCTAATAAATGTGCTCAAGTTAAATGTGGCAATCAACAGATTTTTGCAATGTTTCTGACAGACTAGCATTTTATTGCCTCTTTAACCTCCCATGCACACAGACACTCACCATAGCAGGTTAAAATTTCACCTCTTCACATTCCAGTCTGTCTAGACAAGCCAATGATGTACTCAGCGTAATTTGCCTTTGTTAGTAACAAATAAGTTAGCAAGAAAAAAACTATCCTGACCTGATTCTTTACATGTAGTTATGGAAATGTATCAAGTTCAGGGAAGGTAAATATGACACTACTTGTTACTCGGTCTATGTAGAAACAGCTACTGCACTTTCAAAGTGATTGAATCACATCTTGACATTGACTGGTTATTTGTTATGCTGTTATTCAGAATTGGATAAACAGAAAATTCCTCCAATGAGTCATCTGAAGCCATTTTCTTTGATCCCAGTCACCGGTTCGGTTCCCTAGCCATCCTTCTCCCTCTGAACTATTTGCTGTAACAGACCACTGACCATGCATTGCGCAATATTCTTTACATCACTTAGACAGCCTACCTCCAATTCTGTAAACTCATCTTTCTCGCCTTCGTGCAAATATTTCAATGTTCTCCTTCCATCATTCATAAACTTGGGCACATCCAAAACTTAAAATTAAAGTGACCTGATCTCAGTTTAACTTCTTCAACAGTAAGTATACACAGCATTAGACTAATTTTGAACCAAACTTCAACAGCAAGCACCATTTCCGAGAGCTGCCAGCCAATCAAATGGCTGTCATGGCATCGAATCTTAAACGTTCCCTCCCTGCACCATTTTACCCACACCTCCACCCCAGTCCCTACAGCTGTAAAATTTAACTTAATGATGCAATTCAATTCAGTGTGTGTGTATTATTAGGGAGTAAAAGCATTAAATACAAAAGTGAAGTTCCAAGAATCATCGGTATGGCCTCATGTGGTCGTTCAGTCTAGGCTGCTAGCAAAACATGCCTGTAATTAGAACAAAACTCCTAAGCTTCTCCATGTAACTGTTACAAAAGTTATGCTTTACAGTCACTGGTAGAGTTCTAAGACTGGCTATAAAACCTGTTGTAGATAGTATTTGGACCAAAGATGAGGCTATTAACACATTGGTTTGCCTTTAGTGTCTGCAGGAAAATGATTATACAGTACAGCAACATTAAGCAGGATGCTCCATTTTGATCTTGCTTTGATAGATACAACACTGAATAAATTTTCTTGTTATTTTGGAAGTTTTATGAGCATAAAGGAATTCTACTTTGGCAAATGGTAAACTGCAGCAACATCCAATGTTTGAAAGAATAGCTTTAATTTTAATGCACATCACTTAATTACAGACCAGCAGGACCCAGCATTTCAAAGCTGGCAAACTGTTGGTTAATTTTCCTAGTTTTGTCCTCTATTCCATCTCTCAAGGTTATCCACCTGGTGTTTAGAAAGGAACATCATATGTTGCTTGATAGGTGCTCTCTGATTGAATGCTATTCTACTCAACTATAACTCAATTGTGTCACAATTCAAAACAAAAATTGCTAAGTAACAATCATTATCAATGCAGAAAAAAATTAATGGTTTCTCTTGTACCATCCTACCAGGTTTCTTTTAGTAATCTTAAAGTTTCTGACTCTATGGACCACCAATAAAGTTAGGTTTGAAAAAGATCATAAAATTATTTTATAATATTTATTGAAACTATAATATTACAATTTTTTCTCTGTTTTGTTTTAGAATAAATGCAACAAGTGGCCAGGTTGCCCAATGCATGCTTTACATTGATATCAACCTAATGTTTTTAAGTTGTTCATAGATATGGGCCTTGCTGGCAAGACCAACATTTCTTCATCATCCATTAAATCCTATTTCTAACTTAATAATCATCATTTGTAGTCCAGACTTCAGTATTGTTAGGCTGAGTTTCATCAATTCTTAGCCAATATATGAGCCAGTCAACTTAGCAGAGTAAGTAGAGTTCTCAACATTTCTGAATGAAAACATAGATTAGATTTTCAACTAAGTTCTATTAATTTAGATAAAAAATATAGTTGCTAGAGCTCTATGTTGATGTTCAGTCGAATTAAGGCACCAATCATAATTATCACAACAATATATCCTCAATTTACTAACTCCCTTTTCAGCTACTCTTCAAGTATTCGCTGACTTTAAGTTACTTATTACTCTGTATATGCAATGTTTGGTTGAAAGTAACTTTATGAAAGAAACAATGGTACTTTAGTGTATTTGTAAACGTACAGTCTTATGAAAGGAAAGACTTCCTGCAGTGTTTTTATTCAATTTCATATGTTTTACTTATTCTTAATGTTTTTTCATGCATATTTCAATTCAGAACTCCCTTTGTAATTTGTTATGAATCAATTCCTTACTTTTCATCTTTGGATATTGAGAAATTAAAATAATATTTTTGGAACTAGTGAAAATCACTTCATTTTACACAGTCGTGAGCTTAAATCAAAATGTGGAATTTAACATCACATTTCTGGGTTAAACGTAGTCAAATCACTGCTTATTATTTGAAAATACAGAATATTGATTGCTGAAACCTGAACAGTACACAAGCATAATATAACTATCATGTTTCTATACCAGTGCTATCTTTTAGCTGTCTTTTTAAAATGTCCAAAATATGATCACTTAACGAATTACAGTAATAATTATGGATAGTTGATCTCCTGCATCATTACTCAAAGACAAACTTTAGTGTGTGTCTGCACGTAGATCTTACCTGATCAACGACTGATCAATGCAATTGAGTTAAAAAGCAGCAGTTGCAACAAATAGTTAACTTGCTGTGAAACAGGAAAAGTACTCAATTGGAAGTTATAAATTCCACGCTGATCCCTTAGCTAAGTTGCATTGAATTCCCTGGATGTGTTTTTACTTTAAATTTAGGCTAACTTTTCTGTGAAGAATTTGATGCACTGATACCAAAATACCACGTTTAAGTCTCTTAAGTATCTTTATTAGTGAAAAATTGCTATGTCCATTACTTGCTGGTTTTCTAACTTTCTCTTAGAGTCATAGAGTAATACAGCATGGAAACAGGCCCTTCAGCCTGAACTGGTTGTTGCTGACCATGGTACCCATTCAGCTAGTTCCAATTGCCCACATTTGGTCCACATCCCTCTAAACCCTTCCCATCCATGTACCTATCCAAATGTTTTTTAAATGTTGGTATTGTACCTGCCTCAACCACTTTCTCCAGCCGCCCATTCCATATATGCACTACTGTCTGCATGAAGAAGTTACCCCTCAGGTCCTTCTTAAATCTATCCCCTCTCACCTTAAACCTATGCCCTCTAGTTTTCAATTCCCCATCCCTGGGAAAAAGGACTGTATGTATTCATCCTATCTATGCCCCTTATGAGTTTATACTTCTCAATCAGGTCACCCCTCATTCTCCTACATTCCAAGGGATAGAGTCCTGTCCTGGCCAATCTCTCTCTACAACTCAAGCCTACTAGTCCTGGCAACATCCTTGTAAACCTTCTTTGCACATTTTCCAGTTTAACTATGTCTTTCCTATAAAAGGGTGACCAAAACTGTACACAATACTCCAAGTACAGTTTTATAAAGACTTTTACAATTGTAACATAACGTCCCAACTCCTATACTCAATGCCTCAACCGATAAAGACCAGCATGCTAAATGCCTTCTTCACTCACCTTGCCCACCTGTCTCGACACTTTCAACAAACTATGTACTTGTACTCCTAGGTTCTTCTGTTCCACAATACTCCTCAGGCCCTTACCATTTACTGTGTAAGTCCTACCTCGGTTTGACTTTCCAAAGTGCAAGACCTCACACTTATCTACATTGAATTGCATTTGCCAATTCTCAGCCCACTTCCCCACCTGATCAAGATCCCTCTGTAATTTTTGATAACCTTTTTTGCTATCGACAATACCTCCCGATTTTGTATCATCTGCAAACTTACTACATGTGCCTTGTATATTCACATCCAGATCATTTATATGCTTGTGCTTTCTCTCTCTCTCAACCTAACTTTCAAAAAGGCAATGGAGATTATATACATCTGGAGAACAAAAAAAAAAGTATTAAAATACCAGATTAGGGGGAGAATTAAAACAAGTGAATTGGCAGATAATGTTCAGCATAATTTCAGAAGACGACAAATGCAGTACCTTTTGTTTTGAAAGCTGACACTGGGTAAGTAGAATAAGCACGTTCTAAGACAATACAGGTAAAATGGATTAACAAACACAGAAAAGTTGAAATAAAGAGGTAAAAATACCTCCTAAAATCTTGTACATAAAGACTATAAAAACGTGGGAGTAGAAGTCAGCCAGTCAGCTGACTCTACTCCACCATTCAATAAAATCATGGCTGTTCTGATAAGCCGCAACACCACTTTCCTGCCTTTTCCCTCTAAGCTCTGTTTACCTTCTCATTGAACATCTATCTCAGCCTTGAATATAATTAACAAACCAGCCTTGAAAGCCCTCTGCAGTGAAGAATTCCACAGATTCACTATCCTCAGACGAAATTCCTCTTCATCTCCATCTTAAATGTGCAACTCAGGCATTATGCCCTCTCCTGGGAAACATTCATTCTGCATCTACCCTGAGAAGTCCTCTAAGAATCTTATATATTTTAATAAGGTTACCTTTCAGTTTTCTAAAGCCCAATGAGGGCAGAGCCAACATTTTTAACATCTCCTCATAAGACATCCACTCTCCACCTGGTATCAGCCTAGCAATCCTTCTCTGGACTGCCACCACCAAAACTGTTCGTAATATTATAGTTATGGTCTGACTAGTGCCTGTATAGTTTTATCAAAACCTCCATTCTTCTATACTCCATTCCCTTTGAGAAAAGGCACTGTGCAAGGAAAATCATGTCTCACAAATGTGATTGAGCTTTTTGAGGAAGTAACCAAAAACAATGATGACGGCAGAGTGATAGGCATTGTTTACATGGACTTTACTAAAGTCTTTGACAAGGTTCCACATGTTTGGCTAATTAGCAAAACTAGATCAAGTGGGATTCAGGGAGAGCTTACCGATTAGATACAAAATTGACTTGATAAGAAGAGACAGAGGATGGTGGTGAAGGGTTGTTTTTCAGACTGGAGGCCTGTGGCCAGTTGTGTTCTGGGTCCACCTTTGTTGTCATTTATGTAAACATGATCAGAATTTAGGAGGCATGGTTAGTAAATTTGTGGATTACACCAAAATTGGTGGTATGGTGGATAATGAAAGTTATCCAAGATTATGAAGAGATCTTGATCAATTGGGTCAATGGGCTGAGAAGTGGCAGATGGAGTTTAATTTGAATAAATGTAGTGTATTGCATTTTGGTAAAACAAACAAGGGCAGGACTTATGCAATTAATGGTAGGGCCCTGGGTAGTGCTGTAGAGCATAGAGACTTAAGAGTTCCAGTACATAATTCTTTGGATTTGCATCGCATGTAGACAGGATGATTAAGAAGGCATTTAGCATGCTTGTCTTCATTGTTCAGACCTTTGAGTACAGTAGTTGGGAAGTCATGATGAGGTTGTACTAATATTGGTGAGGCCTCTTTTGGAGTATTGTGTCCAGTTCTGGTCGACCTGCTATAGGGAGGATATTAATACATTGGAGAGAAAAGATTTACCAGGATGTTGCCAGGAATGGAGGGATTGAGTCATAAAAATAGGCTGGATAGGCTGGGACTTTTTTCACTGGAGCATAGAAGGTTGAGGGGTGACCTTGCAGAGCTTTATAAAATCATGAGGGGCATAGATAAAGGTGAATAGCAAAGGTCATTACCCTAGGGTTTGAGAATTCAAAACTTAGGGGCATAGTTTTAAGGTGAGAGGAGAAAAAGGACATAAAAGGCAGCTTTTTTTTTTAAAAAACAGAGGGTGGTTCATATGTGGAATAAACATCCAGAAGAAGTGGTGAACGCAGGTACAGTTATAACATTTAAAAGACATTTGGATAGGTATATGAATAGAAAGGTTTGGAGGGATATGAACCAAATGCAGGCATAAGGGACTAGTTTGATTTGGGAACAAAGTTGGACCAAAGGGCCTGTTTCCATCCTGTATGACTCTATGACTCATGGCTCCATGTAAACTAGCAACATGGTTTTGGAGTTCTTTGGCTTTAATTTTAGGTTTCTGCTCAGAAGCGGGTCAGATATCTACCCCAGGGTGTTATTCCACTCCCAATGACACAGGATTTTTCCCAATCCTTATATAGAAATTTCTATCCCTTGTATTTGCAGAGTGACAGAATTTTACCTTATGTAATATGACAGATGCCTTATTGCATTCTTCAAGCTTATTGAGATGACTCCCATGTAATTCCGACCACTGACACTCTGAATCTTTTCTCATCAGCTCTCGTAGATTTGCTTTGTTTTCTGACATGTGAAGTATGAAAGAGCTCATATACTAGATTAGATAAAAGGAAACATCCATTTTTTGTCAATTGAAGCCTCCATCTGAAAGATAGGTGTGACCGTTTCAGGACTTGCCTTGACTGTATCAGTTCTGAGCACCAAACCCAGAGCACCAGCATGTTGTTACCATCACCATTCATTTGTCTGGGTTTAGTTCAATCCCTCCAGTTTTCTTGGTTCCCTCCATGTCTTTGTGTAGACAGCAGTCATGGAATTTTTCATCAACATTACAAATCTTGATATCATCAAACAAGCCAATTGCTCCTTTGTACCCTTTGTCTGTTTCATCTACTTTCAGCTGGAACACAACTTGACATGCCTTTAACACCAAATGGTACGCACAGATATGTGCCATGTGAAGAGTATTGATCAAGCAAACAGTTATTTTCTATATTTTCAGAATCTACTGTAAATTATTCTAATATTTTTCCTACTGCTGATGTTAGTGTAATGAATCTGTAGTTCCCCATTTTCTCTCTCCTTTGCACTCATAGGGTTATATTTGCCATTTTCTAATCTACAGACACCATTGCAAAATTAATAGAATTTTCAAAGATGATCACCAGTACATCCACTATCTCTATAGCCATCTTTCAACACTCAAGGATGAAGGTCATCAGATCCCAGGAATTTGTCAGCTTTCGGGCCCGTTCATTTCCCTTTAATATTGCTGTATTAAGTAGATTCTATCTGTAGGCTTTGTGACTCTGGTGATTACTTTCTTTTCTTCCATCCCTTGGAGCTCTCTTTCAAACTTTCTGCTATTTTCCATTTGCACAATATATGGGGCATAAATCATTGGTTTCCTGCCTGGATCAATACACAACACCCTCAAAGCATCCATCTCATCAAAACACTCTGGATACATTTGAACCAGACCTTTCTCATTTCGGATTGGAAGCCATTTTTCAATACTCAGTGACAGCTTCTGCCTATGGCTTCCCGAGATCAGGTCAGCTAGAGGATAGCAGGGCCATCTGTTTCAGTAACATGGAACATACAGTTAATACCTTTACCTTGGTGAGTTTCTCTGAATTGGGTCATTCCAATTGGTGAAGTTCAGTTACATCTCATGCGGTCAGCATCACACTGCTCATTTCCAGAGTAGCTCTCTTTGCACAAACATTTTGCCATCAAATCTTCAGGAAAGTTCTTCTGGTATAGTTGAGTGGGATGATGTTACTTTGTGCAGCACTATCAATCTTTGACTTCAGATTTACAGTTGAGGGCTAATTTAGCATCTTCTTGATTTAAATGTTATGTGTTTCTCTGGGAGCTTGCACATACTAACATTACATGCAAGTCCATAGTTCTTATGTCTATTGTAACTCATCATTATTATTACTATTACAGCTAATAAGGAAAACAAATGGAATTTTTGGCATTTAGTAAAGGAATAGAGTATAAAAGTAGGGAAGTGTGGCTGCAACCATACAAGGCATTAGTGAGACCACACCTGGAGTACTGTGTACAGGTTTGTTCCCCTTGTGGAGGGATATTGTTGCACTGGAGGCAATTCTGAGGAGGGTCACTAGATTGATTCCAGAGATTCCAGATTTGTCTGATGAAGAGAGATTGAGCAACTTCAGCCTATAGGCTCTGGATTTTAGGACACTAAGAAGAGATCTAATTGAGGTATATATGATGCTAAAGAGGATTGACAAAGTAGAATTAGAGGAGATGTTTCCTCGTCTGGTGCAATCTAAAATGAGAGGTCATAGTTTTAGAATAAGGGGTAGCAGGTTTAAAACAGAGATGAAGACAAATTACCATTCTCAAAAGGTGTGAATCTGTGGAATTCCTGATCCAAGAGTATAATGGAATGTTGGGTTACAGTAAATTTAAGGAGGTGATAGATCTTTAATCAGTAATAGGTTGAAAGGTGATGGGAGCAGGCAGGAGAGTGGAATTGAGGCCATTGTGAGATCAGCCATGATTATATTGAATTGCTGAGGAGGCTCAAGGGGGAAAATTGCTCCAGCCTGCTCTTAGTTTTTAATGTCCTTATATTTTTATTGTCTTGCAGACTATGGGCACTTTAGCTTTTTGTCTTTCACATTCACCCTGTTGCTCTGCCTCTAGTAACTTATTTATCATATTCTTTCATGGTTCTGCATATCTTTTCCGAGTGATTATCTTTTCCAGAAACACTGCAATTTGATTATATGTAAAACATTTCCTCTGTTAGTAAATTCATGGCCATGAATTCTTGCATATCTTGATCTCTATCTGGTATTATTTCTGTTGATGCTGCTTCAGTAAATGGCCCTGTTTTCTCTTGACTTGATTGCAGGCTAGTTATTGGCTAACTGGCATTTTCATCTGCCTAATTATTGTTGGCAAACATCTCCACTTCTGACCTTTATGATGGAGGGAATGACCCAGCTCATTTTACTGGTTTTTCCTTCTGGGTGGGTCTGCAAAGCCAAATGAAATATGCAAGGGGGACATTTTCAAACAGGACCAGACAGAAGTTGTAGCCCCATTTATTTCCGACTCTCCTTGTCCAATGCAGCCAGCAGTTGTGAAACTACCTGGTAGAAATGTCACCCCGTAAAAGTAATGGTCAATTTATTCACAGGTGACTGGTAATGTTAACAGCCTGTGATATCATAACTTTCTTCTATTTAATCATAACTTTTTGTGTCTCAGGGTGTTTAGAACTCTAAATTATTTGATCTATCAGTCACTTATTCTTAATTTATGTTTGCTGATTCAATTTTTTAAATCTCATTTAGCAATGATCCACAGGTTCACCTGGTCTGGTCTAAAGCTCTAAAATTCACACCAGATTTGATAGAGAAAATAAACAAAGAACTGCGGATGCTGAAAATAAGAAACACAAACACGAATAGCTGGAAAAACTCTGCAGGTCTGGCAGCATCTGTGGAGAGAAAGCTTTCCACAGATGCTGCCAGACCTGCTGAGATTTTCCAGCAATTTCCGTTTGCATGATTGGAATTAATAGCTTGACTTTGGCTTAAGATGGGAGATAGAATTGTTGAAAAATGTTATCTACATATATTCTATCATCCTCATTCCTCTCCCAGCTATTATACAATTGTAAACCTATATCTGCCATCTCTAAAAGGTAGCAACAAACCCTTTAATGGCTTTTAGAAAGCTACTAAACGTCAATTTGCACTTTCATTTCTCAAATATTTCATGTTATAATTAGTTTCCCAATTCATCCTAAGGTGGTGCTGCATATTAACAGCTGTGGTGGTAGCCATTTTGATTTTGCAATTCAATTAGTTGTACTCTCTTTGTGATATTAATACGGTTGGTTAGTTCAATTGGCTGGAGGGCTGGTTTGTAATGTAGAGACATGTCAACAATGTGGGTTAAATTCGTGCACCACCACGAAGGTCACTACTTCTTAACTTCTCACCTCACCTGAGCTGTGGTGATTCTCAGGTTAAACCATCACCAGTTATGTCTCTCTAATGAAAGGACAGCCCCGTGGTCTAGTAAGGCTATGGTGACCTGACATTTACAAATTGGCATTAATGTTTCTCAATCTAATTCTTTGTTTGTAAAGCTTGTGTTTTGCTCTGTATACCCACTGCTATTATGTTCCGTCCTGTGGCTTCTGGAAGTTTGAAACAAGCAGTTCTGGGCACAATGCTGACATCTTCCTGTACTGTTCAAATCTTACCACGTGTTGTGGACCAATACATTTTGTGTTATCACATGGACAGAAGGGCAGTTATGAGTGTTGTGGCATATGCATGTAACATCCACATCTCTTCACAGATCCTCTCTCCCTACAGCAGGAAGCTGCCTCAATGCAGCTCATATGGTAGAGTCATTCTAATGCTGGTAAAATGCCAAGAACATACTAAAATGGCTAGCAATAGGCAAGTTAATTGATTTAGTTGGCTGCCTGCCTCCAATTGATGGGCAACAAGCCATTGCCATTCCTACCACAGGGAATATCTTCCAAAGGATTCTCCGATCTCCAGAGGAATATTCCTTTCTCTTTATTATTAGTAGAAGCTAGATATATCATGTTGATCTGACAGAAGCCTTTTGATAACTAAAGTAAAAGTCTGAGAAACAAATAGAAATATTTCCTGCAGAGACTTCATGGCAATGAATTAACAACCCCAAGGTTCTGAAAGCTGGCTCTTGTTCCTGCTAATAGTATGTAAAACAGATCGTCTGTACAGTTTCAGTTCACTATGGGTTTTATTTTATGGAGCATCCTGAAGAAACGTCAACACAATATTAATTAGGCCTTTTTTAAAAATTTACTCATGGGACAAAAGCCAGCATTTCTAGCCCGTTACCTGTGAATAAACTGACCATTACTTTTACGGGGTGACATTTCTATCAGGTAGTTTCACAACTGCTGGCTGCATTGGACAAGGAGAGTCCTATTTCCTATCTCACTGTCAGATTGCAGAAATATTTAAAATGGTAGCGAAGGATGGTCATCTAAAGATGAAGATTGGAAACTAAGAAAAAAAAAAATCAGACAGAAGCTTATAAATCGGAGTTACTTTTATGAAGAATGGCTGAAAGTCACATAACTTAAGTTGTTATGTTTAGATTCACCCACCAAACTATTCTCAATCTAAACTTATGACCAGTGGAAAAATGCAGTAGATATGTTTACATCCTTAGCAAACAGAAAACAGTGTAATGCTTCTGATTTTACTGTTAAGAAATGACAAAAGTGGTTTGAGAATTAGATCACTGTCTGTTGGACACTGATAAAAGACTTCAGTATTCTATTAAAATTCTAAAGGAAAGATGATCTGTTAAATATCTACAAGGCATTGTCAGACTTAGATTGATTTTTAAAGTCATTGCACAGAGGAATATATCATGGACTTAACGGATTGTATAAAATTTGCTTAAATTCAATTTAGAAATTATTTCTTCAGTGCTCCCATTTAAATTGCTGAATTATGCTCAGGTGTAGCACGTAGATTCATAGAGCTCAGAAAAGGCCCTTTGACCCATTTAGTCTGCACTGACATAACTACCACTAAAGGTGCATTAATCCCAATTCCCTGCACTTGTCCCATATCATTGAATGTTACGTGGTTGGCTCTTGGTATTAACTAGTGTTTAATTCTTATAAAACAGCATCTATTTGAATCAAATGTCTACTACTTTAAAAATAAGAGGGGGAAGTAGTCATTTCTAGCATCCTTGCTGGTGCAAACATGACATTCTGTGATGTCACAAAAGATGGAGGCCTTAATGATTGCATCTTTTCAAGGCACTTCATTTACAGGGTGCAGGCATCAGTACAATATTATGGAAGGAATGAGCATGAAGCTATTTTTAGCTGATCTGACAGACAACAGGATTAGAGTAGCAAGACTAGGCAAATGAGCCCCAGGAATGCCTGGGGAATAGCTAACAGGTGCTACAGATGTGACGCCAAATATCATTATACAATACAATGAACAGCCAAAAGTAAAGCAGCAGAGTTTTTAAAGTGATGTGCAACACAGAGAATTCAGAAGTTGGAGATGATGATAATGATAATAATCAATTTGAGAGAATTGCACCTAGGTCAGGTAACTAGTGCATTACTCAGATTCATTCAATTGTGCCGTATTAGGTAATGATTGCACCTTCACAGTCTGTGGAGCAGATTGATGAAAAATCTTATCTAGATTCACTCAATGGTAAGGATCAAAGCAAGATCAGGGAGCATGAAAGTTCTATTTGTTTCAAGTTCAGAAATGACAACTCACTGAGGTCACTGAAAAGAGTAGTGTTTCCAGGCAAAAAGCCTGGAAAAGCAAAAGCAAAAAAAGACAATATATTGCTACAGATGTAGCTTCTTTGCTGCTGAGCAAGACTTCCACGAGAAAGGCACAAAGGAAACATGGAATAGGTTTTGCAAAGGCATAATGATAACGTCACAGGCCTAACAATCCATAAAGCCAGACTAATGCTCTTGGGGAACTGCAGCCAAAACATTTAACTCGGATTTCTCTCCACAGTTGCTGCCAGACTTGCTGAGATTTTCCAGCAATTTCTGTTTTTGTTTCAGATTTCCAGCATCTGCAGTTCTTTCAGCTTTTTTTGTCTAATGCTCTTCGGACATGGCTTTGAATCCCATCCTAGTAGAAGGTGAAGTTTGAATTCAATTAAAATCTGAAATTAAAAGCTGGACAATTGATGACTATATAAATTTTGTCAGACATCAAAAAAAAACTCATTTGCTTCACTAATACCCTTTAGAGAAGGGAATCTGTCATTGCACCTGGTCGAGCCTACATGCAGCTCCTGGCACAGCAATGTGGGTGACTCTTGGCTGCCCACTCTGTAGTCCTACCAAGCTGCTCAGTTCAAGTGCAAACTGGGTGCAGCAATGAATGCTAACCCAGCCAGCAACACCCATGTTCTGAGTGAATTTAAAAAAAAAAAAAAACGAAATTGATTACAAGTGTTCAGAATTTGAGGAATTAAAAGCAGGTAGTGAAACATCTTACATACTCCTGTAGAATCAAAGAATCCCTACAGTGTGGAAAGAGGCTATTTGGCACATTGAGTCTGCGTTGATCCTCCAAAAAGCATCCCACCAGACTCAAATCTGTACCTTATCCCTGCATTTTTACCATCGCTAATCCACCCGGCCTGCATTTCTCTGGACACTATGGGGCAATTTAGCATGGCCAATCCACCTAACCCGCACATCTTTGGACTGTGGGAGGAAACTGGAGCACCTGGCGGAAATTCACACAGACATGGGGTGACCATGCAAACTCCACACAGTCGCCCGAGGCTGGAATCAAACCTGGGTCCCTGGCATTGTGAGGCAGCAGAGCTAACCACTGAGCCACCGTGCTGCCCACGTAGGCAGACAGTTTGACAGTTATGAGGAACAGAATAACAATCATAAGGGGCTGGATGATGTAGGTAGAACAATACTGACGCACTCTTATACCCAAAAATGACTACCCAGATATTGGAGACTCAGAGATGTACATTCACAAAGGGTCCAGTGACTATGAAAGCAGGCTGTACTCAACTGAACAAAAACATAAGTTGCTGGAAAAGCTCAGCGGGTCTGGAAGTGCCTGTGAAGAAAAAAAGTCAGAGTTAACGTTTCAGGTCCACTGACTCTTCCTCACTTCTGTTTTTGTTCCTGATTTACAGCATCTGCAGTTCTTTCGGTTTGTACTCAACTGGAGATAGGTTCAGCAATGTTCTACTGGTATCACAAAGCAAAACTCTCAGCATTCTACATGATGTATGTTTTAGATTTTCTATTGAGATTTGAGCAAATTGTTATAAATAAGATTAATGGAGAATCATAGAATGGTTATAGAAAAGGAAACTATTACATCTGCACCTGCTCTCTGAAGAACGAGTTCACCTCGTGCCAATTCCTTGCTTTTTCCCTGTCAGCCTACAAATTTTTCCTTTTCACAAATGATCTTATGGGAATTGGATCATTAAGTGCAGGAGCAGAAACAGGCTATTTAGCCCAACAAATCTGTTCCACCATTCATGGAGATCATGGCTGATCTGATAATCCTCAATTTCATTTTCCTGCCATTTCCTCGTAACCCTTGATTCCCTTACTGATTGACAGGTTTTTAATGTCATCCACAAATATACATAACAATCCAACCTCGTCAACCCAGTGTGGCAGAAAATACCACAAATTCACTAATATCAGAGAGAAGAATTGCCTCATCTCTTTCTTATGTTCTTATTCTAAGATTATGCCCTTTGCTCCGAGACTCTCCCATAAAGGGGAAAAAACCCTCTCCAAACATACCCTGTCAAAACCCCGTAAGAATCTTAAGATAAACAGAAATTGCTGGAGAAACTCAGCAGGTCTAACAGCATCAGTGGAGAGAATGCAGAGTTAACATTTCAAGTCTCAATAAGATCACCTGTCATTCTTCTAAACTCCAATGACTACAGATCCAATCTGCTCAACCTCTCATAAGACAGTGCCCCCTTACTCAGGATTGGCCTACTGGATTGCCTCCAGTACCAGTATTTCTTTTAGACAAGTGAACCAAAAATTAGTATTTGAACAGTATTCCAACTGTGATCTAATTAGTGCTGTGTATATTTTTAGTAAAACCTCCCTAATTTCATACTCCATTCCCTTTGAAATAAAGGTCAATAATCCATTTGGCTTCCTTATTACCTGCTCAATTTTTATGCTAGCTTTTTGAGATTTAAGCACAAGGACTCCCAAATCTCCTTGTGCTGTGGCTTTCTGCAGTCCTTCTCCATTTATATAATCACCTCCTTTATTCTTCAATCTTAGAGCCACACATTTAGCTCCTTGACTTCATCTACCCTACGCAGTTTGCTTATGGTTCAGGCAGTAATCCAGAGATTATTCTGCATTTATAATTTAGATACTAAATGTTCAAAGTCTCTCAGTATATCCTCCTTTCTAGTTCTGTCAATGTCGTTGGATCCAGTTGGCATCATCCATATTGGCACTATCTCTCCCATTCCATGTTCCCTTTTGAAAGCCTCAAATGATGCTGCCTCATCCCATTCTCAGGCAGTACATTCCAGATTTGAATCACTCTCAGTATAACAAAAAGTGTAGAATTTTCCCAGCCCCTGAATGATGTG
Organism: Rhincodon typus; assembly: GCF_021869965.1. Taxonomy (NCBI): domain Eukaryota; kingdom Metazoa; phylum Chordata; class Chondrichthyes; order Orectolobiformes; family Rhincodontidae; genus Rhincodon; species Rhincodon typus. Next base: position 34,301,230 of record NC_063339.1, on the reverse strand, counting down.
GGCAATGGTGAGACATTTGGGAACATTTGGTGAGATTGGGAAGATTAGATTCTTGAAATCAGAGAAAATTAAGGCTCACTTTGCATCCAAAGTTCAATGGCAAGATAAAATTCTTTTCAGTGACCAGTGAAAGGACTATTTGCATATACTAACATTTCATATTACCTATTATCACCTCATTTGTACTCAGTTTGCTATTCTGTCACGTCTACAATTCCCAACATGATAGCCAGTTGGATGCTTGGTAACTCCAGCTCATTGCTTGCTCCTCTGGGCTTTCATCCTGGTGATCAGTCCTCAACATTTCAGGGCATGCTCCAATGGTAGGGAGTGCCTGGGTCTTGCTTTAATAGAACTTGGCATTGGACATGCAGTAGCCTCACCACATTGTCATGGCACATTTCTGTCTCACTTTCAGTACAGTGCTCCACTTCAACCCTGCACTTTGGAGCAGTGCATTGTATTGTAAAAGCTGTATCTGCTTTGAAATATTGATGTGTTTTTATTTGGTACTTCCTAGTCCTCTAATTGTTATGGTACTACATTGCAAATATAGTCCTAATGTTACTTGCATTAAAAAAAGATAAAGACTTAGAAATAACATTTTGGAAATTATTCAGTTTGTTTGAAAGTAGATTTTGACTTTTGAATTTTATATTTTAGCACCTGAAACCCAAATCTAATTGTTCAACCTATAAATAAAGTGTCAACATTCACATACCTTATGTTTAATAAATCCTAAAAGTAAAGCAAAGAAATTGATTTTTTTTATTGGCACTGTTAAAGTAACTGTACATTGTGCGTCCACAACTGTTACTGAGATATATGTAACAAAGTCAGTTTGTTCCCACTTTTCCTATTTCACCATCTTATCAAAGAAACATTGTCATTTATTGTCCATTGTCTGTTTTTAGCATCACAACATGAATGATGTCATTTGCAACACATTAATGTGGTTTGAGTGGCAACAAGGAAAGATCAAAAAGAAAAATTATAAAAATAATCTAGAATAATTCTGTAAAAACCATAATGCAATTGTTAACCCAGCAGCATGTATCAGCCTTCCAAATAATCAGTGTTGTTCAACCAAATTTGAGTTTTTGTAGCAGTGCTTTTCAGAAACTGGGGCTCATTCCAAATGAGCCACTGAGAACAATGAGGCCTCTTAAAATGGCAAAAAGTATGATTTAAAGAAAGTGAATGTCCAATAGCTGTCATTTATTGTGCATTCACTGCCAATAGGAAAATCTTGGGTATATTAAACAAACAATAATAAAATATAAGCATGAGAAAAAAATTACAAGTCTTTGATCATTACTAGTCGTTTTTAATAATTTGAATTGTAAGATGGTCCATATTAACCATTTAGAGCTGTACATAGAAATACTTACACACTAGTGACATTGTAGGATTAATTATTGGGAATAAAATATTGACCCTGATTTTAATAAATAACAGTACAGGTCGAGGGCTCTGTGACCTACTCCTACTTCTTTTCCTCTGAAAAATCATTGTATAGCAGATAAAAATGTTATACTCTACACTCTCAAAAAGTTTTTCTCTTCTTTTATGCCAAAGTTCAATAATAATTTCTTAACCAAGTCGGGTGATAAATTTAGATATCAGACAGAGCTATAAAATAGGCTAGAGCAGCCAAACATGGCAATAACCTCAATTATCACATATTTTGGCTGTGAGAATTCAGCTATTTGATTTAAACCATCTTAATTTCAACACTTGGGCTTTGAAATTAAAAATAAACACTTTCAACTTTAATAAGTTGTAATTGTAAGTACACATAATATAATAATATTAATGAAAATTATATTAAAACAAACCCTTTGTGCTGGCCACTATGGAAATATACTTAACCAAGATGTTGAAATTCCTTTTAGTTGATGTATAGATCTCTGCAAATCTAATGACGTCAGTGGGACACAGCTATCCTTTTTATGGTTAGAAGTTGGATTGTTATAGTGCTTTCTATATTGCTATATTGCTCCAGTGTTTCCTTGAAAGTGCTGACTCATGTTGGGGTGTAGCAGCCTGTTTGCAGCTGAGATCATAGGACCAGCGTAGAAGGGTCTAGGCCTTCCTGCTCCTCTGATGCTGCTTGGCCTGCTGTGTTCATCCAGCTCTACACCTTGTTATAGCAGCAACACAGATTGATTTAACCTTCCCTGTAACCTGGGACACTCCAGTAAACTTTAGTCCCTTCATTGTTATCTTAATAAAGCGCATCTACCGCAACAAATATAATGTCATAAACCAGGGATCTTCCTGCACTGTACAATTCAGTACCACCCCATACGATGCATTTACTCATTCAGCTAGCAGGGAGCCCGAAATTTATTTCTCTACTTACCAAAGGTAGTTTGCTGCCAGGAATACTGGGAAAGTCATGGTGTTCAACATGGTATCCAACATTGAAGGTTATCCAGTTAAGAGGACCATAATACGAGTAGGTTTCATGCCCCTTCAGAAACATGTAATGCTCAGCAATGAAATGTCCAGAGATTGGATGAATGCCCATACATAGAAGTGAGCCTGCCACCAAGTACACTATTGGTTTCAGGCCCCACAGGTAGTAGATGAGAAAATCGTATGCAAACTGCACCACAGCATTCAACACCTCTAACCTTGTAATGGGTTTAGGGTTAACATAAAGGGGCCTAAGTGCATAAAAAAGTGGTTGGAGAATCAGCCAAATTGTTTTGCGAAATGGAGTGCAGAAGAACCATCCTTCCATATCCGTTGGGATGTCTACATCTAAGCCATCGCCTCCCAGGTATCGATGGTGATCGATGTGGTATTTCTTGAATGATGCAGAATATGGCATCCCAATTGGTAGATTAGCAAACATTGCAAACAATCGGTTCCATTTTGCCAGCTTATTGCCAAATGCAACGTTATGAGAGATATCGTGAATGGCTAGAGTCAATGAGTGGTTGACAGCTCCTCCAAAGACATAAGACCAGAATACAATCCATTTCCAAGACAAATCTTTCACAAAGAAGCATGCAATGGTCTGTGTAAGGACCATTCCAAACACAATCCATTTTAGATTAGGATCTGGTCCCATCAGTGATTTGATCTCTGGATACTTAGCTGCAGAACAAACACAAAATATAACAAATATTAGCGAGTTAAATTCCAACACATGTAATGATGAAACACAAAAATATTACATACAGTGTGGTATATCATAACAACAGTAATGTTTATTTATTACAATGTGACCCAAGGTGCTTCACAGAAGCGTTATTTAGAGCCACAAAGGCAGATATTAGGATAGATGACCAAAAGGTGTAGGCTTTAAGCAATCTCATAAAAGGATAATATAGAGATAGAGAAGCACAGTGGTTCGGTATAATTTCAGTACAGCTCAGTGCTATTAAGACTATTGTATAGTTTTGATAAAATATACTCAATTCGGAGTGTGTCACCCCAGATACGAAGGTTTTATTGAATTGTGAATTTTGCTAGTGAGAGTTAATTGCTATTTAATCACAAGTAACTTCAAATTTCAACCAACGTTAATCCAGCCTGTGTCTTTGAATTAGAAGAGTTTGAACCCATATAATTCAGCGGTTGCAGGCTAGAGCTCCAACTCGGCATTCTGGATTGACATCCATTGAGTATTTTATATTCAGTGACATTTGTGGCTTTCCTTATCATATGGCTTAAGAGAGCCCATAAAATCCAAGACTAACTAGAAGTTGGCATAAATATCACAGTATTGTAAAGCCGAGCAGGGAATTTTTTTTGAGAGGTACTAGAGTTCAGGAAGAGATGACTTAATTCCCATACCTTTACTGTCTCCCACCAAAAAATAATACAGATGAACTAAGAGACAGTAGGTGGGAGCAACCACCTACTTCGCAAAACAATTTTGTGAGAGGCATAAATAAATTATTCCCAGCAAATGAAGTTAGCATGGCCTTCAGGCAATTGGAAAGGGGATGGAGGAAAAACATGGGGAAGTGGAGGGTCAAGATTTCAAACAAAGATTGAACACAGGAACAGGAGTTGGCCATTCAGCCCATCAAGACTACTCCAACATTCAATGAGACCAAAGCCAATCATTTACATTAATGCCACCTTCCCGCACTAGTTCCGTGTGCTTTGATGACATTAGCCTCCAGAGAGCTATTGATTTCTATCTTGAACGTGTTCAATGATTGAGGATCCGTAAGTCTCTGGGGGAGAGAATGCCAAAGATTCAATACTCTCCAAGTAAAGAAATTTCTCCTTATCTCAGTTTTAAGTGGCCTATACCTTAGCCTAAGGTTGTGACCCTGTTCTAGACTCATCCACCAGAATAAACACCTAATCTACATCCACCCTGTCACACCCTGTAGGAATTTTGCAAGATTTAATTAGATTGCCTGTCAATCTTCAAAATCTCTATGGAATACAGTCCCGGTCTCCTCAAGCTTTCCTCATAAATCATTCCTGTGTACTGAGCATAAATCAGATGAACCCCAATTGCATTCCCACTAAAGCAAGTATATCCTTGTTTAGACAAAGGGACCAAAACTGTACATAACACGCCAGCTGTGATCTCACCAAGACTCTAAACAACTGTATAAGACATCTTTATACATGATCTCAAATCCTGTTACACTGAAGACCGACGTTGCTTTTGCCTTCTTAAATACTTGCTGCTCCTGTATGGAAGCTTTCAGAGACTTGTGAACAAGGACACCAAAGTTCCATTGAACACCAACACTTTCCAACCTTTCATCATTTAAGAAATATTCCTTCTTTCTGCTTTTTTTTTTAAAATATACCAACGTGAATAACTTCACATTTTTCCAACTTCTTTTCCATTTGCCATGTTCTTGCCCACACACTTAGTCTGTCCATGTTCTCCTGAAATCTCCTTGCATCCTCCTCATAACTTAGATTCTCAACCAGTTTACTGTCATCAGCAAACTTTAAACTATTACAATTGATCCCCATATCAAAATTATTTTAAAAAGGTTATGAATAGTGGAGGACCTAGCACTGAACCACCCCTAGTTACAGTCTGTCTGAGAAATATCTGTTTATTCCTGCACTCTGCTTTCCATTTGTCAACCAATTCTCAATCTATGTGAGCATATTTTTACCAATCCCATGCATTCTAATTTTATTCACTAAGTTCTTGTGTCAGACCTCATCCAAAACTTCTTAAAATCCAAATGCACATCGCTGCTTCTTCACTATCAATGCTACAAATAATGCCCTCAACAAATGTCAACAAGTTTGTCAAATATGATTTCCTTTTTATAAATCCATGTACACTCTTTTCAGTTTTATTATTTGTTTCTAAATGTCTGGTTATCACATTCTTTACAACAGATTTCAATACTTTCCATAACCACTGACATCAAAACTGGAGAACAGCTTTGTAGTTTTCCATTCTCCCACTTCCTCCCTTTGAAAACAATGGGGTTATGTTAGCTATTTTTCAGTCTGCAGGAACTGTTCCAGAATCAACGCAATTTTGAATGGTAACCACCAATGCATTTCTAATCTTTATCACCAACTCCTTCAGCACTCTCAAAATCATCTGATTGCTCAGCTTTCAATCCAGTTAATTTTTCAACAACTATTTCTTCTTTTTTTGCTCTGTTTCAAACACCCATTGATTACTTAGTATTTCTGAAAGATTTTCTATATCTTCTTCAATGAAGATAAATGCAATATAACCATTTACTTTATCTTCCATTTCCCTGTTCTCCACTAGAAGTTCTCAAGTCTCCATTGTAACAGGACCACATTTGTCCTAATCGTTTCCCTTTCACATACCTAAGGAAGCTTTTACAGTCTGCCTTTATGTTTCTCACTAACTTGTATTCATGTTGTTTTCCCTTTCTTTATCAAATTGCAGTCCTCCTGTGCTGGAACGTAAATTACTACCACTCCTTTAGCTTATCACTCCTTGTGGCTTCCTTGTAAGCAACATCCATTAATCTAATTTTTAAACTTATTTTGTTAGCCATTGTTGATTCACCTTTCACTTTGGGTGTTTAAGCCCTAGAGCAATTTATATCTCATAGAATCATAGAATCCCTACAGTGTGTAAGTAGGCCATTCAGCCCATCAAGTCCACACTGACCCTTGGAAGTGCATCCCACCTAGACCCACCCCCCTCCATACTAGCCCTGCAACCCTGCATTTCACATGGCTAACCCACCTAACCTGCAATTTTCTGGACACTGGGGGCAATTTAGCATGGCCAATCCATCTAACCTGTACATCTTTGGACTGTAGGATGAAACCATAGCACCTGGAGGAAACCCAAGAAAACATAGGGAGAACGTGCAAACGCCATGCAGATCTGTTGCCTGAGGCTGGAAATTGAACCCAGGTCCCTGGTCCTGTGAGGCAGCAGTGCTAAACATTGAGCCACCATGCTGTCCTGTAGATATCTGCTGTAGAGTATGTATATTATGATAATACTACAATCACTTCCTCTTTAATATCAAATACCTTTGTGTATTTTCCCAATCTGCCATTGCCGATTCACTCTTTATAGTTTCCTTTGTTCATATTTAAGACCCTTGGTTTCAGAATGAACTATATTGCATTTATAGAACAAAAAGAACAAAGAAAATTACTGTACAGGAACAGGCCCTTTGGCCCTCCGAGCCTGCACCGACATGCTGCCCATCATAACTAAAACCCCCTACCCTTCTGGGGATCGTATCCCTCTAATCCCATCCTATTCATATATTTGTCAAGATGCCCTTTAAAAGTCACTATCGTATCTGCTTCCACAACCTCTCCTGGCAGTGAGTTCCAGGCACTAACCACCCTCTGTGTAAAAAAAAAAAATTGCCTCGTACATCAGCTTTAAACCTTGCCCCTCGCACCTTAAACCCATGGCCCCTGGTAACTGACTTCCACCCTGGGAAAAAGGTTCTGACTGTCCAGTCTGTCCATGCCCTTCATAATCTTGTAGACCTCTATCAGGTCACCCCTCAACCTCCGTCATTTCAATGAGTACAACCCAAGTTCCTCCAACCTTTCCTCATAGCTAATGCCATCCATACCAGGCAACATCCTAGTAAATCTTTTCTGTACGCTCTCCAAAGCCACCACATCCTTCTGGTAGTGTGGCGACCAGAATTGAACACAATATTCCAAATGCGGCCTAACTAAGGTTCTATAAAGCTGCAAGATTACCTGCCAATTTTTAAACTCAATGCCCTAGCCAATGACGGCAAGCATGCCATATGCCTTGTGACTACCTTTTTCACCTGCGTTGCCACTTTCAGTGACCTGTGTACCTGTACACCCAGATCCCTCTGCCTACCAGTACTCTTAAAGGTTCTGCCATTTACTGTATATTTTCCAAAACAGATTACCTCACATTCTTCTGGATTAAACTCCATCTGCCATCTCTCTGCCCAAGTCACCAACCAATCTATATCCTGCCGTATCCTTTGACGATCCTCAATCGCTATCCGCAATTCCACCAACCTGTGTGTCATCAGCAAACTTACTAATCAGACCAGTTACGTTCTTCTCCAAATCATTTATATACATTACAAACAGCAAAGGTCCCAACACTGATCCCTGAGGAACGCCTCTAGTCATGGTCCTCCATTCAGAAATGCACCCTTCCACTGCTACCCTCTGTCTTCTATGACCGAGCCAGTATTTTATCCATCTTGTAAGGTCACCTCTGACCCCATGTGACTTTACCTTCTGTATCAGCCTGTCATGAGGGACTCTGTCAAAGGCCTTACTGAAGTCCATGTAGACAACATCCACTGCCCTACCCTCATCGATCATCATTTCCTCAAAAAACTCAACCAAGTTAGTAAGACATAACCTCCCCTTCACAAAACCACGTTGCCTCTTGCTAATACACCCATTGAATTCCAGGTGGGAGTAAATCCTGTCTCGAAGAATCCTCTCCAATAATTTCCCTACCACTGACATAACGCTCACCAGCCTGTAATTAGCTGGATTATCCTTGCCACCCTTCTTAAACAAAGGAACAACATTGGCTATTCTCCAACCCTCTGGGACCTCCCCTGTAGCCAGTGAGGATACAAAGATTTCCCTCAAGTCTCCAACAATTTCCTCCCTTGCCTCTCTCAGTATTCATCAGGCCCTGGGGACTTGTCTACCTTAAATGTTTTTCAAGACCCCCAATACCTCCTCCCTTTTGATCTCAACATGACCCAAACTATCTACACATCCTTCCCCAGACTCATCATCCACCAAGTCCTTCTCTATGGTGAATACTGATTTAAAGTACTCATTTAATACCTCACCCATTTCCTCTAGCTCCACACATAAATTCCCTTCCCTGTCCTTGAGTGGGCCAACTCTCTGCCTGGCTACCCTCTTGCTCTTTATACATGTATAAAAAGCCTTGGTATTTTCCTTAATCCTGTTGGCCAATTACTTTTCGTGACCCCTTTTAGCCCTCCTGACTCCTTGCTGGAGTTTCTTCTGACTTTCTTTCTATTCCACCCTTGCTTTGTGTGTTTTCAGCCTCCTAACCTTGATAAATGCTTCCTTTTTCTTTTTGATTAGGCTCACTTACCTTCCCAGGATGCTCCCTTTCCCTTTGTTTCTCGTCCTCACAGCAGTGTCTGTGTGCTTTTTTTTTAAATAGACGAATGTGAAATTCCAGTATATTATCATCACTATTTCCCAAAGGCTCCTTTACAGAAAGATGATTCATTATCCCTTTCTTATTATTCAACACTAAAAATTGATAGAGCACAATCCTAGTTGGCTCCTCAATGTGCTACTCCAGAAATCCATCTTGTACACATTCCAGGAATTTATCTTTGACAGCATTATTGCTGATTTGGTTTACCCAGTCGAAATGAGGTTGGCCATTATCGTTGTATGGTCCATGATGCGTGCATCTCTAATTTCCTGACTTATATCATGCTCAAGATTATCACTACCTTTTGGTAGCCTATAGACAGCTTATAGTAATATTTCCTGCCCCCTGCTGTTTTTTCAGCTCCATTCAAACTGTCTTTACATCTTGATCCTTACTAATGTACTGATTTTGTCCCTCATTAAAGTTTCCTTGCTGACCCAGAAGGAACTTGAGGATTTGTTTTTAAAAGTACTTGCCTGCAATTTGTTTGGGTGCTGACTGTTGCCCACTTTTGCTGAGCTTTATTATCATGTTAATCTTTCAATCCCCAGAAATGAAATTTGTTGTCAAGTATTCTCACTATGGATTCTGGTTAACACAGAAATAAAGAAGTGGTGGGTGTGAAACACCAACTGCAGCCCCACCCCAGGTTAAAATCCAGACATCAGTGTGTGCCAATCCAGCTATAAAGACACTCACGAGCACAACCCTTTAGTTTATTTTGTAATAATGGCATAAGAGAGAGAGAGCACCATTCTCCCATTCCACTTCCCATGCAAACACAGACACACACAAGATATCTATCAAAAAATGTGTCATAGAATATTCAACGAACTACAGCATTTGTGTTGTGTCAGCTAGACTTATTTGTTTGTGTGCATTCTATTCCTGTTCTCTTAAATAGTTCCCAAAACTAGTGCACAGTGTGATTATTAAAATTCTAATCTCATAAACCATCACAAATTTGCAACACTGAACATACAAATGATTACAAACTTTACTTCCTCTCCACAGATGTACCTTCACCTTTTTTGAAACCAATCAACCAGAGAATATCAAAGTTTGATAATTACTAACTACTTTTAATATAGGTGAATACTTAACACTAAGTGTAAGCTATTATTTTTGACTCCAGAACAATTGTTTGTTTTGAATGGTATAAGTTGATGAAGTAACCTTAAACAAATTTGAGGAGGAATGTAGTTTGAATTTCAGAGTTCATATACACCAAAAGAGTGACCAGTAATTTGATGGGGAGGGGATAGAAGCAGCAGGAATTGCATCTTCTTTTAGAAATATTTAACTGTAGTATAAATTAACACAATTAGGAATGGTTTGCAAATACATAGTACCTTTCATTACCTAAAGAGATTCGAGAGGGTTTGTGAAACAGTGAGTGTTGTCATGTAGGAGACTCTGCAGCCAATTTGCACACAGCAAGGCCCCAGATACAGCAATGTAATAATGGCCAGATTATCTGTTTTAGGAACACTGATTAAGGGATAAATATTGTAGAGGACACCAGGGAGACCCTCCCTGCTCCTCTTTAAACTACTACTTCGAGATCCTTTATTTACATTGAAGAAAGCATATGGATTCTTGGTTTAACATCTTGCCAGATGGAAAGCATTTCCCAAGTTGGAGTTTTAGCCTAGATAAATCTGTTGAATAGGAGTTGAACCAGAGTATTCTCATTCAGAGAAACAAATGTCATCAGAGTCTCACTATTCCTTCCAAACATCCCCTGTCTTAAAATAATGGAACTGAATCGATTCCAACAGGGATTTCTGACAGAAATGAGAATAGTCATGGGAGAACTTCATAATAAAGAAAGAAGTTCAGAATTGGAAGATAAATCAGAAAGAACAAATGGATTGAGGACCTTTTTTTGGGTACCAATATTCTCCTACAAACAAATGGAACTGTTAACAATAAAAGCCGAAAGAACTGTGGATGCTGTAAATCAGAAACAAAAACAGAAATTGCTGTAAAAGCTCAGCAGGTCTGGCAGCATCTGTCAAGAGAAATGTTAACTCTGATTTCTCTTCACAGATGCTGCCAGACCTGCTGAGCTTTTCCAGCTATTTTTGATTTTGTTTTTGAACTATTAATAATAGCAGCTAGTGTGGAAATCGTAAGGAAATAGAAAGACAAAAATTGAGTTTTGTGAAGGAAATAAATTAGAAAAATCATGGGTGAAGATAACAGTGGAACTGCAGGGAGATGAAGATTAAGATTAGAATGTATGTGGTACTGGGAAGACTTCCCCCAGAACTATCTCCAGTGCTTGGTATTCTCTCTTCATCCCATTGATAGTACTGGAGCTAGCATTGAATATATGGTCTGTCCAGAGGTTTGCCCATACCTTCCTTTCACTAGTGCTGAACTGGTTTTGCTATAAAGTTAAGCATTCCATTTGCTGCGGTTGCTGCTCTGAAGAGATTGGACACGTTGAGAGTTCAGTCTCACTTGGGTCTTATTCAGTTTTCTCATTAGCTGATTCATAGAGTTCAGGTTCAATTTTCTCTTCCATATGCAATACTTCCTTTATTCATTCACAGGATGACAGCGTTGCTGGTGAGGCAGCATTTATTGCCCATCCCTAATTGCCCAGAGGGCAGTGAAGAGTTAACCACATTGCTGGGTCTAGAGTCACATGTAGGCCAGACCAGGTAAGGATGGCAGTTTCCTTCCCTAAAGGACATTAGTGAACCAGATGGATTTTTCTGACAATCGACAATGGATTCACGGTCATCATTAGATTCTTAATTCCAGATATTCATTGAATTCAAATTCCATCATCTGCCATGGTGGGTTTCGAATCTGGGTCTCTGGAGTAACAGTCCAGCGAGAATACCACTAGGCCACTGCTTCCCCCTAATACTTTACAGTCTTTAGCATAGAATTTCCTCTGCTATTGCTCTTTCTACTCACACATTTTCTGAACTCATTTTGTATTTTATATAAACTCAATTGTCCCTCCTAGTTTGGAGTCATCAAAAAGAAATGTACATTGATTGTCTGAAATGATGATGTAAGTTATAAACTATGATTATAAATTTTCAGGCATAAACATCAGAATTCCAAATTAACGGCAACAAAACAACAGTGACTTGCATTTATGTAGTACCTTTAAAATAGTAATATATCCCAAGTTGTTTCATACGAAAATTACCAAATAAAATTTGACACAAAGCAATGTAAGGAAATATTAGGGCTGGTCACAAAAAGCTTAGTCAAAGTGATAGGATTTTAAGCAATATCACATAGGAGCAAAGAGAGAAAGACAGGCAGAGAGCATTAGGGAAGGAATTCCAGACCTATGGAAATGACAAGTGCTCGTAGTGGAGCATTTAAAAATTGGAAATTCTTCACAGCCGATAACTAAAGGAGCACAGGTGTCTCAGAGGTTTATAGGGGTCGAGGAAATTACAGAGATGGGAGGATTTCAAACAATGGATGAAAACTTTAAATCATGCCCTTGTTTAATCACAGTCCATATCAGTTACCAAGGATAAAGGTAGTAGCTGATTAGAGATAGTAGGAACTGCAGATGCTGGAGAATCCGAGACAACAAGGTGCAGGCTGGATGAACACAGCAGGCCAAGCAGCATCATAGGAGCAGAATTGCTGTGTTCATCCAGCCCTGCACCTTGTTGTCTCGGATTCTCC
>NC_063339.1:34265839-34288535 GCF_021869965.1 Rhincodon typus | reverse complement strand
GGAGAATCCGAGACAACAAGGTGCAGGGCTGGATGAACACAGCAATTCTGCTCCTATGATGCTGCTTGGCCTGCTGTGTTCATCCAGCCTGCACCTTGTTGTCTAGTAGCTGATTAGTACTTGTTGTGAGTTATAGCACAGGCTGTTTTGGATGGTCTGAAGTTTAGGGTAATAGCACATTGGAGGCCAGCCAAAAGTGCATGATAATCAACATTTCCAGGGATAACAAAAGCAAGAATGAGTATTTCAGCTGCAAATGAACTTGGTAAAAATGTAAGATATGGAATTGAAAGCTCATCTTGGGGGTCAGTCAGGACAGCAAGATTGTAAGTAGTCTGGTTCAGTCTCATACCATTTTCAAAAAGAATGCAGTCAGTGATTCAGGGAGCTAGAACAATTGCTTTAGTCTTCCAAATGAGCGTTCGATGAAATCTCTGCTCATTGACCATTCTTATAATTCAGAGACACTGAAGGAGAGAGACGTGGTGGCAGATGACACCCTCAGATTTGGATGCGAGTATAGGAAGTACAGTTAGTAAGTTTGCAGATGACACCAAACTTGGAGGTGTAGTGGACAGCAGAGATGGTTACCTCAGAGTGCAATGGGATCTTGAACAGATAGGCCACTGGGCTGAGGAGTATCAGATTGAGTTTAATCTAGATAAACGTGAGGTGCTACATTTTGGATAGCAAATCAGGGCAAGACTTATACACTTAATGGCAATGTCCTGGGGAGTGTTGCTGAACAAAGAGATCTTGGAGTGCAGGTTCATAGTTCCTTGAAAGTGGAGTCCCAGGTAGATTGGACAGTAAAGAAGGCATTTCATAGGCTTGTCTTTATTGGTCATTGTATTGAGTATAGGAGTTGGAAGGTCATATTGCGGCTGTATAGAACATTGGTTAGGCCACTTTTGGGATACTGCGTGCAATTCTATTCTCTCTGCTATAGGAAGAATGTTGTGAAACTTGAAATGGTTCAGAAACAATTTACAAGGATGTTGTCAGGGTTGGGGGGTTTGAGCTATAGGGAAAGGCTGAATAGGCTGGGGCTATTTTCCCTGGAGCGTCAGAGGCTGAGGGATGACTTTATAGAGGTTTATCAAATCGTGGGGGCATGGAGCAGGTGAATAGCCAAGGTCTTTTCCCCAGGGTAGGGGAGTCCAAAACAAAAGGGCATAGCTTTAGGTGAGAGGGGAAAGATTTAGAAGTGACCTAAGGGGCAACTATTTCATGCAGAGGGTGGTGCATGCATGGAGTGAACTGCTAGAGGAAGTGATGGAGGCTGGTACAGTTACAACATTTAAAAGGCATCTGGATGGGTATATGGATGGGAAGGGTTTAGAAGGATATAGGGCAAATGCGACTAGATTAATTTAGGATATCTGGTTGGAATGGACGAATTGAACCAATGAGTCTGTTTCTGTGCTGTACATCTCTATGACTGTGTTACAGCACAGAAAGACATCCTCATAAAGGAGAGCCGGCCACAGTAGACTGGAAGGGGATCCTAGCAGGGAAGACAGTGGGACAGCAATGGCAAGAGTTTCTGGGGATAATTCAGGAGGCACAGCAGAAATTCATCCCAAGGCAGAATAAACATACTAAGGGGAGGATGAGGCAACCATGGTTAGCAAGGGAAGTCAGGGACAGTATCAAAGCAAAAGAAAAAGCATACAATGTTGTGAAGGTTAATGGGAAGCCAGAAGAATGGAAACCTTTAAGACGCAGCAGAGGAAAACTAAAAAAAAGCAATAAGGGAGGACAATATGAAATATGAGAGTAAGCTAGCTGGTAATGTGAAAGAAGAATGCAAGAATTTTTTTCAGATATCTAAAAGGTAAGAGAGAGGCCACTGGAATAGGAGGCTGGAGAAGCAATAATATAGAACAAAGAAATAGAGAGGAACTGAATAGATACACTGCACCAGTTTTCACAGTAAAAGACACCAGCAACACACCAGAACTTCAAGAGTTAGGGAGCAGAGGTGATTGTAGTGGCTATCAGTAAGATGATGCTGCTGGGGAAGCTGCAGGGTATGACAGTGGATAAATCAACTTGTTCAAGTATGCTACACTCCAGGGTTCTGAAGGAGATAGCTGAGGAGATTGTGGAGGCATTGGTGGTGATCCTTCAGGAATCACTGGGGTCAGGTCAGAGGATTGGAAAATTGCTAATGTAACACCCCTGTTTAAGAAGGGAGGGAGGCAGAAGACAGGAAGCTATAGGCCAGTAAGTCTGACCTTGGGTGTTGGTAAGATTTTAAGAGTCCATTATTAAGGATAAGATTGTGGAATACTTAGAAGTGGATGGTAAAATAGGGCAGAGTCAGCACAGCTTTGTCAAGGGAAGGTCATGCCTGACAAACTTGTTAGAATTCTTTGAGGAAGTAACAAGCAAGTTGGACAAAGGAGAGCGAGTGGACGCAATCTATTTGGATTCCCAGAAGGCCTTTGACATAGTGGCACACAGGAGGCTGCTAAATAAGACACAGTGGTGTTAGGGGTAATGTAATGGCATGGAAAGAGGATTGGCTGACTGGCAGAAGGCAGAGAGTGGGGATTTTTCAGGATGACAGCTGGTGACTAGTGAAGTTCCACAGGGGTCAGTTTTGGGACCACAACTATTCACATTATACACTAACGATCTGTATAAAGGAAGTGAAGGTATTGTTGCTATGTTTGCAGATGACACAAAGATAATTGGAGGTAGTGTTCAGGAAAAGGGGAGGCTGCAGAAGGGCTTGGACATGTTAGCCGAGTGGGCAAAGAAGTGGCAAATTAAATACAATGCAGGAAAGAGTGATGTTAATGACTTTGGTATGAAGAATCGAGGCGTAGACTATTTTCTCAATGGGAAAGGTTTTGGAAATCTGAAGCACAAAGGGACTTGGGAGTCCTAGCTCAGGATTGTCTTAAGGTTAATGTGCAAGGCAGCTGACAGTTAGGAAGGCAAATACAATCAGGAGGGCCAGAATACAACAGCAGAGATGTACTGCTGAGGCTGTATAAGGCTTTGGCCAGATTGCATTTGGCATATTGTGAGCAGTTTCGGGCCCTGTTTCTAAATAAAGACATGCTGCCGTTGGAGTGGATTCTAAAGGAGGTTTACAAGAATGATGCCAGCGATGAAGGGTTTGTCATATGAGGAATGGTTGAGGACTCTAGATCTATATTTGATGGAGTTTCAAAGGACGAGGGAAGAATCTGATTGAAACTTATAGAATACTGAAGGAATATGGTTAGATTGGATGTAGAGAGGATGTTTCCGCTAGTAGGACAGACTAGGACCCGAGTGCACAGTCTCAGAGTGAAGGGATGACTCCATAACTGAGATAAGGAGGAATTTCTTCAGCCAGAGGGTGATTAATCTGTGGAACTCATTGCCGCAGATGGCTCTGGAGGCCAAGTCATTGAGTGGATTTAAGACAGAGATAAATACGTTCTTGATTAGTAAGGGAATCAAGTGTTATAAGGAGAAGGCAGGAGTTGAGAAACATATCAGCCATGATCGAATGACCTAATTCTGCTCCTATATCTTATAGTCTTATGGTTTTATGGCCCTCCTGCCTATCATATCTAAGTTAGTCATCCATATCTGTCTATTCTAATACCATTTTCCAACACATGAACCCATAGCCTTGTATCCTATGGCAATTCAAGTGCTCATCTACAAAGTTCTCGGACGATTTGAGGTTTCCCATCTCTACCATCCTTTTAGGCAGTGAGTTCCACAGACACACAACCCTCTGAGTGAAAATATCCCACCTAAACATTCTTCTCCTTATCCTAAAACTTTGGCCCCTTGTTAGTGATCCCTCTACTAAGGGAAAAAGATTTCTCTCTATCTACCCTGCCCAAGTCCCTCAATACTTTGCACACCTCTATCAGATTCTCCCTCACCCTTCTCTGCTCTTAGGAAAACAAACCCAGCCTATCTGGTCTCTCTTCACAACTGAATTGGTCCAGCCCACAGAACATCCTGGTAAAACTCTTCTGCACCCTCTCTACAGAGATCACATCCTTCCGATAGTAGGGTGACCAGAACTGCACACAGTACTCTAGCTGCAGTCAAATTTATGTTATATACAGCTTCATCATAACCTCCTTACTCTTATATTCAATGCCTTGACTAATAAAGGCAAATATCCCATATGCCTTCTCAACCACCTTATCTACCTGAGCTGCTGCCTTCAAGGATCTATGGACATGCACACCAAGGTCCCTTTGATCTTCTGTACTTCCTAGGGTCCGACCATTCAACGTGTACTCCCTTGCCTTGTTAGTCTTCCCAAAATTCATCACCTCACACTTTTCAGGATCAAATTCCATTTAGCACTGTTCAGCCCTTTTATCTAGTCCTGTAGTCTAAGGCTTTCCTTCTCGTTATTTACCACACCACCAATTTTCATGTCATCTGCAAACTTACTAATCATACCTGCATATCATTAATGTACACAGCAATAGCCAGGGACCCAGCACCAACACAGCCCTGTAGTACACCACTGGACACAGGCTTCCAGTGATAAAAACACACTTTGACCATTACCCTCTGCTTCCCATCACTCGGCCAAATCTTGGATCTAATTTGACAAATTGCTCTGGATTCCATGTGCTTTTAGTTTCTTAACCAGTATGTCATGTGAGACTTTTTCAAAAGCCTTACCTGAAGTCCATGTAGACTACATCAACTGCACTACCCTCAGCTATACAGCTAGTCACCTCATCAAAAAATTCAAACAAATTTGTTAGACATGATTTCCTCATACAAAATCATGTTGAATATTTTTGATTAATTTTTGTCTCTCCAAATGGAGATTAATTGTTTCCCACAGAAATTTTTCCAATAGTTTCGCTACCACAGATGTTTGAATCGCTGGCCTGTAGCTTCCTAGTTTATCCTTACCACCCGCCTTGAATAACGTTACCACATTAGTTTTCCTCCAGTCCCCCAGTACGTCTCCTGTGGCCAGACAGAGTTTGAAAATTAATATCAGAGCCCCTGCAATCTCCTCCCTTGTCTCGCTCAATAGTCTGGGATACATTTCATCTCATCCTGGGTATTTATTCAATTTCAAACCTGCTAAAATTGCTAATACCTCAATTATCTCGATGCTAGTTCATTCAAGTAATGTTATCCATCATTGTTCTCCTAATTTCTTTTTTAAGCAACCCCCTGCACTTTATATATTAATCTTGGGCACCCACCATTTTGAGCCTTTGTAGCTACCTTAAGCTTCCTTTCCTTTTTTTGTGATGTTACTGAGTGCAGAATGTTAATGAACAAGCAAAGGATGGATCATTGATGGACACTGAAGGTAAAGCTGCAGAGGTGGAAAGGGAGCCATTGCAAGTGCTTCTCTGCCTCTGACTGAATAAACAAGAATGGAATCTGGTGTGTGCAGTCCTACCTAGATGAATAATAGTGAAGGAGCTTTGGAGGGGACATGGTATGATCAACCATGTCAAAGGCTGCAGGCAGTTCAATTGTGACCTTAATGAAAGTCATTGAGGAACTGTGTTATGGGCAAGGATTGACCATGGCACGTTTACAATGCCACACAGCAATTGTCAATTAAGTGGTATAAATAATGGGTGAATTATTTGCTAAACATTTAAGAAAAAAATGTTTATTTCAAAAAGCCACATTTGTTCTAATTTTATATTAAATCGTATACTTAACTGCAAAACACTAAACGGCCAATGTTTTAATAGCCTTGGCAATATCTAGTTGTGTTCAGTAACAATAATGTATTATTGCATTGCACTTTATTAAAGGTCTTTTTGTCTTTAATCATTTACAGAATCCAACCAGCTTGCTACATTCAGGCATTCCCGTATTTTGTTTCCAATGGGCTGCTCGAGTTACTTGAGTTTTGAAGGGAATCAATGGTGAGCATCCAACGATTGGATGCAATCATCCTGCTCATTCACACTCGGGAAATAGTAGTAGCACTCAGTTATTAAGTCCAAATTAATTTCTGCATATTATTTAACTGATCGCCAGGTACACAAAAGCAAATAAGAAATTCCCATTCAAATAGAGATAAGGGCGTGAGTGCTGATATCCACCTAACAATTGCAAGCAGTTACAAAGTCTGACTTTCTTCCAAACAAATATTTTGGATCAGTTCCTCCCCTTTATGATGAGAACTATTTACATTTCAACGTTTTCTCCACCGAGTTCAATTAGCGTAAATTGTATTTAATTAAGATTCCATCTCTATTGGACAGTAAAATAATGCTTAGGGCAAACTGGGATTTATTTGTTTAAATAAAAAAGTTGTTAAAAATAGTGCTTTCCTCGTACACGGTAAATGCAGCTTTAATTCGACAGTAGAGGCAATAGTACATTCTAACGGGATCAAATAATTTGTTGCACTAGGCGAGATAACTCGGAAATTTCGGAAACTAATGTGAAATTTACTAAAGATTAAATTTCACTGATCGCCAAACCCATGGATTCGGGATTTTCGAACACTATAGTATGTTTCGCATTTAGCCCCCAGAGTATTTTCCTCAAAGTGTATCTAGCGCCGAAATTTTAATATGTAAAGTTGTAATTTATTAATTTGAAATCGAATATAGCCATGATACACTCCATCGGCGCTGCGGTGATGGTGGCCAACCAGAAATCGCAACGTTTTCTTTATTTTCGCTGAAAATCTCAATAGTACACGCTCTCCAATATTAAGAGACATCCCGCGACGATCTGATTACTCGGAATTTCAGTCATTCTTTATCCCACCTTGGATGTGTTGGGAATTGCGAACTTGACAAGTTTTTTTTTTCTTTTCCAAACAAATGCAGTTTATCCTGTAACGGGCAACCAATCCTCTGGTTTTGGCAAAAAAAAACAGCAACCAGTGGCTGGCAAGAAAAGTTCATGTTTCTATTTGGCTGGTTTCCAATAGATAAATGAACGTGTCTAAAGTAGATGGGAACAATGCCAAAAAGACCAGCATGTTCCAAATTCTGCTTTAGACTTTGAATGTCACCGCCCTCCACTTGCACATGATGGAGATGTGGGCATGCAATCTCAATCTCACACTTACACACATATCGAGTTTGGGAGAACTATGACGATTAAAGCTGTAGCCGTTCACCTATTCAAAACAGTGTGGCTTGAACAGAAATCAGTTTGGGCATTGTTCACCTACAACTCGGTGAAAACAGGTAAATACAAAATAAGTTAAGATCGGCAGCATATAGTGGCCGCAAACGTTTGAAACAAATTATTCAACGGTGGCAAATTTAACAATCGATTGTTTAAGCAAATGTTCAAGCCCTTCAAATCAATGAAACGCGACGCGACGCCTGAACGAATTACTTGATTGTATTTGCCATTTCATCATTTGCAACATAATTTGCAATGATGTACGCAATCCACGCAAGATTTGCAACAGGTGTCACGGTATTTAGCCACCAGTCAGCACAAAGTTTACTGCCCTACCTAGACGATTCCTCCTCTCGCCCCACCCAATTATGTAAAGATCGTGATTCATACGTTCGTGAATCTGTTAGACCGAATTAACTGCGCAAATCTTTCAAAAAAAGACCATTAACGACCTGCACATACACACTATTTCCCATACTGTTGATTTTGATTGTTTCTATGGTTGGAACGAAAATTGGACGCAGATCGCGGAAATATCTAGATTTCACGTCGGAAACTCTATTAATCTTATTCCCTCGCTGAGTTTAGATGAACTGTGGACCGGATCGATCAAATTGGCCCCGTCTTAGGTATGGTCCAAACTTCATGACCTCTTCGATTAATGTTAACCGTTTCTTTAAAACAAATGCGTATTAAAACATGCGATTTGTTCAGCTATATCTGGCATTTAGTGATAAGCGGGGTGTTTTCAAATCTACTAGTTCGCAATGTTCTACCTGACCGGCACAGCGAAATGGAGGAAACATGAAAAAAAAAGTGACTGGAAATAGTGATGAATTGGAGGAGACAAGTACATAATGCGCTGACTGGCGAAGTAAGAGAAAGTTTTAACCGGGCCAGTAAAACACATAAGTTGATTCAACTATTTAAAAAAACGGAGCAGGCTGCTCGCCCTTATATCCTGTACAAATACCAGTGTTCTGGTTAATAATGCCCATTTTCACGGGAAAACAAAAAAAAACCTCGATTAATTTTCATTTTATAATTTAAAAACAAACAAATTATTATCCAGCACATTTCTTAGCCAGATTTGTATAAGAAAGGAAAATTTGGAAAATGAAATAATCGAAATAAATCACATTTATAGATGAGTTTTTACTTGATTTTGTTTCCTTTTTTTAAAAGGAAAAAAATACATACCCAACATTTCTTTTCTCCTTTGAGTGTGAGGCTGATCCGTGTAGACCCATTCAAAATCGTCTCTTTTCATTTTGATCCCTATGCTGTCGGGTACTTAATGTGAACGTGTGTGCAGTTTCACTGTCAGTGCTGCTTGTGAGCGCTGCCAGTTCATTCACCCACCCGTTAAGCAGCAATAACGCAGGGACGGCAAAAAAAACTTTCTGCAACGTACTGTACCCATGGGATGGGTGGGGGCGTGCTCCAGAAAGACTCAGATTGGCAGAGGTCCAAACAGGTGAGTGTGAAAGAGAACGCGAGGAAAGTTGAAATAAAAACAAAACACAGATGGTTGCTGAAATTAATGTATTTCTTTTTATATATATATATATATATATATAAAATAAAAATAAGGAGATTGCATTGAGGGTTGCAGGCTGTATTGAGAGAAACTGAGTGTGGTGGGTTGATAGACTGGTCGCTCTGAAATGTAAACTTTTTTTTGGCGTTAGTGCTATCTATTGGCACATGGCAACAAGGGCAAATCATGAAGGACAGGAAGTGGAATGAAGTCTCGCGGTAGTTGCTCGCAGCGCCCGAGCGGATGGTGGCTGCCGTTTTTTTTGTTGCGAGATTTGCTGCTGATATTTTCTAGTTAATTGTTGGTGAGATAAAGCACGGGGAGGAAACTGAAAGGGAAGGAGCTCGAATTCTGTGGGGTGTCTTTTTTCTTCTTAAAAACCTCTGAAATCTGGGAAAAAAAAATGGCTTCGGGCGACACTTTATACATCGCGGCAGACGGCTCGGAGATGCCGGCCGAGATCGTGGAGCTTCACGAGATCGAAGTGGAGACGATCCCGGTGGAAACGATCGAGACCACGGTGGTAGAAGGCGACGTGCACCAGCCCATGATCGCCCTGCAGCCCCTCAGCGACGACCCGAGCCAGGTCCACCAGGAGGTGATCCTGGTGCAGACGCGGGAAGAGGTGGTCGGGGACGACGCCGAGCTGAGGGCCGAGGACGGTTACGAGGACCAGATCCTGATCCCGGTGCCGTCGGCGGGCGCCGAGGAGGAGTTCATCGAACAGACTCTGGTGACGGCCGTCTCCGGCAAGAGCCGCATCAAGAAAGGGGCCGGCAAGAAGGCCACCAAGAAGAGCTACCTGAACGATGGGGGGCTGGACAGGACCGGCAGGAAATGGGAGCAGAAGCAAGTGCAGATCAAGACCCTGGAGGGGGAATTTTCGGTGACAATGTGGGCTTCGGGTGAGTACATGGGGAGACAAAACGCTCGGCATCGGTGCGTGTGGAAGTAAAGGGGAGGATGAAAAATAACGACCAGCAACCGAAATGCGCGCATTTGCGAGCTTTCTCTTCAGCTCTAGGGCGTGTCCCGCCGCAGCGGGAGGGGGAGGGGGAAGAAACGGTGAACAGGCGAAGGTTTCGGTGTTTTCCGTCGCCCGGTTGGAACTCGAGCGGTTTCTGAATGTTTTTGTTTTGAAGGGAAGCCATGTTTCCCCAGGTTATGGGCGCCGCCATGTCAGTATGGCCGCCCGAAAACATGGCTTCCCGATGGGGGAAGATGGCGGCTGAAGATGGCGGGCGGTGCAGGAGCGAGTGCGCTGCTGCTGTTCGGGCCTTGGCGCTGCTCTGACCGTTAGGCCCTCACTCGCGCTAGGCCTCATGGCGTAGTTCGACTTTCAGCCGCCGCGCAACCGAACCTGCTGCACGTCGTACGTCACTGAGCAAGAGGAGCAGTGTGGAAGGGTGGGGACTTGTGATTGACAGCAGCCCCAAAGCCAATGGGATGGGTGTATTCCTTCGGAGAAGCCAATGGAGTGGGCGGAGGGCGGGAGGTTACAATCAAGTTCGGTAGACGCGCAGCGGCGCCGAAGTGGGTGGTGCGGAGAGAGGGAGATCGCTGGCGGCTGTAGCGGGAGCGAAGAGACTCCATCTCAGCGGCTCATTGTTGGTCACTTCTGCCTCCTTTCTCTCTCTCCGATCCTTGCGAGTTAGATTTGGAAAAATCAAGTTCGTCCCTTTTTTTTGTATTCTTCTAATTAAAAGAAGGGGGGAGGAATTCTGGTGTCTGGGTTTTGTGGTGTTGGCTATTTTCTTCTTTTAAAATGTTGATTTTCCTAACCAAGCTTCGAAGATGCAACAATGTGATATTCAAATTTTTATACGCTTTTAAAGGTTAGCTGCCCGTGGATCTGGTACCGTGTTTGAAATGAAATCATTTTCCGTTCTTGAGGTAGTGAGGCAGTTGTGTAAAGAACAGTTTGACGTCCTGTGTTTAAGATTTTGTAGATGCCATTGCGGTCAGAATGTAAATGAGACTTTGTATAATGTAAAGCCAAAATTTTAATAGGTGGCATATTTTCCCTCCACTTTTTTTCTTCAATCGAAAGGTTGATGGGTGTGAAACTAGTTATAATTGTGAACGTTCAAGATGTATTTTCGGTAAACTTAACCCCCCCACTGATATGCAATATCAGTGAAGTTCATATTAGAAGAAAGTGTAATCCCTTAGTGCCCCCCATCCCCAAGACAGCAGGAATCCATTGACAACCCGGTTAGAGAAGACATTGTAATCCAAAAATCCAACTTGATCTTCAATAATGTGCAAAATTTATGTACATCCTAGGTTTTGGTGGCTGTTTATCAAAAGACTGGCCAACTGCGTAAGTTGAGTAGATTATTGTTCTGTGCTGAGATCAGATCATGTGTTCAAATCACGCGTAATAAAAAAAGTGTTTGAGAAACTCAGATTGTCTCCAGCTCTCTTAGCTTTCAGAGATAACACGGTGTAGAGCTTTCATCTCTGTTTACCAACATCTGTAGCGTTTTGCTTTTATATACATTTGTGTAATAATATATAGTTGAAGTTTCAGAAGATGTTAGTGATTCTTTGTAAGTTATGAAAATAAAATTGTTGATGTTGCTGTTTGTTTTTCAGCGTCATTCATAGTACAGGCATCTTGGAATAGCCAGCTATTTAGTCTTGCGCAACCTACTTAAATTTGGTGTGCAAGTTTTGATTTTTAATCTTGTTCGTCCTAGTTGCTTCATATTCATAAAATTAGCATTTCTTCTCTACTTTCAAACGTTTGGATTTATGTAGAAGCAGCTGATGTTTGGTATTTCTATTGAAAGTAGCTTCATTGTTTTAGATGCAGGTGCTTCAGATTGTGAAATATGTTATGAAAGCAAAGCTTGGCAGGTAGATTAGTGAACTGAAGAGAGACTGAGAGAAGGTTTCTTTCCAACTTCCTTTTTTCCCCTTAAAACAACTGCAATTGAATTGAAATTAAAGACTAAAACATTAAAATTGTGTTCTTGAAAATATGACTGGAGCAGATGGATCTGTAACTAAAGGCAGCATAACATGGAAGGGTCTCTGTTAGAATATTGTCTGATTTTTGGGTGCCATTTTAAGTAGGAAGACAAGGCATTGAAGAGGGTGCAGAGGAGATTATCCAAACAGTATCGGGGGTAAGGAATTTCAATTGTGAAACCATAAGAAATAGACGCAGAATCAGAACAGTTGATTTGCCCCATTGATTCTGCTCTGCCATTGAATCATGGCTGATATGTTTTTCAACTCCATTCTCCTGTCTTTTCCCATAATGCTTGATCCCCTTACTAATCACGAATCTATCTGTCTCTGCCTTCAAAGATACTCAATGACTTGGCCTCCAGTCTTCTGCGGCAATGAGTTCCACTGATTCACCACTTCGGATTGAAGAAATTCTTCCTCATCTCAGTTCTAAAAGCCATCCTTTCACTTTAAGACCATGCATTCAGATCATAGTCTGTCCTATTAGTGGAAACCTCCTTTTCTGTGTCCACCCTATCCTGGCCCCAGTATTCTAAAAGTTTCAATCCAAAACGCCCCACCCCCCAGATCCATCCTTCTAAACTTCGAGTACATACCCCGAGTCCTCAACAGCTCTTATGTGATAAGCCCTTCATTCCTGGGATCATTCTGTTGAACCTCCTCCAATGCCAGCTCATCCTTCCTTGGATATGGGCCCCAAACGGGGCGTGGAATGCATTGCTGGAGAGGGTAGTGGGGTCGGCCTTATTAGGGGCATTTAAGCAGCTATTAGGTAGGCATATGGATGATAGTATAAGGTAGGGGTGGAGGTTAGATAGGCCTTAGGTTTAGGGTAAAAGTTTGGCAAAACATCGTAGGCCGAAGGGCCTGTACTGTGCTGTACTGTTCTATGTTCTAAACTGCTCACGATATTGCAGTATGACCAGAGCTTTCTATAGCCCCAGCAGTACATCCCTGTTCTCCATCTAGCTCTCTTGAAATGAATGATAGCACTGCATTTGCCTTCCTAACTGACCAGCATGTTAAATTTAAGAGATTCCTGAACAAAGATGTGGGAAATCAGAACCTGGAATTCTTCTCCTTTTGAGTAATAAAATGTTAAAGGAATACTTTTTAATGCAGGTATTCAAAATACTTGTATTTTGATTTAGAGTAGCTCAAAAGAAACAGTTTCACTGCCAGGTAACCATAGGATGCAAATTTAAGATAATGGCAAGTTCAAGGGGTGGGGGAATGGATTTATGATGGATTGGGAATTGTAGCACAATGCTAATGGAATAGTAATCTAAAGATCAGGCATAATGACTCCAGATTTAGTCTCACTGCAGCTCAGGAGTTTAACTTCAGTAAATCTGGAATGAAAAACTAATATCAATGATAGTGACCATGTAAGTCCCAGGATTGTTGTAAAAACCTATCTAGTTTGCTAATGTCTGTTAGGAACAAATCTGTTGACCCAGTCTGGGCTATGTATGATTCCAGACTCGAGATGAAGTGTAACTGTCTTCTAGAGTTGTGTGTCACTCAATTATAAACAAAGTGGGCTATGGTAACCCATTAAGGAATAATCAATAGAAGTTGAGCTTGCCTTCTGAAAGTTACTATTGAATCTGATTGGAATGGATGCAGGGCTGTGGGGAGAATATAGGACATTGGGCTCATTGTTATATCTTTCAAAGAATTTGTATATGCTCAAATAAGGTGACCATCCTATCGTGCTGTATGATTTTATCTAACTGTTTACTGCTAGTATGTTGTGGAATAGTTACTGGTACACTGGTCTGCTTGAATAGCTAGCCGTATGTTTACTTGGTAAATACTGCACTGTAACCTAAGTATTTGGTCTCTAATTATTTAATTAATTTCCAAAAATGAGTCTCATTCTTTTTCTGTTGCTTTTGGTCATAGAATCATACAGCACGTAAACAGACCCTTTGGCCCAGTTCGTCCAACCAGTCCATGCCATACATAATCCCAGACTAAACTAGGCCCACCTGCCTGCTCCTGGCCCATGTCCCTCCAAACCTTTCCTATTCATGTATTTCTCCAAGTGTCTTTTAAATGTAATTGTACCCACATCTGCTACTTCCTCAGGAAGTTCATTCCATACGCGAATCAGCCTTTTGTGTAAAAAAAATTTGCCTGTTATGTTTTATATAAATATCTCTCCCCTAGTCTTGAAATTCTCCATCCCAGGGAAAAGAAAACTACCACTAACCTGAACTATACCTCTCATTATTTTATAAACTTCTTTCAGGTCACCTGTCAACCTCCTACAAACAACTGCAAAGGTGGAAAAAGTCCCAGCCTATCCATGAGTTAATTTGAGGTGAAAATAGTTCCTCACTTTTTGTACCTGAATTAAATTGTTTTCTGGAGCTTAACTCGCATAGTTAATTGACCAAAGCACACTTGTGCATGTATTTCAGCCACATCATCTGCTTGAAAAACATGAACTTTGTTAAGCCTTTAGTTTGGAAAAAATGCATCTTTCAGCGTGTAAATAATTTTAATACATCATGACTTAAACCCAGGCCTTTAGACAACCCCCATCTTTCTATTGGTATTTTTTAAATCATTTTCCATAATTATTTATCACCAGGAAGATGGTATGCAGAGTAAGTGTCTGTCTGTCTGTTCTAGGAGATAGCAGGAATAATTAGGGTGTGACCTTTGCTCCAACTCTTGTACAAATGACTGTCCTCTTAAACCAGTGGCTTGATATTGTCTATACCAAAGGCTTAGAGTTAACACTAGATATTTTTCTGCAGTACCCACAAGGCTTCTGAATAAAAGAACCTCCTGGTCATCTCAACTGATGGCACAGAATCTGACCCTCCAGGTTGAGTTCCACCTAAATCATCTGCTTTTGCCTGTGTATGAACAGATTTACCCAAATTGGCAGACAGAGCTATCAAGATTTTGTACTTTTTTTTTTTTTTAAAAAGTAATTTTGATCTCTCTGCACAAGGGAGGATATAAACGTACAGCATCTCAACCAGTAATCTTAGTGTTCTGGAGCTCAGATTTTGTCAGTTATTGGTTAAAGGCTCATTCAGGCCACATTGGATGAGACAGTATGAAAAGCTATCAATTAGTTAGGGCACTGTAATGTCAATGCATCACCTGGCTAAATGAGCTGGTAAGTTGTTTTACTCGTAATTGAAGTAGATGCATGGCTGCTTTGCCTTATATAAAAAAGGGAAATTTTCATATTTTGGGTTTTCAAGTAGTTACTTGCAATGGAGGCAAAATAGTGAAGGTTGCCTAGGTCACTGCGTGTTGCCCTAAGTGAGGGGATGAGTAAATTGATCTGTAATATCTGGAGTTTGGAAGAATTAGAAGTGAAACACTTGAAATGTTCAAATATGAAGAAAAGCCTTGACCGAGGTGAGTCTGAAACTTTTCTCTTGCTTGGGGAATCAAAAACAAGGGGGCATAGTTATAGTTTAATGAGCCTAAACTAAACATTTTGACCTGTGATGAGGGGAGATCTCTTCATTCAAAGAGGTGTAAATGATTAGATTGGTCCACTCCCTAGAGTGTAGCACCATTATTGAGTATATTACAGTTAGACAGATTTTTGAATTTGGGGAATATGTAGGAAGAAAGTGACGTTGAGGTAGAAGATCATATTGAATGGGAAGGCTCATGAGGCTGTCTCGCCTTCACTTTTTCTGTTGTTCATTTCTCTCTATCAGCAGTACAACCTATTCCCTCAAGATAAATGTGATTTTTAAAACTCCAGGAGCACTATATACAGAATTTTATGTATCTGTTTGAAAAAAAATTAAAATTGACAGTTTTGTAAAGGGTCTAAATTAAGATAATTACTCCATTAAATATCTGCAGTGCTGCAGATAACTATCCATTTCTGAGTCATGGAGACCATTTGCCTGATTTGGATCTTTAATTTTCAGTTTATCTAGGCAAGGTCCACCTTTTAAAAAATTTATCTTTACTTTTACAATCACAGTTTTACTGTTGAGTCAAATTGAGTTACTGCCACAAGTTTCCTGGCTATTCCCTTTACTCTTACTTGCCCCGTCTTCATTATTAAAAGTAAAGCTTTCCACATAAGATTGAAAGTGTACAGATTTGGAAAGCAATTCTGGACGTTCCATAGGGACTTCACCCACAAATGCATTATGATGACTGGGTGTGTTTTTTCTCCAATTTGATTACATTGTACTGTTTTGTTTTCTTCTTAATTGGGCTCCCCTGACACATCTTTCATAATTTTGTACCCTTCTCACTAAATCTGTCCATAATCTTTTGAGCTAGCAAAACCAGCTTCACAAATCTGCAGATGGAATTTAAGCCCCTCATCCCTGGGAACCATCCCAGTGTATTCTTGGACCCTCTTGAGGCTTGCAACATTCTAGCTGAGTCCTAACCTACGATATGTATAAATTCAGTATGATTTCTTTACTTTTTATACTGCATATTTCTGTTTAACACACAGATCCTCTGTTTATAAAAACTTCTATACAGGCAGGACATATTAATAAAACTATATAAATTTCAACAGACAATTTACTGGAGAAGGTCTCTTCTTACCCAAGTCTGTCTTTATTCAATTAATTCCAAACTCACCAGCAATTTGCCTTCCTCGCGCCACCCCATATAGTCAGAAGCATCACCCTGAACAGGAACTTTGCCAGGAGAAACATCTACCAGAACTCCCCTTTATCTTGGGGTGTGGGTGTCAGTGGCTGGCCCAGCATTTATTGTCCATCCCTAATTACCCTTGAGAAGGTGGTGGTAGGCTGCTGTTTTGAACCACTACTGTCCATTTGGTGTAGGTAGACCCACAATGCTGTTGGGAAAGCATTCTAGTATTTTATCCTAGTTACACTGGGAATGGCAATATATTTCCAAGTCAAGATGGTGAGTGGTGTGGAGGGGACTTAAAGGTGACTGTGTTCCCATGTTTCAGCTGCCCTTGTCCTTGATGGAAGTAGAAATGGGGGGTTTGGAAGATGCTGTCTAAGGAGGCTTGATGGACTTTGCAGTGTATCTTGCAGATGATACACACTGCTGATACTGAGTGTCATTATTGGTGGAGGGCATGAAGGTTTGTGGATCTGGTGCCAATCAGATGGCCTGCTGTACTGGATGGTGGCAAGTTTGGCGTTGTCTACTGCAGTTTATGGTGGGATAAATGAAATTCTCTGTTATCACTACCCTGTTTTTACTTTGTTCGAAAGTTTGCTTGCAATTCTAAGCAAGTAGGGAATATTCCATGACACCCCTGATTTATGCCTTGTAGATGGTGAACACACATTGTAGAGTTAGGAAGTGAGTTACTTGCTGCAGGATTCCTAGCCTTTTGTTCGGCTCTTGTAACCACTGTTATATGGCTAGTCCAGTTCTGTTTCTGGTAAATAGTAAGTAAGCAATACCACAGACGCACACGCGCGCACAAGTATTGATAATGGGGTCTATCAAATGTGATGGGGCTATATGTGGATTCTTGGGTACAAGTGTTACTTGCCACTTCTCTGCCCAGATCTGAATGTTGTCCAAGTCTTAATGTATGTTGACATGGTCTACTTCACTGTCTGAGTCATTGCAAATGGTACTGTATATCGTCAGCAAACTTGTTTAATTTTGATTTTATAATGGAGGGAAGGTTATTGAAGCAATTGAAGATGGTTGTGCCTAGGACACTGGACTGAGGCGATCCTGAAGTGGAGGTTATTAGCCTCCATCACAGCCATCTTCCTGCTATGTATGACTGATATGACACTGACCAGAGGAGATCCTTTTCCGTGATTCACGTTGACTTTAGTTTTGCTCAGGTTCCCTGATATCACATTTAGTGAAATGTGGCCTTGGATCCCAAGGTAGTCAACGCTCCTCACATCTGAAATTTAGCTCTTTTGTCCATGCTGGAACCAAGTCAGGAACAGCAGGTCCTTTTTGAAGTCATTTTCAGACTGGCTGACTCACTGCATTAGCCATGTTTCAGTTAATTATTTTGCTTTTGTTTTTATAAGTAATTATAATGGTATTAATACTGACCACTGAAATAGCT
This sequence comes from Rhincodon typus, assembly GCF_021869965.1. Taxonomy (NCBI): domain Eukaryota; kingdom Metazoa; phylum Chordata; class Chondrichthyes; order Orectolobiformes; family Rhincodontidae; genus Rhincodon; species Rhincodon typus. Next base: position 34,270,863 of record NC_063339.1, on the reverse strand, counting down.
TCTACTTACTGCAATTCATCCCCCAATTCTAGATCCAAAATTTTGTCCTCATTTTACTGGAAACATGTAAGAAGGTTTTCCTGTGTACATTTTGGAAGTCCCTCTTCCTGTTTTTGCTTTTCCATTGCCTTTTTTTTTCTGTGATTCCCTACTGCAGTGTATGGTGAGTTAAATGAAATTCTGTGTTATCACCACTCTGTTGTTTTGCTTTGTTCTAAAGTTTCCTTGTAGTTCTGCTTCGCCAGCTACTTGCCACACTGATAATGTAACATCCTCTCCTTAATTCTAATCAACTGGTTTCTGCCTTTTGAAACTTCAATTATTTCTGTAGCTGCCACAATAAATGTGAACTATACAACCAACCTATTTCATTCCTATTTTGCCTGATTTGTAGCTTCTATTCTCTCCTATATTTCCCATTCATGCCATCTGTCTGCAAAAAGCAAAGCATTTGTTGTCAAATGTGCACTGAGACCCACTCAACACAACTATTTCACTTCTGGCAGAATTTGCCCTTCCAGGATTGACCCGATCACACGTCTGCAAAGGTGTGCCATACAAAGACACCCTGTCTAGGATGGATTGTCATCATAGCAAACAATGTTACTTGCTGTATTCCCTTTTAAATCTGGCTCCAGCTCGTTTCAAATCATGCGTACAGATTGTAACCACTCGCCATGTAAAAAGGTTTTTCCCATCTTGCCACTGGTTCTTTGGCCACTCACTTTAAATCTTTATTTTCTGATTCTTCTTCTCCCTTCTAGTGGGAACAGTTTTTACTTGTGTACACTGTTCGGATAATCATGATTATGAACAGGCACTCTAAACCCATCTTAAATTACTGTTCAGATCACCTGAATGGTCCCTTTCGCTTGACTGTTCTTTGTCATGACAGATTTTCACTTGGTCTTTATGGGTATGATAGTGGGTTTGTTATTGATCTAGTAGTCAAGATTAATGGATAAACAGTATAGAGTTTGAAGGTTAAATCAACCATGGCCATTGGGAAATTTAAATACAATTAATTAAAAATCTGGAGAAAAGAAATTGAACATGTAACTACTGGATTCTTGTAAAAGTTCATCTGTTTTCATAATGACCATTATAGGGATGCAATGCACTGTCCTTGCCTATTCTGGCCTCTTTCTCTGAAATTGTCTGACAAGCTTCTGTGCTGTATTTCCCTCCTATTGCTCATCCACGTGCTGTTCCTTGGCTACACCCTTGAAAAACAATGCATTAATTTCCATGTGTTGCTGATGACAGCTAGCTGTACTGTCATTTTGTTTGATTTCCCCACTATATCAAAATTGTTTAAAAATTGCAAGAACTGCAGATGCTGTGAATTGGAAACAAAAAGGGAAGTTGCTAGAAAAGCTCAGCAGGTCTGGCGGCATCTGTGAAGAGAAATTGGAGTTAACATTTCGAGTCCAGTGACCTTTCCATAGAAGTGATAGCTAGGAAAATGGTTTATATGCAGAAGACAAGGTGGTGGTGGTGGGGGGAGGGTAGTAAATGACAGGTGGGGACAGAGCCCAAAGAGAGAGAAGACAGTTGGACAATGAAAGGAGTGGATAACAGTCTGGCTGGGAGAGTGAATAGCTGTTTAATGACAGTCTATGTGATAACACAACCTGGTGCGTTGGTTGGGGGCTAGGGCATGAGAGAGTTCAGACCCTAAAATTATTGAACTTGATTATTGAGTCCCGAGGGGTGCAGGGTCCCCAAACAGAAAATGAGGTGTTGTTCTTGCAGCTTGCACTGAGCTTCGCTGGAACACTGCAGCAAGCATGAGACAGATGTTGGCCAGAGAACAGGGTGATGTGTTAAAGTGGCAGGCAACTGGAAGCTCAGGGCCTTTTCTGCGAGCAGGACATAGGTGTTCCGTGATGCAGTCACCCAGTCTATGCTTCATTTCCCCAATGTGGAGGAGACCATCTTGTGAGCAGCAAATGCAGTAGACTAGATTTTGTGAATACAGGTAAAGTGTTGCTTCACTTGGAAGGTATGTTTGGGCCTTTGGATGCTGATGAGCGGGGAGGTAAATGGGCAGATGTTACACCTTTGGTTGCAGTGGAAGGTGCCATGAGTCTGTGGGGGAAATGTTGGGAGTGAAGGAAGAGTAGACCAGGGTGTCCCGGAGGGAACGGTCGCCGCAGAAGCCGATAAGGGAAAGGAGGGGATTATGTGTCTCGTGGTGACATCTCACTGGAGGTGGTGGAAATAGCGGCTGATGATCTTCTGGATGTGGATGTTGATGTGGATGATGGTGGGATGGTAGGTAAGGACACGGGAAATCCTATCACTGTTGTGGGAGGGAAGAGAGGGGGTGAGGGTGTAAATGCGGGAGAAAGGTTGGACCCAGTTGAGGGCCCTGTCAACAGTAGTGCTGGCGAGTCCTTGTTTGAGGTGGGCATTTCGGAGCCTCCCTTGTCGAAGTTGGCCTCATCGGAACATGTGCCATGGAGACGGAGGAACTGGGAGAATAGTCTTTCCAGGAAGCAGGGTATGAGGATGTATAGACCAGATAGCTCTGGGAGTCGATGGGTTTATACTGGATATTAGTGGCCAGTCTATCCCCAGACATGGAAACAGATATCAAGGAAGGGAAGGGAGGAGTCAGAGATAGACCAGGTGAAAGTGAGGGTGGGGTGGAAATTGGAAGCAAAGTCGATGAACTTTTCCAATTCCGATCGAGAGAGGGAAGCAGCACCAACGACATCATTCGTATGTTGGAGAAAGATTTGTGGGTAGGGGCTGAAATAGGACTGGAACAAGGAATGTTCCACCTACCCCACAGAGAGACCGACATAACTACACCCCATTTGGGTACCCATGGCCACCCCTCTGACCTGAAGACAATCACAGGATTTAAAAGAGAAGTTGTTTAGGGTAAGGATGAGCTCCGCTAAGTGGAGGAGGGTGGGGGTAGGTCCGAACGGTTCAGGTCTCCGTTCCAGGAAGAAACATCCAGAAGATTATCAGCCACCACCTCCAGTGAGATGCCACCACGAGACACATACTTCCCTCCCTTCCTTTGTCGGCTTTGCGGGGACGGTTCCGTCCGGCACACCCTGGTCTACTCTTCCTTTGCTCCCAACAGACTCGTGGTACCTTCCACTGCAACCAAAGACCATCCTGGTGGAGGTTGGATGTGTAAAGGGATTGCATGTCCATAGTAAAGAGAGGCAGCTGGAGAATGCAAACTGGAAATTCCAAAACTGGTGTAAAGTGTCAGCGGAATCATGAATGTAAGTGGGCAGGGACTGGACCAGGGGAGAAAAGACCTAGTCAAGGTAGGAAGAGAGGAGTTCTGTGGGTCAGGAGCAGGCTAAAACAGTGCGTCTGCCCAGGCAGTCCTGTTGGTGAATTTTTAGAAGGAGGTAGATGCGAGCTGTGCGGGGCTGGGATACTATCTGCTTGTTTGTCTGATATCTAGTATTGGATGAACTGAAAATAAATCAAATTGAGTAGTTGCAATACCAAAACTTGATTTCTGTCCATGCCACAAAATCTATCCTCTAGCAGCCTACTCTCTCTGACAACTTTCTAAGGTTGAACCAAACTGTTGAAATCCTTTGTCACATTTGATCTCAAGGTGGAGTTCTAATCGAGTATCTGCTGTATCGTTAAAATCCATCTTAATTCTATTACCTGATTCAAGTTCATTAGCTAACTGGTGTTAATAATCTTTAAATTTCTTAGATTGAAGCAGGACTTGGCCAGTCATCCGACTTGGCATGGGAATAAAGCATTATCCCCATATCCTTTGATAACGTGTACCTAGAAGTCTCCGTGATCTCTGTATTGAACTTATTTAATGACTGAGTTTCTACAGCCCTCTTGATACAGAGTTCCAAAGATTCATCACCCTCTAAGTGAAGAAGTTCCTCTTCAGTTCAGTCCCAAATTGCCTTTTATTCTGGTATTGCAGTCACTGGTTTTAGATTCCACAATCAAAGTAGACAATTGCTGCATCTACTAATTAATCTATTAATCCCTTAAGTGTTTTGTACATTTCAATGGAATTGCCACTTTTTCTTTTAGATGCCAGGGAATACAGCCTAAGTCTCCTCAGGGACAGTGCCAACATCCCAGAAATCAGTCCAATGAGCTTCCACAGCATATCCTTCCTTAGGCATGGGGACTCCAGTGGCAATCTCATTAGTGTTCTAAGCAATTGAACCAAGATTTCTTTGCTCCTGTACTCTCATCATCTAGTAATAGAGACTAACATGCCAATTGCCTTATGAATTTTTTTTTTGCTGCACCTGTTTGGTAGCTTTCAGTGATCTATGAAAAAGAATACCTGAGTCCCATTGGACATCAACACTTCCTTGTCTGTCTGTTTGCAAAATACTCTACTTTCATTCTTTCCATGAAAAAACTAGGTAAGCTTGCACTTATCCAAGGTATATTCAATACTAGATATTGGGGCAAATGGGATCAAAGGTTACGGGGAGAAAGCAGGATTAGGCTATTGAGTTGGACAATCAGCCGTGATCGTGAAGAATGGCGGAGCAGACTTGAAGGGCTGAATGGCCGCCTCCTGCTCTTATCTTCTATGTTTCGATGTTATGCTCTTACCCGCTCAACTCAACCTGCCTAAATACCCTGGAACAACAAGGTGCAGGGCTGGATGAACACAGCAGGCCAAGCAGCATCATAGGAGCAGAGAGGCTGACGTTTCGGGCCTAGACCCTTCATCAGAAAAGGGGGAGGGGAAGGGGGTTCTGAAATAAATAGGGAGAGAGTGGGAGGCGGATAGAAGATGGATAGAAGATGGATAGAGGAGAGGATAGATGGAGAGGAAACAAACAGGTCGAAGAGGCGGGGATGGAGCCAGTAAAGGTGAGTGTAGGTGGGGAGTTAGGAAGGGGATAGGTCAGTCCAGGGAGGACGGACAGGTCCAAGGGGGCGGGATGAGGTTGGTCGGTAGGAGATGAAGGTGCGGCTTGAGGTGGGAGGAGGGGATAGTGGCTCCATCCCCGCCTCTTCGACCTGTTTGTTTCCTCTCCACCTAT
>NC_063339.1:34249660-34265739 GCF_021869965.1 Rhincodon typus | reverse complement strand
AGGAAGGGGATAGGTCAGTCCAGGGAGGACGGACAGGTCCAAGGGGGCGGGATGAGGTTGGTCGGTAGGAGATGAAGGTGCGGCTTGAGGTGGGAGGAGGGGATAGTGGCTCCATCCCCGCCTCTTCGACCTGTTTGTTTCCTCTCCACCTATCCTCTCCTCTATCCATCTTCTATCCGCCTCCCACTCTCTCCCTATTTATTTCAGAACCCCCTTCCCCTCCCCCTTTTCTGATGAAGGGTCTAGGCCCGAAACGTCAGCCTCTCTGCTCCTATGATGCTGCTTGGCCTGCTGTGTTCATCCAGCCCTGCATCTTGTCTCGGATTCTCCAGCATCTGCAGTTCCTACTATCTCTAAATACCCTGGAAGCCTCTTTGCAACCTCCACTCATTCCTCATCCCCACTAAATTTCGTATTATCTACAAAATTGGAAATATTACAGTTGGAACCCCTATCCAAATCTATTGATGTAGATTGTGAAAAGTTGAGACCCAAGGACTGATCCTTGTGGTCACAGACAGTCAACCTGAGAATGACACACTTATTCCTGCTTTGTGCTTATTAACTCATCCTCATTCTACTAATATATTGCTTCCAATCCCACATACTTTAATTTTAATTATTACTTCTCTGTGGGACTTCTTTCAAGAGCCTTCTGAAAATCCAAAAACACCACATCCACTGCATTTGCCCCATTTTGACTCTGCTAGTAAGTTCCACAGAAGACTTTGTGACATGTTTGTGAAGCATGATTTCCTATTCATAAAGACTCTGTTCAAGCAAACAGTTATTTTCTATATTTTCAGAATCCACTGTAAATTATTCTAATATTTTTCCTACTGCTGATGTTAGTGTAGTGAATCTGTAGTTCCCTGTTTTCTCTCCTTTGCTCTCATAGGGTTATATTTGCCATTTTCTAATCTACAGACACCATTGCAAAATTAATAGAATTTTCAAAGATGATCACCAGTACATCCACTATCTCTATAGCCATCTTTCAACACTCAAGGGTGAAGGTCATCAGATCCCAGGAATTTGTCAGCTTTCGGGCCCGTTCATTTCCCTTTAATATTGCTGTATTTTTGCTAAGACTAATTTCAGTTTCACACATCATTGCACTGATGTTAGCCTTAGTCCTGCTAAGATGCAATTCGATAAACCGATCCAACCTGCCTCAGAAACAGTCCCAATTACCCAGAAATTAAAGCCTTCCCAGCTGCATCAATTTTCCTGCCACATGTTCACTCGCTTAATCTTCCTATTCTGTGCTAACTTGCATGTAGAACTAAGATTATGGCTGGAGATGTCTTACTTTTCATTCTCTTCCCTAACTCCTTAAATTTTCAGTTTAGGACCTCATTCTTCCTTATAGCAATCTCATTGGTGTTAATATGGACCATGACCTCTGGCTGTTCACCATCCCCCTAAAGAATACCCTGCAGATGTTCAGTTATGCCCTTGACCCTGGCATCAGGGAGACGTCATATCACCCTTGTCACGTCTTGAATCACAGATACAGACTGTTCCCCTAACTGTCGGATTGCCTATACTCTTTTCCTTCTGATCTTCTCACAGCTCAAGACACAGGATGGGCATTTCACACAACTGCCATGGATTAGGATATTTTCAGACTATTTAGTTTAAACTGGAGCTGAGAAAGCAAGAAGTCAAATTACTCACCGTTTCATGCAGTGAATCCAGCTCTGTCTCTGACTGCCTGCCTTGGGGTTCTTTTTCTCACCACCACCTCTAGGTAATGCTGAGTGCCTATCTGCTTCGTCCTCTTGCCTAAATTAGACATTACAACAGTAACATGTAACAGTAAGCTACTTGGTTGGAATGTATCAAATAAATGATAAAAATTGCATTAAATATGGGGATTTAAAAAAAATCATAATGGTCATACTTGCACAGTCAGCAGACCTTTGCCTCTTTACAATTTCTTAAAAAATAGCTGCTTTCCTAAATCAAGATACCTCGGTTCATAAGTGGATTCCACTGCTGTGGTTTAACCCCAATTATGAGTAGTCAGGAAAATTTTCAAGTGATGGACCCTTTCTCATTTATATCCCCAGCGTTCGTTATGGATTCAAAGACGGACAAAATGGAAGGATGCCTTTGATGTATTGACTGCAAAGAAACAAAATTTAAGTTATGTAGTTGCAGGATCATTGTGTTGATTTGATGCTTGCTGTTAGGTGAAATTGCATTTATCACTGCAAGATTGCAGTTAAGGAAATATTTTGACCCTAATTGTAGAATTAATTATCAGCATTAGGTACACGCTGTAAAGTATGAAATCAATATTTCTTTCGTTCCATTTTTTTTTTCGGGGTGGGAGGTGTGGTGGCAGGGTAGCAGTGGCATTTATTTTTAATCCCTAGTTCCCATGGTGGCCAGTCGTGGTGTTACTATAGTGTTTGTGCCAGAGATCCCACAGTGCCTTTAGTTAAGGAGTTTTTGCATATTTAGTCAGCAACAATGAGGGAACAACAGTCCATGTTTGTGTTGGAATGTTTTGTGATCGAGAATCTTGCAGGTAATACTTTACCCATAGTTTTGTTGCCTTCTCCTTGATGGTAAGGTTATGGAATTTTGAGATGCTGTTGAGAAAAGCTCGCTGAGTTGCTGCACTGGATGGTTATGTGCTGAAGCCACACTATTTATAGTAAAGAGGATTAATATTGTATCCAGCTAAAAGGGGCAAAGATCGAGCCCTGTTGTGCTCTAAATAGTCTTGCATTCTTGAATGGACTAACTGTAACCATGTAGCTAGATCTTCAATCTCTGTACTAATTTGAAGTTTGTCAGTGGTGGAGCAGCAAGTGAGTTTCTCTTCCCAGAGTATCCAACTTCCATCCTTCATTTTTAGGTATGTTGTTGAAATGGTTGGGCTGCTAGTCAGTGATGACACCAGGGCAGTGAAGTGTTGGTGCTAGTATCACCATTAAAGGTGAAAGGACAGGATTGTTGCCACATTGGTTTGGACTTGGGAAGTCAATATAAATATTAACCTGCCATTATTTAGCCCAAACCTGCTTATTGTCTAGTCCTAGCAGTTATCTGTGAAGTGTTTCGTGTAGAAGAGTTGAGAATCTAGCTGACCGCTGCAGAACAGTCAGCAAACAGGCCAGCTTCTGATTTTATGTGGGAGGGAAGGCCATGCAGTTAAACAACTGAAGAGATTATTGCAGTGATGTCGTGGAGCAAATCCATAACCATTTTCATTACAAGGTTTTTCTGTTGGGCTTGATTGATTTTCAGTTTTTCTAGACCTAATGATGCATGGCCAGTTAAACACTGCTTTGGAATTATACTGGCCTCTCCTTCTGAAACACAGTTCTTGCACCCATGTCTGAAACAAAGCTGTAATTGGCTGCAGCTAAGGGCTATCAACAACATACCTAAAAGTGAAGGCTAGAAGTTGGATACTCTGGGAAGAGAAACTCACCTCCTGCTCCACCACTGACAAACTTCAAATTGGTAGATAGGTCCAGCTGTATGTAATAGTTAGTACATTTAAAGAAATGTAAGACAGTTTAGTGCACAACAGAGCCTGATAACTGGATACAATATTAATCCTCTTATTTGTTTGTGGAATGTGAGCATCTCTGGAAATGCAGCATAATTGCACTGCCCTAATATCCTTTTGAGAAGAGCAGTCAATGCCTCTTTCTAAATGCAACATCATCTGCAATATCTAGTAGCTCTCCCTCAGTCAATTAACAAAATGGCTTGAATTTTTCATCTGTGCTGACGAGTTGTGTTGGCAGATTCCATCGAAATCCATTATTAGCTTAGGAAACAGAACAAATTCCTTTAAAACTACATCTTGTTTCTGCTTTTCCAAGCTGAATAATCTTACATTAATTTCTACTGTTAGTTTAGTTATTCAAATGAAGAATTCATCAATCAAGTCATAAGCCTTAAATTTCCTTACTAGCCTTTAATGAGTAACTTTTCAAGGTGGCCACTTATGATTCTGATTAAATTTTAAACTGTGTTCAAAGACTGCAAACTATTTAATTCAGCAACGTGTTAAGAAGTGAAATCTAATCTGGTCCCACTCATTTAGGCAATGCAACAACTTCTGTTTCATGACCTCTTGTGTCTAATTAGTTTGTCAAGAGATTTTGAGGTATTTGGGTCTCAAATATTGTTTTTTCTGCCTTTCAGATGATAAAAAAACTGATATTGACCATGAAACTGTGGTGGAGGAACAGATCATTGGAGAAAATTCTCCACCCGATTACTCTGAATACATGACTGGGAAGAAACTTCCCCCTGGTGGGATACCAGGCATTGATCTCTCTGACCCAAAGCAGCTGGCAGAATTTGCAAGGTAAGCAGTTTTACAAACATACATTCCTTCAAATCTATCGAGATCAGCGAAATCAGAGGGGCTGCTATAGTTCAGAAAGAAAGGAAACCCATGACCGCCATTACCTCAGAGGAACAAGGACTGCTAAGTAAGTAGGGCTTTGTCTGGGAGCAGTTTTTTTTAAAATAAGTTATTTTCTTTTCCTATGTTCTTCACAAAGTAGGCACCTGAAGTAAATAAGAACAAGAGTAAGCATTCAGCCCTTAGAACTTGGTCCACTGTTCATTATGATCATGGTTGATCATCCAACTCAGTACCTTGATTCTGCTTTTGTTTCATACTGTTTGAACCCTTTAGCCCTAAGAACCAAATTTAATTCCTTTAAAACATTCGATATTTTGGCCTCAACCATTTCTTTGGCAGAGAATTCCACAGCCTCTTAACTCTGGGTGAAGAAACTTCTCCTGATCTCAGTCCCAAATGGCCAACTACATATCCTTAGTCTCCCTAGTTGTGCACTCCCGGTCATAGGAATATCCTTCCTATATTTAGGCCTGTTGGAGTTTTATAGATTTATATCAGGTCCCCCACTCATTCTTCTGAACGTAACTGATCCAGTCTTTATTCTTAAGTCTGTCCTTCCATGCCGGGAATCAGTTTGGTAAACCTTTGTTGTACTTGCTGCATAGCTTGAATATATCTCCTCCGATAAGGAGACCACAACTGCACACGGTACTCCAGGGCTATCCAAGGTCTTGTATAATTGCAACAAGACATTCTTGCTCCTGTACAGCACTATGCTAGTTAAATAATCAATATTTAGTAATTTAAATTTAATGAGCTCATTATGCCAACTTTCATGAAGTTTCAGAAATATTACAGTGCAGAAGGAGGCTGTTCTGCTTATAGTGCTTATGCTGACTTGTTAAATGAGTGCCAATTTCCTGCTTCCTCATATCCCTGCATGTTATATAATTATCCAGTGTCCTCTTGAATGCCTTTAGGATGTTGTTTTAATGGGAAGAATTTAAAAAAAAAAAAAAAAAAATTGGTCTCACTCAAGTTAATGAGGATTGCAGGGAAATGAGGATCCTACTTCCTGATATGGAATGTATATTCTCTTGCCCAGAGGGATACTTGGCTAAATCCAGGGACCTTAGGCTCATGTTGGCAATTTTTAGACTAGACTCCATGGTGTGAAGAGATACTGTGGGAACTTAAAATGGTGTCAGTTCCCATTACATTATGTGCAAGTTTCCCAACAGTTTGTGAGGCATAATTATCCTACCCACTAGGGAAATTTATCAAACTGTTTAACTGAATCTCGTCTCCTAGTGATTAGCCTGCCATTCCAGGTTACTAGTGAGCCAGACTGATTATCAAATCATGACCAAGCGCTCTGGCACAAGTATTGGATTTCAGAGATTGTCTTTGTGAGTGTATTGTTCCTATAAGCCCGTTTTCTGACCTGTATATACATGAATATTAGGAAGTAGCACATTCAGTAAGATAAAAGCTCATCTGATAGCAACTTCAAAATTGCCTTCCCACCTACCCTGGTAACCTTTCACCTCCTTGCTTACCAAGAATCTTGAGTATTCCCAATTACTCTTTGTATCTGCATACAAACCTTTTGATTCATGTACAAGGACACTAAGATCCATCTGCATCTCAGCTCTGCTGTATCTCATCATTTTAGATGATTATTATTCTTCCTGTCAAAATTGACTATCACTTTTCCAACATTACACTCCATTTGCTATGTTTTCACCCATTTATTTAATCTATCAATATCTTCTTGCAGCCTCCTTAGGTCCTCTTCACAGTTTACTTTCTTGCCAACCTGCGTCATCAGACTTGGCAACCATACCTTCCATCTCTAAATCAAACTTATTTACATAAATTGTAAGCATTGAGGTCCCAGCACTAATTCCTTTGCACTCCCTACTTATTACGTTTTGCTAGCCTGAACAGTATCCATTTATGGCTACTCTCTGCTGCTATTAGCCAGCCAAATTTCTAACCATGCCAATATGCTACCCCTTACCCAATGAGATTTTATTTTCTGCAGTAAATTCTGATGTGGCACCCTGTGAAATACCTTCAACTTACCAAATACCTTCTGGAAATTGTAGATACATTCACCAGTTCCTCTTTACTCCAGCTCATGTTAGCACTTCAAAGAGCTGTTAATAGATGGTCAAATGTGATTGAATTGGACCATCCCTTAATCATGGGAGTTTAGGAAAATTAAAACCACTGCTTTATTAATGAATTAACTCATTAGCCTCTTTTAAGAGCCTAGGATGAAGTTTATCATTACACATGCACAACCCACTGCTCCAGCAATTTATTAAGTTTCACCTCTAGTGATTTTTTTTTTTTTTTTTCTCTGGAGTGTGTTCCATTTCCCAACTTAGCGCTGGGTCTGGGATGTTATTTGTATCTGCTGTATTGAAGACTAAAATATCTGTTCAGTTAATTTGCCATTTCCTTATTTTCAATTATTAAATCTCTAGCCTCATTTTCTATAGGATTGCCATGTACCTTGTAAATTCCGTGCTGTTAAATTCCCTTAGATTTCTGGCTAGCTTTCTCTCATACTTCAATTTTTTTCCTTTTATTAATTTTTTTTAATCATTCTTTGATATCTTTGTTTTGTCCAATATTTTCATCTGTTACCTTTATATCATTAAATGCTTTTTCTTCAGTTTGATATTAACTTCAACATTTCTAGTTAACCACAGATGTTGGGTTTGTCTGTCTGTTTGAATTTTTCTTGCTTGTTGCACTGTATCTATTTTTGTGTATTTTGAAAATTCTGAAATACTGTCTTAAATGTCTGTCACTGCATCTCTGTCTGTTAATCTAATTTGCTGATTTGTTTTAGCTAGCTCTATTTTCATGCCTTCTTAATTTCTCTTATTTAATTTGTAAGTAGTCTTGGACCCACTTCTCTCTCCCTCAAACTGAATATAAAATGCAATATATTATGTTTGCTGCTACTGGGGGTGCATTCACAATGAGATCATTTGTTAATTATTGTGCAGTAATAATCTCTGTTCTCCCTTCCCTTCTTTTAACATGCCCTCTTCTTCAAAGAGGATGCAGGGGACCTCTGATTTATGGAAACCTGTACTTATGAATGTGATAGCATAAAGGGGTACAATTTTAAATATCCAACAAACTGTCATTTCCTGCAGTTACAAATGGCTACTTTGTATTGTCCCACTTGTGAATGGAGCCAGGAACGGAACCCATTCACCACCCTGGGACTGCATGTCATTATTTGATTAGAATGTTTTTGCACAATTCATTTGACATTTCAAATTTTGACATTTTCTCCATGTGAACTGCCTAGCTCCTTGCTCCTTCCCTGTTTACATTCCATGTTGTATTTATTTATTTTCAAGCTTTCTTGAAGAAGAATCTGGCATTCCAACTGTGCTATGGAAAATATTTTTTCTACCTTTTCGTCACTTCTTTTGGTTGAACATTAGATTGTAAAGAACTTCGTCAGAAGTCACATGACACCCAGATTATAGACCAACAGGTTTATTCCAAACCAACCGCTTTCAGAGCGCTGCTCTTTCCTCAAATGAAACTTCAAGATCCACTTCGCCTGACAAAGGAGCAGCGGTCCAAAAGCTTGTGACTTGAAATAAACCTGTTGGACTATAACTTGGTGTTGTGTGACTTCTGGCTTCGTCACCCCAGTCCAACACCGGCACCTCCACATCACGTAAAGAACTTCAGTTAATTAATTGCGATTCTTGTGGTGTGGCTTTGGTAAGATCCTGGTCATTGGGAGTCAGGTACTTCCTTTAGGGATTTAATGACAGCCAATTCAACATCTTTCCTTCAGACAATCTTATAAATGTTGGTGTGCAGTTTGCAAGACAAGGTAAATTGTAGTTGATGGATTTATCAAATGCTCAACATTTGAGTGCACAATTGTAAAACGGGTTTCATGAATCATTAAGTACAATGTTCATTTCCTATGTGTCTTGGTACTTATTGCCACATTCTACACAGGATGAAGCCAAGAAAGCAGAAAGAAGATGATGCACCTAGAACCATAGCATGTCCTCACAAAGTGAGTATGTGAATTGGATAGTGATGATGTAAGTTTGTTATACAGCAAAAATTAGTTGACGTTGATGGATTAAAAGAGATTTAATGGGATTTGTAATTTGTTACTTGCAAGCAGTGGTGGCTGTTCTACTGGTAGAAATTCTTATAAACAAAAAGTACTCTTAAAGAAGCAGGTCATACATTGTATTTGTCACTCAAGTTATGGTGTGTACTACCTTTTGATTGGCACATTTACTTGTAATATTGTTTACTTGCATCTTGGGTTGTGTCGTGCTTCATTTATGTCAAACCTCTGATTGGGAAATCTTTAAAATATAGCTGAAAAGACATTAAATGTATAATTTATTAAAAATGCTAAGCTAAATATACACAGTACTGTATCATAAGATGCTACAACGCAGGTATATGTTACTTGGACCATTAGTTCCACACAGGTCTTCTCAGCAGGGCAGCCATTGGAACTGAGTACCTGTTGGTATGAATTTGAGCTTTCAAGAAGTTCAGCTAATTTCATTTAGTCAGGCTTTGATTTAGATACGTGATCTTATTTCTTTTTAAGAGCCTTTCCGATCTGCTATTCGTAGCTATTGCAGTTGATTCTAAAATATTGGAATGTTGACTATCAACTGGTTTAGGAGTATTTTACAAACTTCATTTGTTCAGCCAATATTGTAAATGGCTCTGTCCCTTTAGGCATTGTCCCTCTTGTCTATACGTCTGTTTGTCTACCTCTTCTCAAAAAGCTAACCCTTGACCTCCCTGTCCTCGCAAACTAACTTCCCATCTCCAAACTCCCGTCCCTCTCCAAGTTCTTGACCAATTTACCATCTTGTAAATCTATTCCTTTGTATAGAATCCATGGCTCAGGATTCAACCCCTACCATGCACATGAAATGGCACTTCACAATGTCCCAAATTCCATCCTGTCTAATTATGACAAATGTAAATCCTCCTTCCTTTTATCCTTTTCAACCTAACTACAGAGGCTGGCACAATTGACCATGCCATCCTCTTCTGTCACTACACTGTCTAACTGAGTGGAACTGCTCTCCTGTGACTCCATTGTTGTCTTTAATCGCAGCTAATGAATTTCCTTAAACTGGATTTATTTTCATGTTTCTGCACTGAAATCTGTATTGCCCTTGCATATATCCTTGACCTTTTTTGCTCTTTCATCTGCATGCTGTCCTTTGGTAAAATCCTCAAGTATAGCATTGATTTTCAAATGCACACTGAATGCAGCAGCTTTACCTCATGCCCACCTCTTGACTGCTCCAGTGCTGTTATGAAATGTTAATCTGAAATGCAGTACTGGATGAGCAGAAATTTCTTCCCAATTAAATAGTGAGAAGATTGAAGCTTTTGTTTTTATTCATACTCCAAATTCCATTCGTTAGCAAATTTCTCCACCCTGTGTCCCTAGTAATGTTAAGAGCTAAAACCAGTCTCTTCATGATTTTGATTCTTAGGTGAACTATAACATTTGTCTAAGACTCCTATTTTCAGCCTGTCTCCCAAAATCCACTTCTCGAGATCATCCAAAACTCTGCTATCTCTTTCTTAACTTGCAGCAAGTCGTGTTCCCTTATTAGCTGTCTTCTCACTTGTCATTTTTATATTGCTCTGATCTCTTTGCGTGCTCTTTTCTCTCGCGCGTTCTCGTCTGAGATTCCTGTACCACTCAAATTGACCTTTTTAGCATTCCCAAGCAGAATTGCTGCCACGTTTCCAGTTTCCTTGGCTTCAAGCTCTGAAATTCTCTCAACACTTCTCTACATTGGTGTTTTTCTTTTTTAAGTTACTCATTAAAATCTATCTGTCCAAACTTCTGTCAACTTTTTGTCGTGTTTAGTGTCATATTTTGTATTTTAAAGCCTAAGCATGTCCTATTCTGTTAAAACTCTAAAATAAAAAATGGTTTAAATTATGTATAATGGTACGATTTTGTTTTCTGGCTATGGACCCAGGCATTGTACCGTATTAGAAAATAGGAATATGAAATGCAGAATTCATATTGTAGCTGTTGATTAATTGCTGCTGTCATGTTGCGGTAAAATGCCAAGATGGTCTCAAATTCAGTCATTGGTCCATGTTGAGTTAGTCGTTTAAGGCAACGATGGGATGTTCATAGTCCACCTCATGAAACAATTACAAAAGGAAAATTGAGCACCAGTTTTGCTGCTGATGCCCAGTTGTTGCATGCAGGTTTGACAGTTGCTGTGATGTAGAATGATCTGACAAGTTGCTAAATTGATATGTAAGTAACTTTTTTTGATTGGAAGACTATAAATGTCATGGTGCTATACCTCTGCATAATGAGCTACTTTTGCAACCAGACCCGTATTGGGAAAAAAAATTGAGGTTTTATGCAGAATTATTACCATACTGTTAGTTCACAGTATATAGTATATTATGTGCCGGTGCTGCAAAGCTTATTTAATGAAACTTTAATGGAAGCACCATAAAATGCAATTTGTGTAATGTTAAAACCTCATTACGTTGGAAAGCTCTGAGATCAAAGACGAATAAATTTGAGCAATTTTTAAGTCAGTAGGCTATAGTCTCTTTAAATATAATCACAACCACTGCAAATATTATAGAAGATCTGTGATTAGAAAAAGTAAGAGAACTTTCATGACCTCGGGATGGCCCAAAACACTTTGCAAACAATTTAAATACTGGCTGAATTATAGTAATATGACCCAGCAGCTAACTTGTGTCCAACATGGTTCCATGAAAGCCAAAAGATAATGACTGAATCATTGATGTTGTTTAGGCCACAGATGAACTTGCCCTTTTAAAATAATGCTGTGATTTTATTTTTGCATCCATTCGAATGAGTGGACAGTCTCTGTGTAATATTTTGCCTGAAAGGTCTCTAATGCTTACAGTGCTACACTGGATTGTCGGCTAGATGTTTTGCTCAAGTCCCTAAAGTGAGATTAAAGCATAAATTCTTCTGACTGAAGTAGCTGTGCTGAGCCATAGCCATAGCTGACATATGCAATATTGGCAATTGAAGTTTAATGTACATGTGATTTTTTTTTTGGAAGAGGAACCACGTTTAATTGACCCCTAATGTGAAATGAAATATGTATAGGCTAACCCCATTGACTCTGTACCTGACATTCCTGGAAACGGGTCTGTTAATTTCATGAGTGCTATTGTACTAAATTCCTAAATGACTCATTCTGCCATATCTGCAAAAGAGTTGCTCAAACAATTTGAGCAAGAACATAGATAATGTCCTCAATATCTGTTTAAACTGTACAAATAGGAAACTTGAATGGGTGTGAAAAGATATGGAACTATGATGTACTAGCCAATTAATATCTCCTTGCTGGGATTAGTACATTATTTGATGCGTAGCTCATTTGTGGTTTGGTACAAGCAGAGCAATTTGAGTTGGCCAGATATCTCGTTAATCAGTTGTCCAGATTGATAAATTACATATCTTGCCAGTTTAAAGTTGTCTATTTTGAATTCTGGGTAAATAGGTCTTTTGATAAAACTGAATTGAACCTGAATGGTGCAGTATTAAATTGCAGGCTGAATTTTCTATTTTTGTTTTGCATTGTTCTATCAAAATGGACACTTTAACTTCTATTCTAATGGGAATTTAGTTAAACCAGGGCAAACAAGTTATCTTTTAGTTTTTTTGGGATAATAATCACTAAAACATGTGCTAAGATTCCTCCTGGGTGATGTTTAGACTTGGGTATGTTTTCTCTGATCCAGACAGTTATTTGTATAGTGTGTTTGAAGTCTAGGAATTATGAGCTCTGTTAGATCGTTCTTCCTTCTGATTTTCTGGTGTGTTTTTTTTCATTCTTGAGCTACTCCTAGTTGTACTAGAAAGTGTCCAGTAGACTAATTTTCTTGCTTGAACCTCTGATGTTGTTTGTTCTAAAAATATCCGGTTGAGAAATCTGAAATATAAGATTCTTAACTTTTATAATTGTCCTTTTCAATTACATTGGTTTCAGCACTGGATTATTTTATTGATTTTATTACTGTAGATATATACTGTCTTAAATTACATTTTAATTCATATGATTTGAAACTATTTGTTTGATTTTTCACTAGTCAGATCAAGGTTTCATGGAGATCTAATGTTTAATGATTAGAACCTTTTGGGTGTGTTAGATGTTACTGAAAGTCTTGTTTAGATGATTTTGCTGAAATATATTCGTATATGGCAGTGCAATAAAGTTCACATGAAAATTAATGAAGGTGTGACACTTAAGCAAAAGACAAACAATTATGGAAATACTAAAGCCGTAAGGCTAAAAAAATTTTTTTGAATAAAAAAGGATGTAACAGCTGATGCAAAAGGTTTGTGTTATATTTGTAAGTATTCTGGAGTTAGGAATTCAGGCAGTAATACTGATGAAACTAAATTGAGGATTGTGACAATTTGTGAAAGACAACAGTAAGATATAAGCAGGCCAGAAGTTGAACAAATGATTACAGGTGCAGTTTAATATGGGGGAAAACGGTGCCACCAACCTAGGTGGTATTACATTTCTACCTATTAAAAGTAATAGAAGCATGTGCTACCGTAAAGAAGAATTTGCATTCTCAAAGCATCTTTTCTTCATATCAGAACTCTATGGATCATCTTTTTTTTT
The DNA here is from genome assembly GCF_021869965.1 of Rhincodon typus. Classification (NCBI taxonomy): domain Eukaryota; kingdom Metazoa; phylum Chordata; class Chondrichthyes; order Orectolobiformes; family Rhincodontidae; genus Rhincodon; species Rhincodon typus. The sequence continues at coordinate 34,252,692 of NC_063339.1, read as the reverse complement.
CAAAAAAAGGGCGCACTCTATGCAGAAATGAGAGGTCAGACAGGGCACTGGTTTATTGGCACCTCTAAGTCTAGCACTAACATGGGCTTGGATTATGACCTCGGGTCTCTGAAGTGGGACTTGAAAGCACAACTTTCTTATTCAGTGGGAAGAGTACTGAAATGAACCAAAACTGAGTTATAATTTTTGTTACTACTGCACTCTTGATAAACCAGCAAAAAAAATTGTATCCCTCATACAGTGAAGTTTACTGTATTATTGTGTCTCATTATTATAGTTTTTAAATTTAATTGCCTCAATGTAAATATATTTGTTCAATTGAATGGCCACACAAAAAATATCAACAGTTGGGTCAATTTTGAGTCAATTTCTTATCAAATATCGTGATCTACCACGATGTCCAAGTAGTCAGTTGAGAGTGCAAGTGAGAAGGCTCTTTGCCGGTAAGTTTTATTTAAGATAAAGTTGCATTTTTATTTGTGATTTATACTGTAAATGTACAACAGTGATGTGTACACCCCCTGCATTATGTTTCTATTACTTTGTCTTTTACACTTGATTATGTGCACCTCTTGGTTATCCGGAATATTTGACCAACCAGCACGCTCCTGATCCCATAAGTGCCGGTTAATTAAAAAGTTTGCTGTACTTTGGAATTTTTACAAAAATAAAACCAAAGCATTTTATTGTGGCATCAACTCAAGTATCAAGAATTTGTTTATTTATTGAGTACAGTATTTTACATGTTTTTGTTGGTTTACCTGTTCACTAATCACAGCCACAGTGGAGTGGCAGTATTGCAGTATAGTATCTAAGCATTAATCTTAGCTTAATCTACCTCAGATAATTAACAAAAAATATCTTGGGGACAAGTTGAGAGGAGGTTGTGGCATAGTGGTAATGTTACAATCTAAAGATCTAGGCTAATGATCTGGGGGCACTGGTTCAAATCCCACTATGGTAGCTGATAGAATATGAGCTCAGTTAATAAATCTGGAATATAAAGCTAATCTCAGTAATGGTAATCATGTTTTAATTTAACAATAAACACACCTAGTTCATTTAATGTCCTTTTTTTAAGGGAAAGAAATCGGCCATTCCCACTTGGTGTAGCTTTTGTATGATTCCTGACAATGTGTTTGACTGTTCGCTGCTCCCTGAAACTGCCTAGCAAACAATTAAGCTTGAGCAATTAAGGATAGGCAGGAAATGCTCATCTTTCCAGTGATACCAAAGTCCAATGAAAGAATAAGATTTAAAAAATGGAATGGACTTGACTGAGTATCATATTGAGGATCTAATTTAAGTATAGTTGCTGATGAGTCAGTAATTAAATGTAAGTTAAACTTGTGTTACTTTTGTGGGTTGGTGGGGGTTGGGAACAGTCTATAATGGTTGCTTCCGATCTTTGAAAGTGAACCGCTGGTGAAAGATTCCTTTGCAGTATGCCTACATGGTTGATTTTTGCATTATTGTGGAACATCTAGTAAATTGCAGGTATATTCAGCTGGCCCATATGAGATGTTTGTTAAATCTTTGTGCCATTCACTATTTCTTTCTTTTGTAAACTTTCATCCTGGACTCATACCCCTTTTATACTAGGATAAATGACTGACTGCTTCCTGGAATGAACATGATGAGAATAGATAATTCAAATTGAGCCTGATGGCTGCTGGAACATTAAATGCCTGCAAGGTCATAGTTTTCCCATAGCCTGTTACAAATTTCAACAATTCTGATTCAGTAAATGATCTTTTGTCAGCAAGGAGCAGCACTATCTTAGTGTAATCTGGAGGCAAAAGAGATGGTGCATGAATCACTACTGATGTTTTTTTTTTAAATTAGGTGAATGCTGAATGTGAATTGTTTGAAATTTCTATCGGTGCTTTTTCTGTCGTCTGGAAGTGCTGCATTCTGTCATTGGGTGGCTGTAGCTTTGCAGGACAATGAAGTTCCCAATAACAGCAAGGAGGACTGGATCATGATAGTGCTTTTATGGCTATTTTGGATCATTTTGTAATTTGCTCCCTTGCTCAACTTGTTTTAATTGAGTTTTATAAGATTTATTCTTGCTGCACTATACCTTGAATGTAATAATTTGGACGTACTAAAGTTATATTGCTGCCAGATGTGGTTACTTGTCACTGAACAAACCTTCCTGTTTTGCTACTTGTATGCATCATGTGTTGATCAGTATTTTGCTTCTACATTTGAATAATTTTACCCCTAGCACAGATGTAAAGTTCTACCCAAGTGATCAATTTTAGAATTTTGGATGGACAGCGCAGCAGTTAAGATTTGCATGCAATATTGTATGTGGTAAAGATATGATAGGACAAAATTCAGTTAACATGAGAAATGGCATGACAAATATCAGTTTATTGGAAAACTAATCTCCATAGTCTCAGAACGTTGGTATCTGGCTTAATTTGTTGTAGCTTATTACAAATATTTAACATATGTTATTTTCAGGGTTGCACGAAAATGTTCAGAGATAACTCTGCCATGAGAAAGCATTTGCATACCCACGGCCCCCGAGTACATGTGTGTGCCGAGTGTGGAAAAGCTTTTGTGGAGAGTTCAAAACTGAAGCGACATCAACTTGTTCACACTGGTGAAAAACCGTTCCAGGTAAAGCCTGTTAAGTATTGTCCGCTTTCCTCTAATGCTAATTGTCAGTATAGAATTTTATGCATTGATGGATATGGTGTTTAGAAATTGTGGTTTTGCAGAAATGTTATTCCTGATAATTACAAAAGTAAGCAATTCAACATTGCCTTTGTGTACTTGAACAACCTGAAGAGTTAAAACAAGTAAAAGTCCAGACATGATTTGTTCTGTTACACTGCAAAAGCTCTTGAAATTTTTACTGATTTAGCAAATCAACATGTTGACAGAAATTGAACTAGACCGTATAAGTATTGTGGCTACAAGAGCAGGTCAGAAGCTAGAAATTTTGCAGTGAGTAATTCTGTTGCTAACTTCCCAAATCCCATTCACCATCTACAAGGCATGAGTCGATTAAAATGTGG
>NC_063339.1:34234162-34239660 GCF_021869965.1 Rhincodon typus | reverse complement strand
TTGGGAACCCTGCAGCCCAATGGTATCAATTTGGATTTCACAAGTTTCAAAATCTCCCCTCCCCCTACCGCATCCCAAAACCAGTCCAGCTCGTTCCTGCCTCCCTAACCTGTTCTTCCTCCCACCTATCCCCTCCTCCCACCTCAAGCCGCACCTCCATCTCCTACTGACTAACCTCATCCCACCTCTTTGACCTGTCCGTCCTCCCTGGACTGAACTATCTCCTCCCTACCTCCCCACCTGCACTCACCTTTACTGGCCCCATCCCCGCCTCTTCGACCTGTTTGTTTCCTCTCCACCTATCTTCTCCTCTATCCATCTTCTATCCGCCCCCCACTCTCTCCCTATTTATTTCAGAACCCCCTTCCCCTCCCCCTTTTCTGATGAAGGGTCTAGGCCCGAAACGTCAGCCTCTCTGCTCCTATGATGCTGCTTGGCCTGCTGTGTTCATCCAGCCCTGCACCTTACTATGGAGTCAGTCTGTTTGTCCTAAATGTAATACTGCCACCATGAGGTGTTTACTTGTATTACAATTACTTGAGAAGTATACATTTTCCTCTCAGGCCAATACGAGAGTTTGTCTCATCTCTCTTGCCCTTCCTATCCTTCATCCAGCTGTGTCACCTTTTGTTTCTTCTGTGCCAGGAACTTTGCCCCTGTCACCTTTTCCCCAGCCTACATGGCTCCTCTGCTTTACTACCCTGCAGTTGTCTCACTAAATTTGAATCTCCCTTAAATGAGCTCATAGCCACCTATTTGTCTGAATATTCTCCAGTTTACAATAAAGCAGCTCATCCTAATCATTCTCTTTACTTAAATGTGCAAAATATTCACACCAAAATTAATGAATTAATAGCACAAATAATGATATGACTTTATAGCCATTATGAAAAATGGTTGCAAGGACATCAAAGCAGGGAACTAAATATTCAAGGGAATGTAGCTTTTTGAAAGCACAGACAGGAAGGAAAGTATGATGGGTTGGTATGGGATTGAACAGCTCTCCATTCCAAAAAGTATCCTTCCACCACTACCCTCTGTCTCCTGTGACTAAGCCAGTTCTGCAACCATCTTGCCAGCTCATGCCTATACCATGTGAGTCTGCCATGAGGGTCCTTGTCTAAGGCTTTACTGAAGTACATGTAGACAACATCAACTGCTTTTCCCTCATCAATCATCTTTGTCACTTCCTCAAAAAAATCCATCAACTGAGTAAGGTACGATCTCCTCTGCTCAAAACCATGCTGTGTATTGCGAATAAGTCCATTTGCTTCTGAATGCGTATAGAACTTGTTCCTGAGAATCTTTTCCAATAATTTCCCTACCACCAGCGTGAGATTCACAGGATTATCCCTGCTTCTTGTCTTAACAAGTGGGACACTATTAGCTATTCTCCAGTCCTCTGGGACCTTACCTGTGGCCAAAGAGGATACAAAGATGTCTTTCACACTCCAGCAATTTGTTCTCTTGCCTCCTTCAATAATCTGGGATAGATCCCATCAGGACCCGGGGACTTATCTACCTTAATTCTTTTTAAGATGCACAACAAACATCTTCCTTTTTAATAGTAACTTGGCTTAGAAACCTGACACCCCATTCCCTGAGATCATCCTCCACCCATGCCTTCTCTTTGGTAAATACCAACACAAAGTATTCGTTTGGGACCTCACCTACCTCTTCTGGCTCCATACATAGATTCCTTGCTTTGTCCTTGAGTGTCCCTGGCTACCCTCTTGCTTTTTATATATGTATAACACTACACTACCAGAAGAATGTAGATGCTTTGGAGACTGTACAGAAAAGGTTTACCAAGATGTTGTCTGGTATGGGGGATTTTAGCTACGAAGAAAGTTTGGATAGACTGGGTTTGTTTTCACTGGAACACAGGAGGTTGAGGGGCGACCTGATAGAAGTTTGTAAGATTGTGAATGGCGTGGATAGAGTAGAAAGTATGAGGCTATTTCCCAGGGTGGAAGGGTCATTTGCTAGAGGACATAGGTTCAAGGTGCGAGGGGGGAAGTTTAAGAGGTGTGCGAGGCAAGTTTTTCACACAAAGGGTGGTGAGTGCCTGGAACGTGCTGCCGGAGGAGGTGGTGGAAGCAATATCAGCATTCAAGAAGCACCTGGATGAGTACATGAATAGGAAGGGAATAGAGGGAAATGGATCCTGTCAGTGAAGACAGTTTTTGTATGGAAGGGCAAAATGTGGCACCACAGGCTTGGAGGGCTGAAAGGCCTGCTCCCGTGCTATATTGTTCTTTGAAATATTCAGAGGAAGAAAACACTGGTGGGAGTAGCCTATATTCTTCCTGACAGTAGCTATTCTATAGGACAGGGAACAGATCAGGAAATAATAAGGGCACATTAATCTTGGGGACTTTAATCTTATTGTAGATTGGGAAAACCGAATTGTCTGAATGGACAAAGGCTGTAAGGAGGTCAAGAGCTGAGTGGCCCTGGCAGAACCCAAACTGAATGTCAATGAGCAGGTTATTTCTTTGCAAGTACCACTCGATAGCACTGCCGACAACCACTTCCATCACTTTGCTGTTGGTCAAAAATAGGCTGATGGGGCAGTAATTGGCCGGGTGGGGTGTGTCATTCTTTCTGTGCACTTTGTTAGGTTGATGGCAGTATTGTCGGTGTATTGGAACAGTTTGGTTAGGGCCGCAGCAAATTCTGGAGCAGGAATTTTGAATACTATTGCCAAAATATTGTCAGGGCCTGCAGGATTTGCAGCATCCCATACTTCCAGTTGTTTCTTGAAATCGCATAGAGTGAATCAGATTGGCTGAATATTGGCATGCATGATACTAGGGACCTCCAGAGGAGGCAAAGGTGGATTAACCACCTCTTGCTGAAGGGTGGGGGAATGGGCATTGCACACAGTGGCAGGAGCCCTCCAGCAGTGGGAACAATAATGTGTGATGATTGATGAAGGAATGTGATCAAAACGATCTAGATATGGTTTAATGATCTCATTTGTAGTTGAGGTATTGTTTGGGAAATATCACCAGTTAATGATGATCCTGAATATTGATGAAGAACATGATGAAGGTTCCTCATAGTAGACTGGTTAGCAGGGTCATATCACATGGAATACAGGGAGAAATAACCATTTGGATACAGAACTGGCTTGAAGGTGGTGGTGGACAGTTGCTTTTCAGACTGGAAGCCTGTGACCAGAGGTGTGCCACAAGGATCTGTACTGGGTCCATTGATTTTCGTCATTTATATAAATGATTTGGATGTGAACACAGGAGGTATGGTTAGTAAATTTGCAGATGACACCAAAATTGGAGGTGTAGTGGGCAGCAAAGAAGGTTACCTCAAAGTTCAACGGGATCTTGATCATATGGGCCAATGGGCTGAGGAATGGCAGTTGGAGTTTAATTTAGATAAATGTGAAGCGTTGCATTTTGGAAATCAAATCAGGGCTGGATTTATACACTTAATGGTAAAGTCCTAGAGAGTGTTGCTTAACAAAAAAACCTTGGAGTGCAGGTTCACAGTTCCTTGAAAATGGAGTCCCAGGTAGACAGGATAGTGAAGAAGGCATATGGAATGTTTTCCTTTATTGGATAGTGCATTGAGTATAGGAGTTGGGAGATCATTTTGCGGCTGTACAGGACATTGGTTGGGTCACTTTTGGAATACTGCCTGCAATTCTGGTCTCCCTGCTATAGGAAGAATGTTGTGAAACACAAAAGGGTCCAGAAAAGATTTATGAAGATGTTGCCTGGGTTGGAGGGTTTGAGGCTGAATAGGCTGGGGCTATTTTCTCTGGAGTGTCGGAGGTTGAGGGGTGACTTTATAGGGGTTTATAAAATCATGAGGAGCATGGATAGGGTAAATAGACAAGGTATTTTCCCCGAGGTGGGGAAACTAAGTTTAAAGTGAGAGGGGAAAGATTTAAAAGGGACCTAAAGGGAACTTTTTCATGCAGAGGGTGGTGCATGTATGGAATGAGCTGCTGGAGGCTGCTACAATTATAACATTTAATAGGCATCTGGATGAGTATATGAATAGGAAGGGTTTAGAGGGATATGTGCCTAATGCTGGCAAATGGGGCTAGATTTATTTAGGATATCTGGTTGGCATGGACGAGTTTGATCAAAGGGTCTGTTTCCATGCTGTACATCTCTATGACTCTTTAATACAGGTCTTTTCTGCTTACGAAGAATAGGACCACATGTACAAGTAAATGAGCAGCTTCCAGTACACACAGTGCACTACACTGAGAGCCCAACTAACAATCCTAAATTGGTTGCATATAATTAGTATAATTGGTTAACACACATAATTACTGAATTACAGCCAAGTTGCCTTGTTTAAAATATAAACAATGTCCTGCCATTAACTATTGATGGCCATTAACTGGTTTGTGCTCCTGGCAACACATTGACCAGAGTAGATGCTGATTGCCAACTAATCAGCACTCTCCTCTCACATAATATGAATGATGGTTTGCACCTTAAAATGGTATTCTTGTGAACTGACCTGATGAGTGCAAGATCAAAAACTTTGACAGTATGTCTTTTTTCAGGAATACTTAAGTACTGTACGACCAAAGGGCTATGAAATAGATTTGTTAAATGCATATTTGAAATTAGAATTAACTGATAAGAGCAAGGGACTATTTATTAGTCATAGAGAGTTGTACCAATAGAACAGGTACCCATTTGGTGTATTAATTGCACAGTGTTCCAGAACTTCATTGATCAGGTACTAAGTGACAGGGTTTGGTTCCTTCTTAGAAAACATTGCAATTAGTATGAAGGCTCTGGTTGCCATGGTGTAATGGTGAGCACGCTGGTTTCTGAACCCTGTGATCCAAGTTCAAGTCTAGGTGAAGCCTTACGAACTATACGGTAAATGGAAAAGCCCTGGGGAAAATTGATGCACAGAGAGATCTGGGTGTTCACGTCCATTGTACCCTGAAGGTGGCAACGCAGGTGGATAGAGTGGTCAAGAAGGCACACGACATGCTTTCATTCATCGGACGGGGTATTGAGTACAAGAGTTGGCAGGTTGTATAGGACTTTGGTTTGACTACGTTGGGAATACTGCGTACAGTTCTGGTCGCCACATTACCAAAAGGATGTGGATGCTTTGGAGAGGGTGCAGAGGAAGTTCACCAGGATGTTGCCTGGTATGGAGGGCGCTAGCTATGAAGAGAGGTTGAGTAGATTAGGATTATTTACATTAGAAAGACAAAGGTTGAGGGGGGACCTGATTGAGGTCTACAAAATCATGAGAGGTATAGACAGGGTGGATAGCAAGAAGCTTTTTCCCAGAGTGGGGGACTCAGTTACTAGGGGTCATGATTTCAAGGTGAGAGGGGAAAAATTTAAGGGAGATATGCGTGGGAAGTTCTTTACGCAGAGGGTGGGGGGGTGCCTGGAACACGTTGCCAGCGGAGGTGGCAGAGGCGGGCACGATAGCGTCATTTAAGACGTATCTAGACAGATACATGAATGGGCAGGGAGCAGAGGGAT
>NC_063339.1:34222509-34233662 GCF_021869965.1 Rhincodon typus | reverse complement strand
CAGTACCCTGTATTCCTGTTACTCCTTCCAAAGTGAATCACCTCACACTTTTCCGCATTAAACTCCATTTGCCACCTCTCAGCCCAGCTCTGCAGCTTATCTATGTCCCTCTGTAACCTGCAACATCCTTCCGCACTATCCACAACTCCACCCACTTTGGTATCATCCGCAAATTTACTAACCCATCCTTCTACGCCCTCATCCAGGTCATTTATAAAAATGACAAACAGCAGTGGCCCCAAAACAGATCCTTGAGGTACACCACTAGTAACTGAACTCCAGGATGAACATTTCCCATCAACCACCACCTCTGTCTTCTTACAGCTAGCCAGTTTCTGATCCATATATTTTAATGTGTCTTCATGTCTTTAATATTTTAAAGACAGGTGGACAGATTATTGTTAGGCATCAGAATTTGAAGTATAAACATGTCAGTCATGTTCTTATTGAATGGCAGAATGGGCTCAGGAGGCTGAATGATCTTACCTCTGTTCCTGTTTAATATGTTTATACATATGTTTGTAACATACCACTGCAAGCTTAGTTTCTATCTCCTTCCTAAACCCCTATACACATGCGCACATGCACAGACAGATAAACATAGATGTTACGGATGGAGAGAAAAGTACTGGGAAATGCAGTTCAAGATAACCAGACTATAGAATTCAATGAGGCATCCCTTTTGCTTTTTCAAAGTCCTTTAGTGCTCTCACCTCCTTGTTTCCAGATCCTTTCAGTACTTTGCTGAAGACATAGGGCAGTTGACACATTATTTGTTCAGTTTTGCAGATACTGGTTAGAGGCAACAACATGTAGCAAATTGTGGGAGAGAGCAGGTAGCTACCTTTTCAGCTTTTGGTTACTTTTTTGCAGAAGAGTAAAAGAGAGATGCTGCCTATTGCAGTCTGGAGACTTCTGTCCCAGATCGTTCACACACAAATTGTCTGCCCCTACTCAGGAACCAGTTAGAGAGAGTTGTTGTCATATCAATGACTCATGGCTTCCGCAATGGTCCTAATTGGAAAAACCAATTGGAAATCTGTCTCTGAGTGAAGCTTGATCTGAACACAGATAATGCCTTTGAGTTTCAAACATCTTCACTGCTTGAACAAGGCAACAGTGTAACACAATTCACAAAGCATTCCAGTAACTTATTTTTAATAATGCAAAAGATAAAGAAGCCACACACCACCACCTTTGCAAGGGCAACTAGGAACCTACATTCCATAAATGAGTGGGAAAAACATTATCTCTACTTAATTCCCTCTCTTGAAATCAGAAGTTGACCTTTACATTTCAAAGGCAACCAATTCATGCTAATAATTATGCGTTAAAGTGGCAAAGGAAAGGTAACAGTTTTTATAGAAGTAACTTCCAAAATGTTTAATAACCCTAGTGCGTGTAAACATATTCTGAATTTGACTGAAAGAGATTTAACACATGTAATAAGTTCATGATGATGTTTACTAATCAGATACATGTGAGGTGAAAGAGCAATTTTCTTACCTGCAGATCCAGAGTCTAAAATAAAGTCACAATGTTAAACTCCATACCTGGGATACAAAGACAATGTCCGGCAGAATAAGAAAATGAAAGAAATATATAGTTTTAAGTCCTTGGGTATCGTTGAGATATAATGTTTTAACCTGTGACTGCAATTGTTTAAGTGATGTCTTGAATTATCATCTATAATGAATATTTCTTTGAGCTTTCTGTGCTGCGTGTTTCTTATTAATCAGTATTGCAAGTGGATGTTTTTCCTCATTGGGTGGCGGAGAGAGCAGTTAACCCATGTGGTTGCAGTTTATGAGTCAAAAACCCACCATCTATATTCAGTCAAAAGCAACTCTTTGAAAGTCAGAGATAGTAGGAACTGCAGATGCTGGAGAATCCGAGACAACAAGGTGCGGGGCTGGATGAACACAGCAGGCCAAGCAGCATCATAGGAGCAGAGAGGCTGACGTTTCGGGCCTACTAGACCGAAAGTCAAGCTGATTTTTGATTTGTGTCTGAGTTCAATACCTAAGACCATCCTTTATAGGGCATGGATGTGTGAAGGGATTGCCTGTCCATGGTGAAGGAGGGGTCTGGAGTCTGGGCTGGAAATTACGAAACTGACATAAAGTGTCAGTAGCGTTGCAAAGCATTGCAAGTGGGGAGGGATTAGAAAGTGGAGAAAAAATTGAGTAGAGGTAGGAAAAAGTAAGTTCCATGTGGCAGGAACAGACAGAAGCAATGGGTCAACCTGGGCAATCCTGCTCTGTGGATTTTGAGGAGAAGGTAGAAGCTGGCTGTACAGAATGGGGGAGCTATGAGCTGGGAGGCTGTCACTGGGTATCCCTTGATGAAGCGAGGTTGGTGACAGTCATGGACACAATGACCTGATGCTCAATGTTTGGATCATGGTCCAGGGAAGGTAGGAGATGGTATCTAAGAGCTGGTGCTCAACCTCCGCAATGTAGAGGGAAGTACACCAGACAACATGAGCACCTCACTTTGATGGTTTGATGACAAAGTCAGGATTGGATCTGAGAGTATGGCGTGTGGCCAGTTTGGAGGGAGATAGGTTCAAATGGGTGAGGGAGCAGAGAAATAAAGGAGAGCTATGTCACATCCACAGTTCTCAATGATCGAGTCGTGCGCAGGTAAAAAACCAGGAGGGATCCAGGTGGAGGGACATTGGAGATGGATGAAGTGTCTGTGGGACAGTGAGAGCACTCCTGTCCAAAAAAATTGGCATGGAGATGGAGGTGACAAGAAGAAGATACGTCATGTCTTGCCTCAAATTCATTGGGTGTAGAGGTATAAAACTAAAACCTTTGTTAAGCGCAGAACATTCAACATCAGAGAGTGGGTGGCCAAAAGGGATGGTAAACATTGACAGGAGGTCGTTTAGAAGGAAGGTTGGAGACGGAGTGGGGGGTTGGGGAAGAAGATTCCAGAGGGCATGTAATTCATTTCCTGAGTCTCCCAAAGCCAGTTCACAATCTACAATGCACAACTCAGGGGTGTGATTGAATACTCCCCATTTACCCAGATCAATGTAGCTCCACCAACACCCAAGAAGCTTGACACCATTCAGGGCAAAGCAGCCCTCTTGATTAGCACCATAAACACAAGCATCCACTCCATCAAACACTGATGCTTTGTAGTAGCAGTGTGTACCATTTACATGATACACAGAAATTCACCAAAGATCCTTAGGCGGCACCTTCTAAATCCACAGCTATGACCATCTAGAATTCAAGGGCAATAGACACTCAGGAACACCACCACCTGCGAGTTCCCATCAAAACTATTAATCATTCTGACTGTATACAATAATGTTCCTGCAATGTTGCTGGGTCAAAATCCTGGAATTCCCTCCATCACAGCATTCTAGATGCACTTACACCAAATGGACTGCAGCGATTCAAGAAGGTGAATGACCACCTCCTTCTCAAGTGGAAAGAGGGCCGGACAATAAATACTGGCACAGCCAGCAAAGCTCACATCCAATGACTGAATAAAAAAGTCTGAAAAACAAATTGAAGATTAAATGGACACCTTGGACAGCAGAAAATTGTGGTAACTGGAGAGCTTCTCACCCTTAAACAGCATCAGTTTCTGTGAGCACAGGCAGCTGTACAGATCTATAGATAGGACACTGTCCAACAAGAAAAAAGCCAATTTCTTTCTGGTTATAACTGAAGTCCTTTCAAAATGAAATAAATTTCTAAGATTGCTTAATTTAAAAAAAAAACAAAAAATACTGAAACGCATTTGCAGGGCAGTACAGAAGGTGGAATGCTTTGTTCCTGATTGTTGATACACAAATAACAATCTCTCAACAGCTGCAAAGTCTTTATTATTAAGAAAGAAGCAGCTTTAAGTTACACTGACACAAAGTCAGGCATATGCAACTTCAGCTGGTACAGTGCAAAGATTTAACGTGGAATGATGAATATCAGTGACTTGATTATGGCTTGATGATCCAATGTCGTCCTGACTGAATTAAAACTGTGCAAACAATGTTTGAAGTTCTCCTTTACAAAACAAGTGATAGACGATCCAGAGAAATGAGCTTTTTCTCATCTGGTCTTTCCACAGATGAGCAGAAACAGCCAGAAAAGATCTGGAATGTTCTTGAAGATCAACTCAGGATTGACAGACTCCAACTTATCCCAATCGTCTGTTGACCAGTTTGTCAGAAGATGCAAAGAACAGGAGTTTGACTTTTTGAATTAGTCATCACCTCTACACCAATTAAAACCTTTAGGAAGGATCTTTTGGACAAGAAAAAGTGCCATACCATTGACACACTGCTTCAAAATGGCTGTACATATGAAGCCAACAACAATTGCGTACTTTAGGTACAGCCAGTACTATTGCTTATGGTCAACAAAGTGCATCAAATCAACAAACCACACCCATTGTGACAGAACACATAGCACAATCAAATCAGTCAATGATCTCAAAGGATATGACATTGACATGAAATAGAAACCAGGAATCTGGATGATTTATTAAAAAAGACAACAAAAATCTGAAACAAAAACAGAAATTGCTAGAGAAAATAGCCTGGTTGCCCTGTTATAGAAAAGATATTGTTAAACTGGAGAGGGTTCGGAAAAGATTTACCAGGATGTTGCTAGGAATGGATGGTTTGAGATACAAAAATAGAGTGGAAAAGGCTGGGATTTTTTTATTTTTGGAGCATAGGGGGTTGAGGGTGACCTTTATTGTGGCTTTTAAAATCATGAGGGGCATAGATAAGGTGAATGACGAGAGTCTTTTCCCTAGGGTGGGGGAGTTCAAAACTAGGAGGCATATCTTTAAGGTGAGAGAAGAAAAATTTTAAAAGGATATGAAAGGCAACTTGTTTTACATGGAATGTGATTCGTATGTGGAATGAGTTGCCAGAAAAAGTGGTGGATGCAGGTACAGTTACAACGTTTAAAAGACATTTAGATAAGTTCATTAAATAGGAAAAGTTTGGAGGGATATAGGCCAAGTGCAGGCACGTGAGACTAGTTTAGATTGGGATTATGGTTGGTGTGGATTGTTTGGACCAAAGAGTCTGTTTCCATCCTCTATGACTATAAAATCAGCAGATCTGGCAGCATCTGTAGAGAGAAAACAGAGTTAATATTTCGGGTCCAGTGACCCATCTTCAGAGTCTGATGTATTGAGGATTTTATCCAATCCACACAGAGACCATGATCCTGTTTACTTCAAGATAAAACTGTTTAGTTCAGTAATAGAGGTAAAGCACCTAAGGCGACCAAATAAAGAATAGTGCCAAAATTTCCTGCCAAAGAAAAAGAATTCTTTAGAGGCAGGAAATGAATCATTGTGCTTGGAAAGGCCATTATTTAGAGGAAATAGGAACTCACTGCATAAATACAACTATCAACAGGGACATATTAAGCTTTTAAAAACAAAACAGAAAATTGGCAAAAAGAACAGAATTTCTCGGAATTGAAAAAGGGTTTGCAAAGAAATCGAAATTAAAGACCCAGCTACACTAACACTGAAGGTGACATTTCATAACAAGTGAGAGGTGGCTTAAAGGCAGGAATATTTGTTCTGTTGGAAACTCTAATAATCACCTGCTGACACCACCTCTTTACCAGGAGCAGAGAAGAAATGGACTCAGTTGGAATAACCGTTGGCGTTAAGCAGAACAAAATAATCCCAGGAGTTAAAGCTTACATTCAGAGTTAGAACAGAGCAAAGATTATAATAATTCTTAATATAATGATTCCTCCCTGACAACTACACAGATTCATGTGCTAACTGTGTTGTGTGTTCAAACCTACATGTCCTTGGTGTAAAATGGACATGATATCTTGGCATAAAGCTTTTAAAGTAGGACTTGTTTGCCCTCAACAATGACTTGAGATATACCAAGTTTGACTCTGTATGGCCAAAATGAACAAATCTTCTCAGGTACTTCTTTAATACGGTCAAGACATCCCTGGAAAATTATCTTTTACAACTTTTGTAGTTGGCAAGCTTTTGCACTTGCTTTTCCCAAAAGTTCACACTGGCTTTGGCTAAAGTGCAATAGGCTAACCTAAAAGAACAGCTTCAACTTCACAGCCTAGAGCATCAAAATGTAGATTAACATCAGCTTTCTCTTCTTCTTGGGAGTTTCACTTCTTTCATTGACCTCACCATGATTGAAATCTTTCATCTTGGAGTGCAGCTTTGGTAGTTGGCATGGAATTGAACATCATTTTAATTCGACAAGTTGGCTTTTCTGCAAATTTGGAGCAAATTCTGCAGATGTTAGAATCTGTACTGAAAACAACAAACGCTGGAGATCACAGTGGGTCAGACAGCATCCATGGAGAGACAGTAAGCTAACGTTCTGAGTCTAGATGACTCTTCATCTTTTCTTGCACAGTCACAAATTATTAGCTTATCACTTGCAAGCTTAAGGAGCAGGGCAAAAAGTATCGTGGAGCAGACAGTAGGTCTTAACCTCATGGGGTGAAAAGTCCTGGTATCATAGTTGAACAACATGTGAACAGGTATTTGTGGCCTACAAACCAAACCATTCAGGCTTGCAAAGTGAATGTCTGCACCTAAACATTGTGGGTCATCCAATCTTTCCTGGTCAGCTTACACTGCTGACAAACATGCTTCTACCAGTCTCTTTGAGCAATACCTATTACACTTTAACCTCCCATCTTGGTCCTCCTCCATGCACCATAATTGTAAGTCAATTATAAGTTTAGAGAACTCACATTTATGATTAAACATGAGCCCCACAATCTGAAGGGACTGCAATCTAATTACACTCAAATGTGATGGATCCATGGTAAGGATATCACCCTTGTGGCAAATGATTCCTTCTGACTGTCCAAAATGGCGCTCATTGTCCTTCGCAAAATCTCCAGTGCAGAGGCAGGTCTAAACAATAGTCTATTAAAGCACGATCTCTCAAACAATATAATGAATATCATTAACAGCTTGGACTCTTCATCATCTAAAGATAACTTTCAGAAACAACTGTTGGAATCCAGCTTGGTGAAAACTGAGCTCTACACAAGTATTTCCAAGCTTTCATCTACAGAGCCATGTCATGGACCTCCCTTTCCATTGCCTTGTTCAAATGCATGAGGACTAAACAAATACGTGGTGAGCCATTTGAGAACCTGAACCATTCATGGACGCCACCTGGTCAGCTATGTTACTGGCAATGTGACTTCCATATGCTGAATTGACTCTTTTTTTGTTTAACATTCCATACAGTAAAATATGAAACTTTCTTGGCATGAAGAGAGACACTGGTTTGGTGTTTGGCCTTGGCATAATGTAGTGAAAGTTAGCTCAGTTTCCCCAGATTAATGAATAACGCTGGCCGTTCTATCCTGAAATATTCCAATTTGGCTTGGTTTCACAATCTGTCTACCTTGTTACTAAATAAGAGGACCAGCTTTATAGTGAACGATCTTGATAATCAATGACTGAGCATTTCTGTGATTTCTCTCCCTTTGAATTGGACTGTTGCATTTTGTTGGATGCCTCCTGGGCTATGATGTTGAATATTCAGAGGTTGGGATGTTTTGGCTTCAGCCTTTGTGCTGTTTCCAAAAGAATTGAGACCTTGCATCAGTGTCTCGATGAAAAAGTATTTTGTAAAGTCAACTATAAAATCTGCATTCCAGATGTTCCCACATCTCTTGCATAATGCTGGATGCAGTTGGTTTGCTTTTAAGTTTAAAAGCATGGAATATTTTAGTGCAGCATTCCATTTTAAATAGCTCCTTCCACAACCTTGATGGCAATACTGTATTTATGGCAGAGCAGATATGCTGCTGATTGGGTCATCTTCGATGCCACAGGATGATGGTTGCTCCTGTCCCTTCTCGCTTCCTTCTGAGTTGGTCCAAAGAGTAGTATTCCTCTAGGTGATGAACCACTTCATATTAGTCCTTGAGCCTCTGAAGGCCTTATATCATTTGGTTTGAAGACTGTTTCTGCTCATAAAGTATTTGGGCGGCAATATTCGGGCTTCTTCATGGCCTACCAAGTAGAGTGGTTTGCCCTATAATAAGGTTAACTTTAGAGTGCCATACAGGAGGCCGGAAGATCACAGCAGGCAGGGCAGCATCTGGAGGAAAGAAGTCCTGAAGAAGGGTAATACCCGAAACGCTGACTGCCCCTTTCCTCCAGATGCTGCCTGGCCTGCTGTGTTCTTCCAGCCTCCTGTTTGTCCACCTTGCATTCCAGCATCTGCAGTTTTTTTTTGTCTCTAACTTTAGAGTGCATTGTGTTAGGAAGGATTTTAAACTTGCTTTCATCTATTTCTATTGTTTGAGGCCTGAAACAAAGAAAAACAGAAATTGCTGACAAAGTCAGAAGATCTGACAGCATCTGTGGAGAGAAAACCGAGTGAATGTTTCGAGTCCCGTGACCCTTCTTCTGAACCGTTTGTTAAGAATAGTATTTTCATTTACTGCTGTTCGCAACCTCAGTCATTGCTGTTCAGTGACTGTTGCCATTGGGCTTGACTGCTGTGAGCTTTTGCTTGATGTGGGTGTCTGTCTGTCCCACGTGCTGGCAGTCTTGCTTCCCGCGGAAGTTTAATTGTCAATCTACTTGGCAGTTGCTGTCTTTTTCCCTACGTTTTATCAGTCTTCACCTGAACTGTCTATTGTGGCTTCTTTTGTTTACTTTTTTTCATCTCTGGTGCCTTTTTCTCCCATCTGCTGTCCTGCTACTTTGTTCTTCTTTCCCTCTTTAGTATTGGAATAAGACTGTTGTGGCTGCTGCCCTCTGTTTTAAATTTTGCGACAGTGTTGGTTGCTGATCAATGTCTTTCTTGTTTCTCAGGGGAAAGATTTTACAGTTTTACCACTGCCACCATGTTGAAAGTGTGCTCAGGGACCTGCAGCAGGTCTTAGTTTAATAAAGTTATGTTTGTGATGTGCATTACATACAAGTGGTGAGAATTCCCTGTATGATCATCTTAAAGTAAATCTTCTGCACATTGATGTCATATGCCGTGATATCACTAATGATGTCATGAGCTAACCTCTTGATAATGTCTTAAACGACAAATACAAGTTCCAATAGGAAGTGACTTCACAAACCAATGATCTTTTTTGAGTGACTCAGAGTTACAGACATGCAAGATTTCCACCAGTCAAATCTTTTATAGCAATCAGCTTATCTTGATGAAAATTCATTAATAGAACAGAATTGTTTCATGGCATTTCGTATGTACTGTGCTTAGCATTCCCGAAGGCAGTTGACATGGTGCCACAAGGGTTATTGCAGAAAATAAAAGCTTGTGGTATAAGGGGTAACATATTGCCATTGACAGAAGATTGACTAGTTACAGGAAACAAGCATCATCATTAATGAGTACTTTTCTCCTAGCAAGTTGTGACAATTGGTTTTCCACAAGCATCAGTGTTGAGGCCTTAACTTTTTACAATATATATATAAATGACTTGGATAACGGGGCTGAAGGTATGATTCCTAAACTGGTGAGAGAACTAAGATAGGTAGTAATATAAATTGTGAAGTGGACATACAGAGATTAAAGAGGATTGTAGACAAGTTAAGTGAGTGGACAAAGATCTGGCAAAAAGAGTATAGTGTAGATAAATGTGAAATTTTTCATTTTGGAAGAATAAAATCAAAGCCCATTATCTAAATGTTGTGAGATTGCAGAGCTCTGAGATGCAGGGAGATCTTTGTGTCAAAGTACTTGCAAAAGATTGTATTCAGGTACAGCAAGTAATTAGGAAAGCTAATAGAATGTTATTGCTTACTGCGAGGAAATTCCATACAAACGTAAGGCAGTTATGCTTCAGTTATACAGGGCATTAGTGAGATTATGTCTGGATTACTTTGTACTGTTTCAGTCTTTATATTTAAGTAATGATGTAAATGCATTGGAAGCAGTTCAGAGAATATTTACTAGACAGAGATAGGGAGATATCTTTTTTTCACAAAGGACTGCGAGTCTCTAAAACTGTTTCTCAAAGACCATGACTGCAGAGTCCTTAAATATTTAAGGCAGAGGTAATTGATATCTTGATAGTCAAGGGTTGAATGGTTATCAGAGGTATGCGGGAATGTGGAGTAATCAAATCAGACATGATCTTCTCGAATGGTGGAGCAGGCTTGAGGTCCAGTTGGCCTATTACTGTTCCTAATTCAAATGGTCATGTTTAAGAACACAGTTCAGATTTCAGAATTTTTTCTGAATGAAGATGATAAACAGGTACTGCTATATTATTCTCTATTGACACTCAAATCTTCAAAACATAATTTTGCATGTATCTGCACTGATTATACTTGTACACTGTAAAAAAATTCACTTGTATACATGGAAGAGGGATACTGTTTGAAAAACAGATTTTAAGATTGGATGTCATTATCACACTGTTTACATATCAAATTACTGTAACAAATTATGCTCATGATAACTCTCATCATCAGAAATTTCCCCTGGGATATTGCTGAATTCTTGCCAATGGGAAGTTGTAAACAATAAAGGTGAAATTGAAACTTTAGAGCAATTCCTGTGTTGTATTATCAATTTCTCATAGCAGTCACTGAAAATATGTTTAAACAAAAATTTCAAAAATATCAGTAGAAACCAGAAATAAACAACTCGTTGTGGCTAGAATTGTAGCATTTTACTTCAGAGTCGGAACGTTAGGCTTCAAGGCCACTACAGAACTTGAGAACAGAAGTCAAGCCTAGCATGCCAGTGCAGGACTGGGAGAGTGTCGAACTGTTTGACGTGCCATCTTTCTAATGAATTGATATATATATATATATATAAAGTTTTTAAAGGAACGTTTTGGATTTAATTCCATTAGACGTTATTTTCTCACTGCTGTGAAACAAATAATGAATAGTTTAGTGTTTGATGTACAGGGTGTCTGTACTGGCTGTGCACTTGCATACTAATGTCATACATAAGTTAAATTTATAATATTGGTCCCTGAAAGTCTAGATCAAAGTTGTAATCCTGGTTTGAGCACATAGACAACTGCAACAGACCTCAATGTCTTCTAAAGTGACACTAGGTTTCACCAAAGTTATTAATCATAAAAATCATTTATTTAAATAGCACAAATGGGACTGGAGGGTTTCAGTTGTAGGGACAGCCTGTATAGGCTAGGACTTTTCTTCCTGGA
>NC_063339.1:34208662-34222499 GCF_021869965.1 Rhincodon typus | reverse complement strand
GGGTGAGATGTTGGGATGACACATGGGTGAGTGGAAAGGGTGACAAGTAAATCTTGGGGAAGAGTGGAATATGCAGTTTGGGGCTGTTGAGATGGGTCCAGTTGAAGAAATCCAGTAAGGAATGGTGATCTTGGAAATAGGTGGGAGGTGATAGTTGGGCCATGTCAGATTTGGGAACTATTATTCCTGGGGAGTTGGACAGTGCTTGTGTCCAGGGGAGTTTGGGTTGAATGAAGGGCTGGGGTAGTGTAGGAAGGATTCCAGTACCTGATGGTAAGGGAGTAGTGAGGGGTTGGGAGTAGGAGATGTGGTTGGGTGTTGAGGGAGGGGAGGGACTCAGTTATGATCTCGCAAGGATGAAAGGTTGTATTTGAATCCATGGTGTTTGAGGAGGTGGGGGTGGTATGTGTAGTTGCTTTGGTTCTGTTGTGTTGGGTGCGTTTTGGTCAGAGCAGATCTATTGGGGAGGGTAGCTGGGAGGTGGGGAGGATGGTGGACATGAGGTTGTCTCTCTGTACAGCTCAAAGAAGAGAGGGACCAATGATTGCTGGTCTAATGTTTGTCCAGGAGTTACAGCTTGAAATGTTGGCAGTTTAAATTCCTCTTGACATTTCCTCGATAGCTACAAAGCTAATTCAGTCAGAACCCTCAGAATTCTCTGACTTCAACTCAGAGCTGGGGACTGCTTCAGAGGGCTCCAGAATGGGCAAGTGGCAGATGGAATATAGCTATGTGAGGTGATTCTTTTTTTGTAATTCAAAACAAGCAACCTCTATTGAGGGAAACAACGCAAAAATTCCGCGGCATTTGATTGATTCAAGATCATGTCCAGTGAATGTACTGCATGTGTTTTATTAAATGGGCAAATCTAGTAACCAAAAAATAAGAAGGTCTAGTTTATTATAAAATCTTCTATTTCTATTTCTTCTTTTATGAGAACTGATTGAAATGGGTGGAGTCATCGGAAAGGAGATCCAACCCATATCCTGCTTCCTGTGACTACTAAAATTAAGGTAAAGCTGATACTTTCTACCAAAAATAATCATCAGAAATTCAATTAAAATGCAATTCAAATAGCCAAAACCTAAACAGGCTAATGAAAATTCCTTGAATCCTAAAACCTAACTTCTGCAGCAGTGTAGTTCCTCTGCTTTCAAAACTTTCTCTGACAAACTGGTTGCTCCCCAAGTTCATTTCTTTCATCAATAGCTTGCATTTTTATTGCATTTAAACATCTCAAAGCACTCTACAGGAACATTGTTAGTCAAAAATAGGTGCAAATTTATGGGGAGGTGATGACCTAGGGGTATTATCACTCGACTGTTAATCTAGAGACCCAGGTAATGTTCTGGCGAGCTGGGTTTGAATCCTGGTTGCCGGTTGAATTTGAATTCAATATATTAAGAGTCTAATGATGACCATGAATCCGTTGACAATTGTCAAGAAAAACCTGTTTGATTTATTAACGTCCTTTAGGGAAGAGAGCTGCCATCCATTCCTAGTCTGGCCTGCGTGTGACTCCAGACCCACAGCAATGTGGTTGACTCTTAACTGCCCTCTGGGCAATTAGAGATGGGCAATAAATGCTGGCCTAGCCAATGATGCCCTCATCCCATAAATAAATAACCAAAAAAAAATCCAAAAGATACTCAAGCCTAAATTTTCACTCCCTATTGGGAGCACAGAATTGGTAAAATTCCTAGCCCTGCAAACCTGATCTGGGAGAAAATGTCTGAAATTTGGATTTTTCTTCAAGGGATGCTCAATTTTGTGAGAGTTGTGGCGAGTGTCCTCGAAGGAATGTGGAGGCTGCTGGGTGTGGAGACCAGCTAGGAGGAAGCCCTGTCTTAGTGCACCAACACTTTGCCAAAGCTTTTAAAAGCTCACAATTCTCAGCTTGTTGCATCCACATTTTCCTCATCCTATATCCATGCTACCTCAAGCCCCACAATTCATAAAAGCATTGAAGATAGGAGCAGGAGTAGGTCATTCAACCCCTTGAGCTGGGGTGTCCTTATACACCAGTTGCTGAATGTAAACATGCAGGTGCAGCAAGCAGCAAAGAAGACAAATGGTACGTTGGCGTTCATAGAGAGGGGATTCAAGTCCAGAAGCAAGAATATCATACTGCAATTGTACAGGGCCTTGGTAAGATCATACCTGGAACATTTTATGCAGTTTTGGTCTCTTTATCTGAAGGATGTTCTGTCTATGGAGGAAGTGCAACGAAACTTTACCAGACCAATTCCTGAGATGGTAGGACAGATGTATGAAGAGAGGCTAGATTGGTTAGGATGATATTCTCTGGAGTTTAGAAGACTAAGGTGGGGATCTCAGAAATGAAAAATATTCTAACAGGCCTCAGCAGTGTAAACCAGTTTAAGGATATGAGGTAAGCCATTTAGGGTGAATGAGGACAAATTTCTTCACCCAGGGAGTGATGAACCTGTGGAATTCTCTGCCACAGAAAGCAGTTGAGGCCAAAGTAGTGAATGTTTTCAAGAAAGAGCTAGATATATATATATATATATATATATACTACCATCTCAGTGACACCATCAGAAGGTACAACGTATGTTGTAGTTCTGCGCATAATGGTCAGCTCTACCTCATCAGTACTTCTACTGTCCAGTGCCTATGCTTTGCTAGACTGCTTATTAATGTCGAGGTGAACTGAAATATCCTACATGTAAACATTGTACAATCTGAAATAATTGGCTTTGGCCCTCAGTTACAAACTCTGTTTCCATTTCCCTGCATTACCTTTGTACCAGGGTTCAGGTACATAGTTCTTTGAAAATTGCATCACAAGCAGACAAGTTGGCTAGAAGGCATTTGGCACGCTTGCTTTCTTTGCTCAAACCTTTGAGTACAGGAGTTGGGACATCATGTTGAGGTTGTACAGAATATTAGTGAGGCCACTTTTGGAGTACTGTGTACAGTTCTGATTGCCCTGTTATAGGAAGGATATTACTAAATTGGAGAGGATTCAGAAAGGATTTATCAGGATTTTGCCAGGACTGGAGGGTTTGAGTTATAAGGAGAGGCTGGATGTACAGGGACTTTTTTCACTGGAACGTAGGAGGTTGAGGGGTGTCCTTATAGGGGTTTCTAAAATCATGGTAGGCTTAGATAAGGTGAATAGCAAACGTCTTTTCCCTAGAATGGAGGAGTTCAAAACTAGGGGGCATATTTTTAAACTGAGAGGAGAAAAATTTAAAAGAGACTTGAGGGGCAACGTTTACACACAGAGGGTGATTTGTTTGTGGAATAATCTGCCAAAGGAAGTGGTAGATGCAGGTACAGTCACAACATTTAAAAGACATTGGGATACATACATGAAAAGGAAAGGTTTAGAGGGATTTGGCCAAGTGCAGGGAAGCGGGACTAGTTTAACTTGGGAAACTTTTTCGGCATGCATGTGTTGGACCGAAGAGTCTAGTTCCGTGCTGTATGATTCTATGACTCAAACTGGGTTCCTGTAAATCTGGTCCTGAAAGTAGCCAGATTTTTAATTCCTTTTAACTATTTATTAAGGAATGATATGAGATTTTCATTCCAATATAGGTTTAGAAATGAATGATACCTGACTTGGGTTACCAAATCATCTTCAGCAATCTGGGTCAGAATAAATTTATTTATTCATGCTGGATCAGGTTCCCAATCAAGTTGACTATGAAATAAGAATATAAGAACTAGGAGCAGGAGTAGGCAACTTAGCCCTTCAAACCTGGACTGCCATTCATACGATCGCAACTGATCTCATCTCAGCCTTAACTCCACTTTCCTGCACATTTTCCATAACTGTTAATCCAGGACTAATTAACAATTTGTCTATCTACTCCTTAAATTTATTCAATTTGCTAGCATCCATTGTACTCTGGGGTAGTGAATTCCATAGGTACATGATCATTTGAGAGATGTAATTTCTCTTCATCTCGTTTTAAATATGTTAACCCTTTCCTAAGTATGGCATCTGATTCCACATTGCCTCATGTGGGGAAACACCTGCTCTATGTCTACTTTGTCGGTCCCCTTTTAGCATCTTATTTACCTCCATTAGATTTCCTCATTCTTCTAAACCCTCTTTCTTGCCAAATCATCAAGTAAAATCCAATCCCCAATTCAGACACTAAACACTATTTAATGTTTACTAATCAAAACATAAATTGGTTATGGGCTCATGTGTTACCATGGTTGTGCCCCTACTTGTGAGCCAGGAGGCCTAGGTTCAAGTCTCACCTGTTCCAGAGATGCGTGATAACTCCTTTTGAAGAGTTTGGTTAGAAAATATCTAAATTTGGGTACACAAACATTTACTGGATAAGAGTAAATGTAATTAGAGCTCTTCAGCAATTGAAAAGCTCCAATAGATAACAGGTTAATAGGTAGAGTTAGTTAACAAGACTAGTAGCAAGGTTTATGCTGCCCACCCAGTATCAATGTTTACAGGTACTGACTATTAACCTGATCAGTGACTAGAATTTAAGATTATAAATTGGGAAGATTATTTCAAGAGCAAATCCTTATGTTGCCTGTAAGTTAACAGTTTTGAATAGCAAATAATATCAAATAGTTAAAGATTTTTGATTGAATGACATGAGGAATGGATTCCCCACCATTGGCAGATGGTAGCTGTGGGGGAAATCCACCATGTGGAGCAACTGTTGTCCCAAAGCCACTGGCTGTTAATTGACTGGAAGCAGAACTTCAACCTTCTGGGTAAAGACATCCTACTGCAGGGAGCTGCTAGCCAATCAGAGGCTAGTGGTTCTCTAACACATTGTGTAGCTGAAGTTTTAGAATGACTCAGTACATCTTAAGCCAAATACCCGCAACTATCTAGAACTGGACTTTTACATATGTGCTAATAGAACAACAATCTCCCTTTACCTTAGACCTTTACTTTTAATAGTGTGGAGTACAGAATAGCAGTGAGATACTGCTTTGTGATTAGAGGGCTGAATTCATGCTTGTGATGAAAGTGGGAATTATCTAATAAAATTTTTCTCAAAATGTGATTTAATTATGCATTTAGAATTTGACTTAGAATTTTAAAAATGTTGCAGAGTTGTTGAGATGAATTCTGAGCTGCAGACATTGTGGTGGATCAGGGAAGAAAAGTTAGCTGGATACTTCATTCCAGGCTCTATCATAATCTGTAGATTTAGTGGAACTTTAGAGTTGTTTACTGTTCAGGAACAGATGAGTATGGCTACAAGTCAGGTAGGTATGAGAATAAAGGACTTGATAATGGAGAAATCTCGGTGCTTCACCAAAACGTATGATGTACTTGCTGCTTGAGTAGATAAGAACAAGGAAGTGGTGGTGGAGTAGTCCTGTCACTGTGTTAGGAATGCAAGAAGCCAGACTACTGGGGGTATGGATTAAAATCCCACCATAGCAGATGGTGAACTTTGAATTTCCTGGAATAAGAAACTGGCCTAATGGCAATCATGAAACCACTGTTGATTATTGTAAAAAGCTTTTAGAATCTTCCATCCTTACCTGGTCTTGCCTACATGTGATTCCAAATGCACAGCAAAGTGATTGACTCTTAACTACCCTCTGAACAACTAAGGATGGGCAATAAATGCTGGCTCAACCAGTGACACCTTCATCCAATGAATAATTTTTAAGAATGGACTGCAGAGCAGAAAGACACCCTGTCTGTGCACCTTAACGTAGGCAGATCATCCAGGCAGAGGAATGCAAAGGAATGGGTTTACAATAGGAGACAGTGTAATCAGAGTAATAAACGCTGTTCTTTTCAGTCACAGTGGGCATTCCAAAGGTTGCATTATTTACGCATTGTCAGAATTACAGTCTCATGGCTGGAGGAGAACTAGGAGCAGGAGAAGGAGGATCCAATTGTTTGTTTCACATGGGATTGATGTTCTGTTGAGAGAGTTGAAGGACACAGTGTCCACATTAAAAAAGAAAAATCTTATAAGTAATGTCTATTAGCCATACTGTAATTGGCATTGGAATAGACAGATTAGAGAATTAAACATGTGTCTGAAGGAATGGAAGGCAAGGGTTTTGCTCCATGGGCTGCTAGCACCAGTACTGTGGAAAGGAAGAACTGCTCTGTTGGGATGGTCGCTACCTAAACCAGTGTCCTGGAAAATGGGAT
Organism: Rhincodon typus; assembly: GCF_021869965.1. Taxonomy (NCBI): domain Eukaryota; kingdom Metazoa; phylum Chordata; class Chondrichthyes; order Orectolobiformes; family Rhincodontidae; genus Rhincodon; species Rhincodon typus. The sequence continues at coordinate 34,216,363 of NC_063339.1, read as the reverse complement.
ATCTAGGATGGTACTTTAAACTAATAAATGGGACAGGAGTGATACATTTTAGAAAAGGGTAAACTCCAAATCAGGAAGAAAAACATCAAGCCTCTAGTATGAAACAGTAGGTCAGGAAGGGACAGTGAGAATAGGAAAGATAACAGGACGCTAATGACTAGGGTGATATCAGGGAAGAGAGAAAAAGGGATTAAGTCAAAGCTGCGCAAAGTATTCACAACAAATTGGATGAATTAATAGCATGAATAGAAATTAATAGATTTAATATTATAGCCATTATTGAGATTTGATTGCAAAGTGACCAAGGTTGAACCTAAACATTCCAGGACCGTTAACTTTAGCAGAGATCATCAAAATGTAAAATCAAGGGTAGCCCTGATAGTAAATGATTGGATAAAAACAGTAGAAAGAAAGCATCTTAGCTCAGAAAATTTTAGTAATAAAATATTTTGGATAGAGCTACAAAACAACGGGAATGAAGGAAACATTGGTGGCCACTGTTTAGATAACTGTAAATTTTAGCTGTAATGTAGGGGAAATACACAAATCAGGAAATTAGAGATGCAAGGGTAATACTGTAATTATAGGGAATTTTAGTCCTCATATAAATTGGGCCAACCAACTTGCAGTCGTGTAATGTTTACAAGATAGTTTTTTAACTCTGTGTGTTGCGGAACCCACTAGGGAATAAGCTATTTGAATCCGGTGTTCAGAAAGCAAAATATTTAATTATAACTTTGCAACTTAATAGCTCAGAAACCCGTATTTAACTATTAGGAACATCAATAGCCCATCATTCTATTCTGAGCTGCTTTGCTATTAAATGAAGTTATAGCTAATCTGCAGATCTTCTCTCTTTCCCTTGTTAACCTTGTCTAACAAAAATCTACGCATCTCAGTCTTGGAAGCAACAGTATTTCTAGCCTTTTCAAAGAGAGAATTTCAAAGTTCTATTAAGCTTTGTGTGAAAAATACTGCCCAGCTCTAATTTTAGAATTATTTCCCTTTGTTTCTGATTGCTCCATTAGTGGGTATGAGCTTATCTGCATTTACCCTAACAAACCCTTTTAACATTTTAAGGACCTCATTCAGAATGTCCCTTGTTCTCTTTTTCTCAGGGGAATACAACCCAGATTCATACAACTTGATTTTGGAATGTAACAGTGCAAGCTGTTCTACTGAACCTGCATTCCCCATGTACTTTCCTGATGTTTATTGTCTAAAATCAACACAGTTCTCCAGATATAGCAAGAACTGAAGAAGCTGGAGTCATAGACAACACAGTGTGGAGCTGAAGGAACACAGCAGGCTAGGCAGCTGGTTCGGGACCGTCAACTTTCCTGCTCCTCTGATGCTGCCTTGCCTGCTGTGTTCCTTCAGCTCCACACTGTGTGTCACAGTTCTCCAGATGGTGTTGGACCAAGGTTCTGCACACCTGAAGTATAATTTTCTCCACCTTTGACCCCTTCTGATAAATGTCAATGTTTTGTTCACTTTTTTGATTATATTACCAGATGGTTTGTGTGTCCTGACTTCCAGATCTGCTCTCTATTTCTCATCTATTTGAAAATACTCCATTTGAAAACACTCCATTATAGCCTTAGATAAGGAAAGGTTAGTCAGGTTTTTCTGAATTCTGCTATTGTTGCACTGTTATTGATTTTCCATTATATTGCAGTAACTTTTAGCTTTCGTCTTTTAAGTAAGAGTGTAAGTCAATTGAGATACTATAAGCACTGAACTGATAAATTAAGACCTTAAAGCAATGGTCAGTTTAGATAATCACCCCACTTAAAGGAGTACAATGTAACAGTGTGTACTGTAAAGAACTTTAAGATGTTTTCTCATCAATTGTCAGATATTATGACAAACCTTTCGAGCAGGTGGGACTAGAACTCAGGTTTCCTGGCTCAGAGGTAGGGTCTTTACCACTGTGCCACAAAAATCCTGCAAAGAGCTTTAATTTTTATTATTACGTACTGCTGGAGCAGGTGGGACTTGAATCCGGATCATTTGGCTCAGAGGTAGGAACACTATCACTGCTCCACACAAGCCCTTACAAAGAATATTAATTTTTCTTTATTACACATCTCTGGAGCTGGTGGGACTTAAATCTGGGCTTCCTGGTCCAGGGGTAGGTGCACTTGTCACGCCACAAGAGGGTCCTTTTTTTTTAATTATTAACCTATTTTCCTAATCATTTCTACAGAGATGTTATTAAACACCACTGGAGCAAATGTGACTTGAATCCAGGCCACCTGGTTCAGAGGTAGGGGCACTACTACTGCACCACAAGGTGGCCTATAAAGAACTTTAATCTATTTAACAATCTATTTTTCTAGTCAACCTGTTCAGAGTTTAATTATACACCTCTGGAGCAGGTGGGACTTGAACCTGGGTCTCTTGGTCCAGAGGTACATACGCCATAAAGAACTTTAATTGTTTGCTAGCAGAAAGGAAACACCTGTCTATGCCCAGTTTTTTTAGGATCAGGAGGTTTGTAATGTTGTGGTTCAGATGTATAATTAGAAGTTCCATTTGGTAGAATAGCAACAAAACGTTAATAAGATTACAAAGTTCGGAGGTATACAGATTTAAAGAAGGAGAACTAGTTTGCACAAAAATTGTTGCAAATAGACAATTACTGGAAGAAAATTAGCAAAACTCGTGATATGGAGTTGCATTATGTAATGCAAATATGTGTGGTTTATAGGTGGAAGGGGTAAAGAAAAGCTATATAGAACGACTGTCACAACAGATATTTAGAATTTTATTAAGAATATGTACTGAGCTTGGAATTGTAATACCAGCTAAACTTTTAATTTTAGTGATAAATACTGCAACTTCAAGTTTATGTTTTATTGTTAGCTAATAAATCTGTCATTTCTGGTGTTTATTGTGGTACATCTATTGAAGTATAAATTATAAGAACACTGTAATAAGTAAGACACTGTCCCCTAACATTTAAAATCAAAGATAGTGATTTCACACTTGTACATAAATCAAGGACAAGTAAAAAATGTTGTTACAAAAGCATATCATTCTTTCATTTTGTGTATGGATAAGCAAGTTGTGCACAATCTTTAAAAAACTTGGTTATGTTTGAGATGGAATATTATGGCCCATCTTGGGCTTCAGGAGGGCTGTTAAACTTACAGATGGTGTAAAAGAAATTTTCCTAGAAATGGAGGACGGATGAAGGACTAAAGTTATGTCGAGGGACTGGGAAGTTGGTGCTCTCCTTTAGTGCAGAAATGGTACAGAGGCTAAACAGAGATATTGAGAATCATGCAGGATTCTGGTGGGATTACAGAGGTAAACACGTGGTTCAAAGAGTGGTGTGAACAGGTTTGAATTCATGGGACATTGGCACCAGCACTGGGAAAGGAGGGAGCTGTTTTGATGGGACGCACTCACCTGAATCATGCTGGGACCAGAGTCCTGGCGAATCGCATAAGAGAGCTGTAGATAGGAGTTTAAACTAAATGGGGGCTTTGAGGTAGTGGGTTCAGATGCATGGAAAATTGTGGCAAAAGTAAAAGGGGAGGAGGGCTCAGGAGAGGTTGTTAAAGTTTCCAGAACTAGTAATAGGATAGAAAGTATAGAAAGGGTCAGGAATCTAACTTTAGGCACAACAGATAAGGGGAAAAGTATGAGAAGGGATGAGGTCAACTGAGGGTGTTGTACTTAAATGCATGCAATATATAAAATAAGGTAAATGAACTTGTAACGCAAATTGAAATTGGCAGGTATGATGTTGTGGGTATCACGGAGGCATTGCTGCAAGGGGATCAGGGCAGGGAAATAAATATCCAAGGATATGTGACCTATTGAAAGGACTGGCCAATGGGCAGAGGGGACAGAGTTGCCTTGTTAGTAAGAAATGAAATTAAATTCATAGTAGCGATATAGGGTTGGAAAGCTTGGAATCTGTGGGCTAGAGTTGAGGAACTACAAAGGAAAAAAGACCCTGCTGGAAGTTATGTACAGACCTCCTCACAGTAGTCAGGGTGTGAGGCCGAAAATAAATCAGGAGATAAAAAAGGCATGTAAGAAAAGCACTATTATAATAGTCATGAGGAACTTAACATACAGATGGACTGGAAAAATCAGGTTGGTAGCAGATTCTAAGAAAATCAATTTAAAGAGAACAAGGAACAATACAGCACAGGAACAGGCCCTTAGGCACACCAAGACTGCTTCGACAAATGATACCTTTCTAAATTAAAAACATTTTGCTTTTATATGGTCTGTATCCCTGTATTCCTAGCCTATTCAGATAACTTTCAAGATGCCTCTTAAACATAGCTATTGAATACTGCCTCCACCACTTCCTGTGGTAGTGGTTTGCAGGCAGTTACCACCCTCTGTGTAAAATACTTGCCTCTCACATCCCCTTTAAACTCACCCCCTTTTACCTTAAAACTACATCCCCTAATAATTGACATTTCCCCCCTTTGCAAAAAGACTCTGACTGTCCATTCAATCCATGTGTCTCATAATTGTGTAAACTTCTATCAGTTTGCCCCTCATTCTTCGATGTTCACATGAAAGATTTTGTAAATTTGTGTTCCCAATAGGAAACAGGCAATTCTGGATTTGATGATATGTAATGAGGCACCCTGATTAGATAGTTTAACATTAAGGGGCAATGATCATAATATGAGATGGAGAAGTTTGAATCGGATTTAATGACATTGCAATTGAATAAAGACATGAGGGAGAAGCTGGCTAGAATTGATTGGCAGAAGAGCCGAGCAGGGAAGACAGTGGAGCAGAAATGGCAGGAATTTCTTAGGGTAATTCAGGAGGCACAGCAGAAATTCATCCCAAGTAAGAAAAAACATAAGAAGGGTAGGATAAGGCAACCATGGCTGACAAGGGAAGTCAGAGGTAGCATAAAAGCAAAAGAAAAAACGTAGAATGTGGTGAAGGTTATTGGGAAGCCTTTAAAAACCAGCAGAGGACATCTAAAAAGGCAATAAAATTTGAGGGTCAGACAGCTAGTAACATAAAAAAAATTACAAAAGTTGTTTTTTAGACACATAAAAAGTTAAGAGAGAAGCAAGAGTAGACATTGGACCGCTGGAAAATGAGGCTGGAAAAGTAATAACAGGGAGCGAAGGAATGGTGGAGGAACTGAATAGGTACTCAGCATCAGTCTTCACAGTGGAAGACACCAGTAGCGTACCAAAATTTTGAGAGAGTCATGGGGCAGAGCTGAGTGAAGTGGCCATTGTTAAGGAGAAGGTGCTGGGGAAGCTGAAAGGTCTGAAGGTGGATAAACATGATATGATAGAATTCACCCTGCAATTTGAGATGGAGAAGTTGGAATCGGATGTAATGACATTCCTTTGCTCCCCATTATTACTTTTCCAGCCTTATTTTCCAGCAGTCCAATGTCTACTCTTGCTTCTCTCTTAACTTTTTATGTGTCTAAAAAACAACTTTTGCAATTTTTTTAATGTTACTAGCTGTCTGACCCTCAAATTTTATTGCCTTTTTAGTGGATAAATCATTTGGACCAGATGGACTATACCCCAGAGTTCTGAAGGAGATAGCTGAGGAGATTGTGGAGGCATTGTTGGTGACCTTTCAGGGATCACTGGAGTCAAGGAGGGTCCCAGAAGACTGGAAAATGACTGATGTAACACCCCTGTTTAAGAACAGATGGAGGCAGAAGACCGGAAACCGTAGGTCGATTTAAGGCTGTAGACATGCTCACCAAGCCAGTGGGTTTGGATGCAAACGTTTTGTCACCCTGCTGGTAGCATCGTCATTGCGCCCCTGGTGAAGTGTTGGTGTTCTGTCCTGCCTGTTATTTGTATGCCTTGGTTTGCTGGGGTGGTTGGTATTACTTCCAGTCCTGTTTTTCAGTGGTTTGTACACAGGGTCTAATTCATTGTGTTTGTTGATGGAGTTACGATTGGAATGCCAGGCCTCCAGAAATTCCCTGGAGTGTCTCTGTTTATAACAAGCGGGACAGAACACCAACACTTCACCAGAGGTGCACTGACAATGTTACCTAGCAGGGTGAGGAAACGTTTGCATTCAAACCCACCGGCTCGGCGAGCATATCTACAACCTCATCCACAAACAGAGCTACAAATCTTCTCAAACTTTATAGGCCGGTTAGCCTGTTGTTGGTATGATTTTAGAGTCCATTATTAAGGATGAGATTGCAGAGTAATTAGAAATTCATAGTAAAATGGGGATGAATCCACATGGCGTCATCAAGGGGAGGTCATGCCTGACAAATCTGTTGGAATTTTTTGAGGAGGTATCGAGCAAGTTGGACAAAGGAGAGCATGTCTATTTGGATTTCCAGAAGACCTTTGATAAGGTACCACACAGAAGGCTGCTAAGTAAGATAACGGTCCATGGTATCAGGGGCTTGGTACTTGCACGTATAGAGGATTGGTTGACTGGGAGAAGGCAGAGATTCTGGATGGGAGCTGGTGACTAGTGGAGATCTGCAGAGGTCAGATTTGGGGCCACAATTACTCATGTTATACCTTAATGATCTGGACAAAGGAAGTGAGGACATTGTGGTTAATTTTGCAGATGACACAAAGATAAGTGAAGGGTCAGATAGTGTTGAAAAGTTGGGTAGGCTGCAGAAGAATTTGAACAGACTAGGAGAATGAGCAAAGAAGTGGCAGATGTAAGACAATGTGGGAAAGTGTAGGACTGTTTTCTAAATGGGGAAGGGCTTTGGACTCCTAGTTCAGGATTCTCATGAGATTAACTTTGCAGGTTCAGCTGGCAGTTAGGAAGGCAAATGCAATATTAGCATTCATTTCAAGAGAGCTAGAATGCAGGAGTAAGGATGTAATGCTAAGGCTGTGTAATACTTTGGCCAGACTGCATGTGGAATATTGTGAGCAGTTTTGGGTCCTGTATCTAAGTACCTGCCTCGGTACTGCCCCTGCCTTGGAGGACAACCAGAGGAGGTTTACAAGAATGATCCCAAAGATAAAGGGCTTGTCATAAGAGGAGTGGTTGAGGTCTTGATGGAATTTGGAAGGATGAGGGAGATCTCATAGAATCCCTACAGCGCAGATGGAGACTGTTTGGCCCATCGAGTCTGCACCAGCCCTCCGAAGAGCATCCCAGCCATACCCACACCCTCCTCCCCCACTCTATCCCCGTAACCCCACATTTCCCATGGCTAGGATTTGAGAAACATATCAAACATGATAGAATGGTAGAGCAGACTTGATGGGCCGAATGACATAATTCTGTTCCTATATATTGTGGCCTTATAATAGGTAAGCAGAAACTCTTTCCAATAGAATAAACGGCCATAACCACAAGGCCGAACATTTAAGGTGGTTGGTGAAACAGAGGCCACTTTTTTTCCAGAGTTGTTGTTGTGGTCCAAACTGCCCTGCCTGTAAGTAAATTTAATCGCAACTTTCAAAAGAGAGTTAATTTGAGTAAAAGTTGAGTACAGGAGGTTTCCGCGGTTGGAGGTGCTTGTGCCAGTTTTTGGATGCCACTCATCTTTTCAGTAATTTTCACGAATGTTGTATTTGATTGGTTGGTTCTGCATTGGGGAAGGCATGCTGGCTTCCGTGCCCCGTAGTCTTGATTACTGTAGGAATTAATTAGGTTGAGCCACTGCCTGAGGAAGCAACAACCAATGAACGGAAGGGGTGGGCCGACGGCTGGGGGGTGTTTACTTACGGCTGTGTTGAT
>NC_063339.1:34183162-34208162 GCF_021869965.1 Rhincodon typus | reverse complement strand
CCTGAGAAGAAAGTGGGTTTTTTGCTTGTCGTGTGAAGTTCATGCCCTTATCTCCCATGGATAACGAGGACTGAGTATACGTTATAGTTTAACTTTTTTAACATTTGTAGTGACAGTGTCAAGCTGTAATAGCATCATCTCAAATTTTTACTTTGTATTTCGTACTGTAATCCTTGACTGCCTTTTTAAGACATGATAATGGAGAATCTTACAATAAAATTTGAAATTCACACTTTAGTTGGACTTGTGGTTTGTATATTTAAATTTGATTTGATTATGAAAAGCACAGGTTAGAAATAAGACTGAGAACCTGAATACAGATATGTTTTACAGAATCTTTACATTAACTTACTTTGCTTTCTTACTTAATAGTTGAAACATTATAGATTCTCCAGCAAGCCAGCATAGCGCAATATCATTATATACTCTGTTAGCTAGACAGGTCCTTGCACATTTAGGTTTTGGGTTTTCTGCATGTCAAGTTGCTGAAAATACGTACTAAGGGAAAGCAGGCATCTTCTAATGAATCCTCTCCTGTCGAACTGAATAAAAAGAAAGTAAAGGGATTGCATGATTAAGAACATTGCATTCTATAAATATTTACAAAATTGGATGTCTAGCACAGGAACAGGCTAAGTTCATCAACTCATGCTTGAGTTTATGCATTATTCCATAAGTCTCCTTTTACTGCACTTACTCATTTCAGTCTTCCAGTATGTCTTCCTGTTCCTCTCTCTCAGCTAATTGCATTAATCATTCCCAAGGGATTGAATTTAACTCTGCATAAAAAAATTTCTGGTTATCTATATTCATTTACTGTTATAGTAACATTTATGAATGAAACAGTCTTGCCACATCTATCCCATCAACTAGTTCCTAATTTTAAAAGCCTTTCCATTATTAGACCCTCTAAGACTTTTCTAATGGAGAAAACCCCAATATGATCGATCATTCCCAATAGCTGTCTTCTCAGTTCTAATACCATAATCTTTAGCTTTTTTTAAAAAACACTTTTCGCAGTGCATCTGAAATAACTCCAGGGGCTGGTAGTCCATCACCAAGTCATCCTTTATTTACATGTGGTAAGGCCTTGACACTGGCCCAGCTGTCTCGGAGTTGGCTTCTAGAATGTCCGAATATCTGATACACCTCTTATTGTCAGCCAGAGCTCTGATTGGACCAGCCTCAATCGGGGAACTCCTTTTCTTTGATGGCTAAATGCATCTGTGTTTACTACTTGGGCTTCTGGACAGTGTTCCAACTTGTAATTATACACACTTAGTATTAGAGCCCAGTGTTGAATTTGGCCTGCAGCTGTGGGCAGTACTGCCTTGTATTCTTTAAGCAGACCTAGCAGGGTTTTCTGGTCCGTTATTACAAATTTACATCCATAAGAAAGGTATTGGTGGAACTTCCTGACTCCAAATATATGACCGTTCTGTCTGGGTGTATTTACACTCTGCATCAGCAAATGTCCTGGATGCATACGCTATTGGGCATTCCTCTCCATTGGGCCACCTATAAGCCAATATTTGCCCGATACTGTATGGGGAGGCATCGCACATCAATACCAGATCTCGCTTGGGATCATAGTGTAATAACACCTTAGACAATGATAACTGTTTCTTTAGTTCCCTGAAAGCTACGGCTACGTGACCATTTCCAAGACTGACCCTTTTTTCTTTAAGAAAAAAAGTTGATGCATAGGTGCCTGGATGGAGGCCAGGTTATGTATGAACTTTCCATAATAGTTCACAGGCCTAAGGACGACCTAAGCTTGGGTATAGACATGGGAGCTGGGTTATCTTTGGTCGCTGTTATTTTATCTAACAATGTGTGCAACCAAGTCTTGTCAACACTGTACCCCAGGTAGATTACTTTGGGTGCCTGCAACACATTTTTCCCTTCTTAGGTGTATGCCCACCTGGGAGAAATGCCTAAGGACTATGTCGAAGTTCTTCAAGTGCTCCTTACTGGTCTTCCCTGTTGTCACGTCATCTAGATAAATGGCAATCTGTGGTAGACCTTGCAAGATTCTCCATTGTCTGCTGAAAGGTTGCAGAGGCTGACAGTACCCCACATGGCAGTCTCATATTGGCACAAACCCTTATGGGTATTAATTGTGGCACACTTCTGGGAATACACATCTAACTGTAATTACATGTATGCATGGCTCATGTCCAGCTTTGTGAATGATAACCCGTGACCCCTCCCTCCCCTTTGCATATAAATCCCCTATGTGACGGATTGGGCATTTATCCAGCTGTGAAAAATGGCTTACCATTAGTTTAAAATTTCCACAAATGTGAACTGTCCCATTGGGGTTCACAATCAGTATGACCAAAGCTGCCATTCTGCAAAATGGACTGGTTTTTTGATTCATTTGTTTTCCAGTCTTCTGATTTCTGTCTGTACCTTTGCCTGTAAGGCAAATGGCATTGGGCAGGCCTTGTAAAATTGTGGAATTACTTCCTAGTCCATATGCAATGTGGCCCTGGCTCCTTTAATAGTCCCTAGACTTCAGAGTATTTAATTAGGACTCCACTCAGGCAACCATTTTCTAGTTGAAAAATGTTGAGCCAATCTAGGTGAATCACTGTCAACCAATTTTACCCCATCAAGCTTAGGCCTGGTGCTTTTACTACAATCACTGATAACTGCTTTTCGTAAGAGACTAGAATCAAAGTTGTACCCTTAATCTGTAAAGGTTCCCTGGTATTGGTTCTCAATCTAGCTGAGGTCTTGCGCAAACCTAAGGGTTGGAGTCCAGAGTGAATTTTGTTAAAACTGGTTCTGCATCACGAACTGCTGCACCAGTATCGATCTCCATTAGAATCAAGTGACCATTTAAGCAGACATTTATTTTAATTGGTTCCAATTTGGTTGTTGCTAAGCAATTTAACTGTTCCAAACCCGATGTAGGTGAACTTTCCAGGTTGTATGCTTTCCTGGATACTGGCCTAGGAGTTCTGCTACTTAATTTAGGTGTTGTAGGACTCCTCTGCTGTCTCTAGTACATATACCAGCAGCTACTACAATGCCTTCCAGTCCAGGTCCTGATGAAAATTAACTGTTCAGCCACAGCTGGGCTTTGTTTTAGGATTTTGCTGTGGGCTGACTTAGAGGCCCTCTGTTCAGGATATGTCCTAAGTGTGACTATGCAGTTGCCTTCACTCAAGTGGTGTCCCCTACACTCAGTTGGACTGGCAAGGGAGTCCACCTCCCTCAGAATACCCTACAACTCATATGCTGCATTTTCCACATTTTCTAATGACAAAGCCAGTTATATGTAGTGCCAGTTTGAAGTCCAGTTGGGCTTCAGCTTGTAGGCATCTTGTGCATCATTAATCCCACATACATACCAGTCTCTCAGCATCTCATTAAGTGTTAAACCAAAGTACATACCTCTGCCAGTCATCTGAACCTAGTCAAAAATCCAGACACCAATTCCCCGGTTTTCAAATAAAACCGATAGCATCTCAAGAGTTAGAGGAGGGTTGGAGGTCATAATATTCCTTAACTAAATATGTCAATTCTTGAAAGGTTTCAGAATCTGTTGCCTCAGGGAAAGTTAGGCTCCTTATAAGAAAAAAAAGCTGCAGGTCCACAATCTGTCAGGAGAATTATTCATTGCTTTTCATCTACCCCAATATCACTTGCCTGGGGGGGGGGGGGAAAAAGATGTATTCTTTCCACATACTGGGCCCAGTCTTCAGTCAGGTCAAACATGTCAAGTTTCCCAAATAACGGCATGATGCCAGAAATATTTACCCCAACTCAAAGATGATTGTTGCAAGTTTCTTCAGGTTCTTTACTCTTATTGCCACTGAAATAACCTCAAAGAGGCAGGTAACCTGTCACCAAATCACCTTTTTTATATATACGCTGGTGTAGTACTTGACACTAATCTGGTTTTCTCAGAGTGAGCAGAACCTCTGACACTCCTGTTTATATCTGTCAGCCAGGCTCCCTGATTGGACCAGAATGACAGCCTCAATCAGGGAACTCATTCTGTAATGTCCATCTGGCTGACTTTTTCATAATCACTACAGCCTTGGTCTTATACCATAAAAAAGGAGACAAAGGACCGAATGTTTAGACCCTGATAAAGTTGGGAGTTCAAGGTCCGGTCTCAAAAATACCACTGCTTGCACATTTTGAGACATTGTTCCCAGCACCAGCATTGTTCAACAGCCAGGAGAATTCTGGGGTAACAAACCTGCCTGTTTCCCAATTAGGGCCAGTTAACGTTGCTAAAGACCTCATTGTTAGCTTGTTGAAGGGGAAGGTTAACATTTTCACAAACACACAGGTTGAATGCAGTTTCTGGCATTGACCACCTGAAGGTTGGCTGGTATACAGAGCAGTCAACCTTGACTGCCTTAGCTCTGTAAAGAGCTCAGTGGTGTAGACAGGGTGGCACTGTACAGGTGACTGGGAGAGCAGGAATTGTTGCCACACCCTGTGCCCTGGGCAAGACAAGCAGAGCAGGGGGTGACGGGGTTAGGCTGCCGATCACAACAGAATGATCAGAAGGAGAGCTGCTGCAGGCTGCAAGCAACGGGACACTGTTCTCAGATTTTGGACCCTCTCGTCATAGAGTCAGAGATGTACAGCACAGAAACAAACTCTTTTGGTCTAACTCGTCCATGCCGACCAGATATCCTAAATAAGTATAGTCCCATTTGCCAGCATTTGGCCCATATTCCTGTTAAACCCTTCCTAATCATCTACTAATCCAAATGCCTTCTAAATGTTGTAACTGTACCAGTCTCCACCACTTCCTCTGGCAGCTCATTCCGTACATGCACTATCCTCTCTGTGAAAAAGTTTACCCTTCGGTCCCTTTTAAATCTTTCCCGTCTCACCTTACACCTATGCCCTCTACTTTTGGATTCCCCCATCCTGGGGAAAAGACCTCGTCTATTCACTCTATCCATGCCTGTCATGATTTTATAAATCTTAAGGTCACTTCTCAGCCTCCAACCCTGGCAACATCCTTGTAATTTTTTTCTGAACCGTTTCAAGTTTCACAACATCCTTCCTATAGCAGGGAGACCAGAATTGCACACAGTATTCCAAAAGTGTCTGAACCAATGCCCTGTACAGCCGTAACATGACCTCCCAACTCCTGCACTCAATACACTGACCAATAAAAGCAAGTATATGAAACAATTTCACTATCCTGTCTACCTGCGACACCACTTTCAAGGAACTATGAACCTGCACTCCAAGGTCTCTTTGTTCAGCAGTACTCCTCAGGACCTTACCATTAAGTGTATAAGCCCTGCCTGATTTGCCTTTCCAAAATGCAGCACCACAAATTTATCTAAATTAAACTCCATCTGCCACTCCTCTGCCCATTGGCCCATCTGATGAAGATCCCGTTGTACTCTGAGGTAACCTTCTTCGCTGTCCACGACGTCTCCAATTTTGGTGTCGTCTGCAAACTTACTAACTATACCTCCTATGTTCATATCCAAATCGTTTACATAAATGATGAAAAGCAGTGGACCCAGCACCCATCCTTGTGGCACACCGCTTGTGATCAGCAACAGCACCCTCTGGTGGAAATACAGAACTCCAGGCAGGAGGAGGCCGTAGAGAGAAAAGGTGATGGGAGGTGATCGGAGAGGTGCATCATTTGATGGTGCATAGGGTTGAAGGTCTTGTAAACATGTCATGAATGTCAAACTCATCTGATTCAGGGATAATTCAGCTGAGCTTTCTGAGCCAGCATGAGGAGGATGGCATGTAACAAACAAAGCAAAATGCTGCAGATGATGGTAGTCTGAAATAAAAACAAATGCTGGGGAAACTTGGGTGTGGCAGCATCTGTAGTTTAATGTTTTGAATCCAGTATGACACTTCTTCAGATATGAATAGGGCTAGAAAAAGCTGGAGGGTTTTTAATGCTGTTGACAGAAAGGGAGAATGAGCAAATGGAACCGAGCAAAAGACAAAATAAGTGCTACTGGTGGTGGTAAAGAAGACAGTTGTACAAACGTATAAATGATAGGTGTGAAAAGGAGAAAGTGGATCCACTTTGCTGAGATCAAAACCAAGAAAATAAAAACAGGGCACGGTGGGGTGGTGGTTGTAATCAAAATAGAGAACAGAGTTGAATTTAATCTTGAGTCTGAGAGGGTGTAAAGTACTTGCGTGGAAAACTTGCTTTGAGCTTCATTAGAGCGCTGTAGCAAACTCAGGACGGAAACAATTAATATGAGAGCAAGATGGTTTATTGAAATGGCAAGCAACTGAAAAGCTGGGGTGATTCTTGCAGACAGAGTGGAGGTGTTCCACAAAGCAGAAAATGCTGGAGAAACTCAGCAGGTCTGGCAGCATCTGTGGAGAGAGAAAATGTTAACATTTGAAATCCGAATTGACTTTACCTCAGAACAGAGGGAGCAACTTTAATTCTGTCTCTCTCTGCAGATGCTGCCAGATCTGCTGAGTTTCTCCAGCATGTTCTGTTTTTATATCAGATTTCTAGCAACTGCATTCTTTTGCTTCTATAACCTTTTGGCTTCCAAGTTTAAGTGCATAGTGCAGACAAAGGAAGTTTGCTGTTTGTAATTTGCTATATAATAATGCTGGATGTTATAGCTTTGCTGTTATTCTTACCATAAATTCTGGGCCCTTATGGAATTTTTTTTGTCTAAAAATTTTGGGTTGGGTGGCTTAAGGGAATTAATTTTCAAATTGTCACCATTATAACAGTGGATAGCCTGGAATTTAGTGTATCTTTAGATTTGAGATATGACTAAATCAGTGTGCCCAATTTATTCAGGTCTTTTAAGACAATTATATAGTTGAGAGAGGAACAGTGGGTGGGGTTTGATAGACCATTGGAGGTAAGCAGTAGATAAGACAGTTATTTGTGTGATACCAGCTTAGTACATTATTTTATGAAGAAGCTAAAATGTTACAGTTTTAAAAGTATTACAGTTTCAAGAATCTGAAACCAATTGTTTAATTACTGTAGTGGTGTGGTATGTTTAGATCCCCATTGAGCACTTGCCACATAATGGAAGCAAATGTATTTGAAATATTTATCTTTTAAGTAGCCTGATTAAACAGGACTGCCCCAATTTTAATACCAATTCCTGCTCAAATCTTTCAGGAAATTGTCAATTGTAACATTCAGTTTGGTGTGAATTGTGTTTTTGTAGTTCAGTTTACAAATCTTCTTCGGCGTTTGGCGTACATTGCAACAAAATATGATGTGACTCAAGATATTTTCCAAAACATTGTGGATGAAATTGGTTTTCCTGGGTGAAATTATATTTAAAACGTGTTTATATATCCTTCACAGAGCCTTGTAATTAGCAGATGGTTAGCCTGTTAGGTGATGTTGTCCTTTGACATATTTGGAACAAATCCAGTAATATTTTGGGAAAGTTAGCATGGGAAATTTCATTTCATATTTGCATTGGCCATCATGCTGAAATTATATCTCCAGTGTTTGTGTCCTGGGAAAATGAGGCTGTTTGTTTAGTATTGTGGTGCATCCAGTGACCAATTTAAGTAAAGCTGCTGCAATATGAAGGATGCATTCAGGTCGAAGTAAAGTGAGGTTTCTTTTTTATTGCATCTCCAAAAGTGCTCATGTACTGAGGTGTGTGTCCTTTAGCATCTCACCCACTGGCCATTTTTGATACCACAGTTGATGCTGGATAAGGAATAATGGCCAGCTGTTCAACTGTGGTATAACAGAATTGACAAATCTTTTCTCATCTTCTTTGCCACACCTTTAATTTCCAACAAGTCCAGTGTTTGGGAGATCACTTATTATACTTTCTGTATCATGGGAAATCCTTAGTATGGGGGACATTACTGGGATCCACTTTCTGGACTCTCTCAGTACATCAACTAAAGGACAATGGATTGAAACACATAATGCTTTGAGCACTAAATCGCTGTGTGGGTGGAGGTGGAGGGGGGAAAGCATTGTCAGTGGCATTGGACCCACTGACAAGAAAGTTTGTCAGATCAAGCTCCAATCAGGTAGTTCAGAGCTGACTGCCAGACTTCCCAGCGAATCGGTCCTTGATGCTGAAGTCCCAGCTCACCAGAGCAATTAGAGGCTCACAGATTCTGTTTTCAAGAGTCCTTTTGAAGGTCTAGCTGTCAGGAGATCAAATGGTGAGAAAGTAGGCCATCTTCTTATAAGTAAGGGGCCACTGGGGACTGTCTTTCAGCAGCCATGTCAGTTCCCCCAACTTTGCCCCTTATTGGTATCAGGTCAGGGCAAATGGAGACCTCCTCATCCCTTCTACCAATCACAACCTGAAACTCACTGCCACTTTCTAAAGAAATGCAAAATAAACAAATTTTAAAAAGCAGCCTCTTTTCAAAGCTGTTGGTGGATGTTCAAGCCTTTAACTGGTCAGTAATTGACCACTTAAAGGTCGAAATGGACTTTGTTGTGTAGCACTTATTTGCTGAAGTGGGCTAGTATCTCTATATGGCCAATTCACTCAATTATTTGCTCTTCTTGCTAATCCAGGGAAGACAAAGTTGCAGCCACTGTGTCCTAGTTACAAAACTAGGGTACAAACTGCTGGTGGTGGTGTTCTGTACAACATCCCACTGCCAGATGATTGTTGTCAATGCAGCTGGAGTTCTTAGCTTCAAAAGCTTGGCTGACTAGGATCCCGATCTGCAGAGCTCCCAAAAGAATGCAAGTCATCATATGTATTTATTTTTGACATCAAAGGTACAATTGGTATTGAGTTTTCCAAGCGATTAGAAGTACATTGTTTAAATCCCTGTTATTTTCATTTGATAGATATTTATTTGGCACATTTGTATGTTCTACAGCTTACCAGCATGAGTTGAGCAAATATGTTAATTTGGTTATTTGTTTCTTGTAGGTGTTGCAGGTGTTCTTGTTGGGCATCCCTTTGATACAGTCAAGGTGAGGTTGCTAATGCATTCTTGCTGATATCTAAAATGTTAAACATACCTGAGATCTATGTAAGTTAACAATTCTAAAAGTGTTACTTTGTAAAAAGGAAGCAAATATTTTCCAATACAGTCTTGATAATCTAGTCAACAGCTTTATTTTCAGATACAGCTTTCTCTAATCAATTATATTTAATGTTTTCTCTCAGACTCAATTGTAACAATATTAATGTTGGCTTTCATTCAAATACTTTCAGCCTATTCAAGGTAATGTTTATCTGATTCGTTGTACCATTGAGAACCACTTTTAACTATTAAATTTTTAACTACTGTTCTTGATGGATTTTGACCTCAGATTTGACCAGAGGGGATTGGAAGTCATTGAATGAAGGAACATTCAGTTTCATTGAAATAAACCAAGTGGTTATTTCATGATTCTTTGCTTGATGGATTGTGGTTTGTGGCAGAAATATATGGGGTTTGTGAAAAAGATACTTTTAAATATATTATTTTAATGGAAATAATTTCCATGATTATAGTGGGTTATTTTTGTGCGTGTGGATAATTAGAATGAAGGGTCAGTTGGAATTAAAAGGCTGCATTTACACTTGTGGGATCATTTCATAGGAGCCAAATCCATATTAAACCAGGCTCCTAATTTCCACAATTTTCCATCTTTAGTTTAAGCAACAAATTTCAGGGCAGTAGTGGCAATAGTTTAAGAACTGAATATGTCAAAGATTGACTAAAGCTTTAATTGCACCTTCAAGGAAGCGCACATGGCCTGTATTGCAAAAATTAGACTGCTGGCTTCTTCATGGTGGTATATGAATCTGATGCTTCCTGCATCCCCTGCTTACATCTGCTTTCAGCAGACCAATGGGAAGTCACCTCCTGAGCTATATCTCTGTCCCCAGAAGCAATAGCACCATCTTATTTTTACAGCAGCAGCATTGTAGTGTAAATGCAGCATAAGGTAAAGGGCAGGATACATGATTTTAACAACAAGTGTTGGCCATTAGTGTTCCCCAAGTGAAATGGCTCTAAACAAATGTTTATTGGCTGCCTCAAGGCACTAAGGACCCGGGTTCAATTCCAGCCTTGAGTGATTATCTAGGTGGAATTTGTACCTTCTCCCCGTGTTAGTGTGGGTTTCATCAATGTGCTCTGGTTTGCGCTGAAAGTTGAAAGAGGTGTGGATTAGATGGATTGGCCATACTAAAAATTGCCCCTTAGTGCCTCAGGATACGTGGCTTAAGTGGGTTAGCCATGATAAAAACCCCATGTGGGTTACAGGGATGGGGTAGAGGGTTGAGTCAGGTAGGATGCTCTTTGGAGCGTCACTAAAGACTCAATGGGCCGAATGTAGACTGTAGGGATTCTATGATTCCATGAATTGTTGAGTTCACTCCACATGCCTGCTAAAATGTGGATCGTTAATTACAGTACTTTGCAGCAACATTTTGCAAATTAGCCTCATGCCTTCAAAATTAGCTTGCATCTGCCATCAGACCAGTATTTAATATAGATCTGCAGACATAGGAAACCCTAGCTTTCTACCATTTTTTTTTTTAAAAAAAGACATTTGAGTGCAATGCATGAGGAATTAAACATTGGCATGTTATGGGTGGGCTGTCTCCGGTTGCATTTAATTGTGGGTTCTTCATATAAACAATGCTGAATTTGTGACTGTGCTGCAACATGTTATACCACTGCATTTGATGTATAGCACATTGGTAGTGGAGACACTGGCTTATTCTCCTCTCTGCTGCAAATTTGCAGGCATCAGCTGCAGTACTATGAAAAATACTGAGCAGATTCTGGCTGCTCCCTCACAAAGTTTGAGGAGTAATGAAAGACAGACATCTCTGAGCTGTGTCATGCTTCACTGCGTTTGTGATAGATTGACAGTTGGCTGAGACCTGAGACCAGATAGCTCAGCCACAGGATTTACTAAGAAATTATAGGGGTGCTGCGAGGTGATGGAAAGATCCATAGACTCCCAAACAATTATGGCATTTAATTTGGCATTGGGTTGGAATTCAAATGACTGTGTTTACTCTTTGACTATAACTGGCATAATATCAGTGTAGGTAAATGAGAGATCAACATTATCTGATTGTGTTATGTTTGATGGCTGCCAGAAATTTTTAGCCAGGGTACTGATGCAATTATATTGGGTTAGGAGCCTCATTTTCTTGCTATTTTCATGTAATATGTGAAATTCGTTTCGTTTAACTACTTTTACTTTCTGAGCTAGGGGCTGTCCTCATTAACAGCAAAAGTGTTACTTTGTGATGAGAGATAAGCCTCATCACGGGATTCCTAGTAAGTACAGAAAAGGTGAATTTATACATTCTCAGTTTCTCTCCAGTTTGACTATATACCAAGTGATTATCACTTTTCAGAAAAAAAAAACTGGAGTTTTAAAAATATGTAGCATGTTTCTATTTCTTCTTATAAACATTGCAGAATGTAATTTTTAACAAAGTAGCTGTAGAAATAAATGATTGTTAATTCATATCAAGCTTTGCTAAACCTGTAACTGTGATTGTGGTGGTTGATTGTGGAAGAAAATGTTATTTTCATTCCTGCCAACCAAATCTCTTCCTTTGCTGTAAGTGTGTTTGTTTTGTAGGTTCGACTTCAAGTACAAAATTCTGACCAGCCACGTTATCGTGGGACTGTACATTGTTTCCGGTCCATTATCAGACAGGAGTCTGTAAGTAGCAAGCATGTTCATTTAGATTGATTGATTGATTGAAGCAGTTTATCAGGGGAGTTATAATTCAAGTTTTTTTTCTGGGCTGTTACACCAATGCTGTCACACCACCTCTAATTCCTTGAGAGTAGATTACGACTTAAAAGTTAAGCGTTTTCAAGGCAGTTTTCCCCACTATTTAATTTAATCAGACATTCCAGTATTGTGGTAGGATTCTTTTTATTTCACCTACAGTTTTTAAACTATTCTTCTTTTCAGGAGTTGGGCTTTCAGGCTACTAGTGTTAAATTTCACAGATGTCAGGCATAAAAATCTTTATTACTATGCCTGCTGGTTAACTCTCATCTATAGCAATTCGATGTATAAGGAATTGGCAGCGGAATGGAACACGTGGACAGCCCCAGTTGCAGAATTATTCAAGATACAGTGAGTTGCTTGGTCTGTTCCATTTAAAACAGGCTTGTGGATATTTTATTCCTCTGTCCTGTTTCCTGAAGACCATTTAATAGGTTATAACAAGCCTTTTAGTACCTCAGTCATCTCACATTTATGTTAGCTATTTGATGAAGAGGAGTTTCATAGCCAAGAACATTGTGCATAGCTGGTAATAACACAAAGTTGAACATTCTGGCAGGAACTATTGCACTGAGTATGAGCTGTGAGTCAGTTTTGTACCGTTGCCTTGACCAATTTTAACCAACTTCACATGGCCCAGAGATCAGGCTTGGAACCTTGGTAATCTGTGTGACTAACTGATGCATTTCGAGAGGAGGTGGCAGAGGGGGGAGGGAACTGACTTGATTTTTTTTTTCCCCTAAACAGTAGTGCAGGTTGGCTGCCCTGAATACAGATAACCTGCTTGTTTTCATGCTGCATTAACAAATCTGTTTTACTTTGTGATGGCACCAATTGTGCTGCAGACCCACAGGCTCACATTCTTTTACACAAATCTTGCTTAGCCTCAAATTCCTTTCCCACAGCTTTTGATCTCACAATCTGCTTATTTTCCAGGGTGGAACACATTGTAAATCTAATTATACAGTTTCATTTTCAAAGACTGAGTGTGCAGTCAGAAAGGACAGATAATATTCACAGTGTGCTTTGAGCATTCTCAAAGTTTTGATTTTCTATTACTATTCTTGCTGAATAGCGTAGTACTCCCATCTTGTAATCTTCTCTGGTCCTGCAGTCCTCCAAAAGGTTTGTGCTCATTCATTTCAGGCCTAACTAGCATTCCTAATTTTAATTGCATATAGGCAGCCTCTGACGAAAACAGAGACTGCTGGAGAAACTCAGCAGGCCTGGCAGTGTCTGTGGAAAGGAAAATAGAATTAAGGTTTTAAATCCAGGACTCTTCACTTCCAAAGAAGAGTTATATCAGTGTTAACATCTCAAGCTTGATGTAACTTATTTGGAACTGAGAAGTCTTTGGATTTGAAACCTTAATTCTGTTTCTGTCTCCACAGAGTTTCTCTAGCATTTTCTGATTTTATCTCAGATTTCCAGCATCCACAGTATTTTGCTTTGATATAAGAAGCCTGAGTTCAGCTGTTAAGGTCCTAAGGTCACAGATTTCCTCCTGAAACTCTTTGTCACTCTTACCCTTTAAGATACTCCTTAAAACATATCCTTTTGACCAAACTTCTGGTTAACTACCCAAATATCTTTCTTTGTGGCTCAGTGCAAAATTTTTTTCAGTAACACTTTCGCAAGGCACCTTTGACTCCTTTGCCTTTAAAGTAGTAAAATGTAAATGTTGTTATTGTCATTTGTTATTTGGCAATTTGCAACATTAACATCAAACTGTAGATTTATTTGTCTGCATACACATTAACCTTGTTTGTCCAGTCCACTATGCACTAGGTGAGCCAGTGGAAGAATAATTGAAATGGTTTCTGCTTTTCTTATAGTCTTTATCTTTTGGAGTATGAGCTCCAAAGTGGTTTCTACAAACCTGAAGGGAGACCTCACATATCCCTTCCTATTCCCTTCAACAACTAAACACACATGCATCCTGATCAAACAACTTGTTATAAATCCTAATTGAGGTTTCCAGTAGAGAGTAACAGTTCAAAGAAACCTAGTGGGCTGTAAGTGTTATGATCATACTGCTCGCAATGAGAAGCCAAAGCCATTTTAGTGGTTGCAGCACAAGCAGCAAATGGGTGCACGAAGACAGCTTGCTGGAAAATCAGTCAGCTCGCACTGGGCTGGGAGGTTGCCACACAAGGATTGAGAGTACATGATTTTTTTTAAGGCTGGGAGGAAGTCTGGTGATCTTCAAAAGTAAAATCCAAAAATAATTCGGCATATTTGAGCAGCCATTCAGGTTTCCTTTAAGGGTCAGCAGATAGCATGCATC
Organism: Rhincodon typus; assembly: GCF_021869965.1. Lineage (NCBI taxonomy): Eukaryota > Metazoa > Chordata > Chondrichthyes > Orectolobiformes > Rhincodontidae > Rhincodon > Rhincodon typus. The sequence continues at coordinate 34,194,168 of NC_063339.1, read as the reverse complement.
ATTTGCCAGTGTTGAAGAACATGTATCAGGAGCCTATAGATTTTTTTAAAATTTATACTCAGGATGTGGCCAACACTGGTTAGGCCAGCATTTCATGCCCATTTTAATTGCCTTTGAGATGGTGCCATTGATCTTTCTTCTTGAATTGCTGTAATCCATTTGGTGTAGGTACTCCAGTAATGCTGTTAGGGAGGAAGTTGCAAGATTTTGACCCATAAATACTGAAGGATTAGAAATGTATTTCCAAGTTTGAATGGCAAGTAGCTTGGAGGAAAAACGTGCAGGTAGTGGTGTTCAGTATAACTGCTCTCCTTGACCATCTAGGTGGTACAGTTCATGGATTTAAAAGATGCTAACAGAGGAGCATTGGTGAGCTGTTGCAGTCCATCTTGTAGATGGTATGCACAGCTGCCACTGTGTCCCTGTGGCAGAGGGATTGAATCTTGAAGCTGTTAAATGAGATGCCAGTTAAGTCGGCTGCCTTGTCTTGCATAACATTGAGCTTGCTGACTGTGTTTTTTGAGCAGTAATCATCCAGGCTAGTAGGAAGCATTCCGTCATATTCCTGACTTGTACCTAGATGGTGGACAGGCTTTGAGAAATCAAGAGATAAAATACTTATGGCAACATTCCCAGCCTCTGGCCTGCTCTTATAGCCACCAGGTTCTGTCAATGGCTCTGTGACCTGCTTCTTTAACTCTGTCAAAAATCTAAGATGCAACCGATCTGGGCCTGGAAACTTCTCTACCTGGAGTGCTGCCAGCCTTTTCAGCATGGTAGAACATGGAAGGGAAAGGGGTAAGGCAGGATGGACAAGGCAGTACACTACAGTACCTGGCATGATGAGGCAAAACTCCAAGCATGGGAAACATCAAATCCAATGAGTTGTCCAGGATTGCTGCGAAGAAGTGAACATGAAGAATGTGGGGGTGAACCAGACTGAGAGGCTGACGACAGGACTTGTTGCGTCAAGTGGACCTGCTGTTTCGTTCTATCATGATGCAAATATGAAGTGCACAGTGCAGCTGAAACGGCTGCAAGCTCACTGAGTGGACAGAGTAAGGACTACCTTATATGAGGGAAGAAACTCCACTTTGGAACAATATAAATCCCTTCAAAGGGCAATCGCATACCGTACAGATGAAAGCCACCTACAAGCAAAATGCGCTTTTTGAACCTTGGGCAGTAATGTACTGTGTGGAGTTTAAATCCATGCCCTAAGCAATCTTGACTACATCTTATCAGGAATCAGTTTCACTAATGGCTGTGATGCACAAACAATGTATTGCAGCCTACAAAAATTCACTCTAGTTGCCAGAATAGCAGTCACCTTCCAAGGTCTCATAGCCTGGACATGGTGCAGGAGCTGCTCGCTTTGCATCTTGGACCATTAAACCTAATGTAGCACTAAGGATTGCTAGGATCGACACCTTCAATGTTGCACTTGCAGCTAGAAAGATAGTCGCTCACACAGCTGATGATGAGCAGCGAATATATATTTATAAATGTGAGAAAGTATTTACAATGAAGTTTCGCCCATGCCATCTATGTGCCCTCAGAAGGTGATCTTTCTTTGCCTCCCACCACATCTCAGTGTAGCCCCAGGCTCCACGGCTGCAGGGAGAGAGCCTGCCCTGCACTGGAGCCTGTCGGCCTTGGAGTTATGGCCACGTGGCCCCAGGAGTGGTTGTAGCCAGGAAGCTGAGACATGCTGAACATGTCCAGTCCAGAGGCAGGTGCACCCTTCTCAGACTGCCTCAAAGCTGATGCTGTCAGGTGGGCTGGGGTTGGAAGGCTCAGATACCTCAAGTGGCCTGAGAGGAGCCTTCCAGAGGGCCTGGATGTGATTCCTCTTCTGGCTGGGTGTCTGCTTGTCAGAGTCCCTTGATCCTTCTGTTGCCCTAACTTGCTGAACAGCAGTGACCAGAGTGATGCATGCAGATCTAGCAGCCCCTGAGGGTACTGGACCTGACTGTCCATGGCATCTGCTAACCTGTCCATGGAGGCAGACAGACACTTGCATGCCAGAGGCAGCATGACGCACACAGTGCGATGGAGCGCTCCAGTCTTCAAGCCAATTTGCCTACTGCCTCTGACAACCCTGCCTGCTGCTCCTTGTGCATTTCATTGAAGTTCTTAATTGTTGACACCGTGGGGCCCTCGTCTGAGCAGGGACCTGGCATCCAGTATTAATTCCAAGTCCTAGTAGCCTGGACATTTCTTCTTCTTTTATCAGCTGTGGAGATGGGGCAGTGATATGCTCACCAGCATGTGTTCCTGACTGTAACTGAGCTAACATTCATGCCAAGGTGTTATTATCTGAGCTGGTGGAGGGTGTGGGAGACAACATGGCTACTGCATCCTCTGAGGGATCTGTACTCTTTTCCTCCAAGATGGAGAAGGGGATTGAGGTGCCATTCTCTTGGCCATAGATTCCATGTTAAACCCACTCATACTTGCAGGAGATAAAGAGAGAATGTGTTGCGAACAAGGGTTAGGGGTTTTGACATGTTAAAAATTACGTTCCCTCTAATTACTTATTCTACTACACCAATCATGAGATCCATGCATTGCAACAGCTTCCAGAAGTGGAAGCAAATGCAAACCTCAGAGCAGCTACACAACGTAGAAGATGCTGGTTCACAGTAGTGTTAATGGGAGAGCAGCACAGCAATAGACAAAATTTCTTATTTGGTGCTGGGACGTGGTGGTTTTTACCATCACCACATGACTGACCAGGACCAGGATGGTGCTTCTGGATTTTTACGAGCTGAACACTCCTCCACACAGCTTGGCTGTCTCCACCGTATTGTGGTCTGCTTCCAACTGAAATGAGAGAAAGGGAGGGATTGAGATGAAAGTGGCTGGTACAGCTGTTAGTGCTGTAGGGGGAAAGGTGGTGATCCATTGTGGGTGAGTGTGTCAGCAGTGCAGAGGGCATGCATGATTAGTAGCTAGGTGGGGTGATTGGCTTCGCGAGAGCAAGTAAGGGAAGATGTTGAATGTAATTGTGAGAGCACTAGAACATGATTCTTGACAGGTGCTAGAGTGAGAGCGATGTAGCAGAGAGGAGATGGTGACATTTGCCCTGGTGGAGTGGAGGAAGTCACTGACATTTTGTGAAATCGCTGGACATTCCCATGGACTGTGAATACGCACTGACCTGGGTAGTAATCTCTGACCAGGCTATTTGGGTCTGGTGTTCGGTTCTCCTCTGTCAGTCCTGGTGGGCAAGGACGGTCCTCCTCTGTGCCACTCTATCCACCAGGACCTCCAGGTCCCTGTCAACAAAGCTGGGTGCCAGTTACCCCTCTCTCAACCATTTCTAGAGGAATTGACATAAATTGTGCAGGGCAGCTCTGAACTGAGTTCTGAGGAAGGGTCACTGGACCCAAAACGTTAACTCTGTTTTCTCCTCCACAGATGCTGCCAGACCCGCTGAGCTTTTCCAGCAACTTTGTTTTTGTTAGCTCTGAACTGACAGTGCTTGACCTGGTGCAAAACTGTGTTTTTAAGTATGGGGTCAGTGCCACAAATTGAGAGAGGTCCTGACAGTGGCAAGTAGGACAATATAACGAAGAGGGTGCCATAGAGATGTGGAAATGAGGCAAGTTTGGAAAAATAGCATGAGTAATCTCATTAGGCCTTGCGTGTTTTACGAGACCTGTCGAAATTGACCCTTAGCAAATTTCGTTAAAATTCAGCCCTAAGTTTATGAACATTCTAATTGTCACATTGCTAAAATGTTAACCTTTTATTTTCATCTTTTGTTTTTGCTTTAGATCTTTGGTCTGTACAAAGGTATTGGTTCGCCAATGATGGGTTTGACTTTCATCAATGCTATTGTTTTTGGTGTACAAGGAAATACAATGCGTTACTTAGGAAAGGATACACCACTTAACCAGTTCCTTGCAGGTGCTGCAGCTGGGGGTATCCAATGTGTTATTTGTTGCCCCATGGAACTGGCAAAAACCAGGATGCAGCTTCAAGGCATGGGTGAATACCAAGTTAAAAGTAAAGTCTACAAGAATTCACTCGACTGTTTAATTAGAATTTACAAAAAGCAAGGAATCCGTGGAATCAACAAAGGCATGGTGACCACTATTTTCAGAGAAATACCTGCTTTTGGTTTCTACTTCCTTACTTATGATTGCCTGACCAGAGCCTTACACTGTGAGCCCGATGACAGTTACGTAATTCCTAAACTGCTTTTTGCTGGTGGTATGTCTGGGATTGCATCTTGGATTTCTACCTATCCCATAGATGTGATTAAATCCCGAATGCAAGCTGATGGAGTTGGAGGAATAAACCAGTATAGTGGCATTATGGACTGTATCCGTCAGAGTTACCAGAAGGAAGGATGGCCAGTGTTCACAAAAGGGCTCACCTCTACTCTACTCAGAGCGTTCCCTGTCAATGCTGCTACTTTTGCTACTGTCACACTCTTCCTTATGTACACAAGGGCTGATGACGATTGCAAGGAGCTGGAGACTGCCTCCACAATCCAGCAGCATTCAAGCCTCTAAAGCGTCTTCCTTGTTACCTGTGCAGAGCAGCTGCTGTGATAACTCAATTTTACTCAATCCTATTTTTGTAAGTGTACTAAAGTTATGAAAATGTTTCAGGGTGTAAATAAGCTCCATGTAAGAATTAATTCTTTATATAGTCATAGGTCTAACTTTTAACAGAATTCCATCAGTTTTGTGAGACTACAGCTTCATGCCTTATATTAAATGAATGTATATATTGTATTTTAGTTTATAAACATAGTAAGAAAAATATTACTTTGGCTCATTGCAGTAGGCATGTACTGTACAGAAACTAATTAACAGGGTTGGTTTTAGAGTCATAGAAAGCACAGAGGGTCCAAGTTTGGAAAAATGAAGATTTCTAATGAAATTGCAGTACATTTTCACTTTTTCCTGAGAGTTGTTAATGGGCAATAAGGAACTGGCCACCCCTTTACACATGACCTATTTCCTCATTTCCATGGAAGTGAATGGTAAATCAGGTACCAAATATGTAGTACTAGCAGTCAATCCAATATAATGTTTCCCACCTGGAAGTAAAAGTAAACTTTCACCTCTTTAATATGAATAAGATGCATGCAGCTAAATCAGTTTGTACTCCATTTTTAGTCTGTGTTTTCAGCACAGTAGGGTAACTTTATTGGTGATTAATGCCTGAATTGTAACAAACCCTTATGTATTCAACTAAATAGGAGTTAAGCTTTCACAGAAAACAGCATTTGAGCTGACATATTAAGTCTTAGTGTTTCACCCATGCTAAATAACAAAAACTGTTAACCTCAGTACTTAAATGGCTGTTGAGCCTTGAATACTTTGCTCACTATGTGGCACATTTATCCATTATTACTGTTGTGATAAGTCAGGATCTTGCAGGCTTTTGCCCTTTCTTTTGCAAAGACCTGATGTAACTTGAATAATCCACACTTTTTAGCCAGTTCTATTCTGCAAACCAATCAGTAACATTTTATTATTATTTTTACAGTATTTTTCCCAACTCCACTAATTTCCTACTGTACTGATATGTTTCATAGCCCTTGCTCCCTCATCACAAAGTGTGCTAGTACAGTATATACAATTAGTTTTACTAGGAACCAATCACTTCACAATTGAGTTTTCAGAAATTTGTACACCTCTGTCATTTTGATACGTTGTGACACCTTGTTCATTTAATTATGATTTATGTGCAGTACACTTGTGGAGTTTCCATTTTTTATTTTTTTGTTGTGATGTGTTGATGAGGAATTGTTGCTGTGAATAAACCAATGCGGCAGCTCACCAGTCCTACAGGTTGCTGAGTTAGTCAGTTCACAGATGGATAGAAAGTTACTATATCAGGGTCCACGTACACTATTTAGCTTTCCTAACACTTAAGTAGGTTCTTCAGTGTTGCACTATTTTGAGTGCAGTATGTGCTGTAAAGTTCCTGAAATATATGTTGCTTCTCACCTCTACAGAGGTTGCAGTGTTGGAAAGCCTCACAGTGGGAGCCACAGTGTTGACATCTTGGGGACAGTTCAGCCACATTCATAATGATTGTTACAGCTAATATGAATTAGTATAATTGCGACTCGAAACAGGCTGGATGTTCAGATTCACTATCCAATGATCTGTGGAATTAGAAGTCACTCTTATCGCTTCAGTTTTGTGCAGCAGGTCCTTGTGTCAGTAAGCTTCTGGCATCTGGGTGGAATTTGAAAATAAGTCCAAGCAAGTTATTTTAAATTAAGGTGTATAGTGTATAGCTGTTTTACGCTTTACTGTTAAGGTAAAATTTTAAAGCATTACCAGTTTCATCTACCAAAGGATAGAGGTTTTTTTCTGTTTGAAGGTCCAGCACTCCTTTAAAGATTACTGTTATGCATGAACTCCCACCTGCCCATCTTTATGCAATTTCTGGAAAGCATATGTTGCCTTGGTTAACCAAGGTGGTTACGTGGCATTGAATGACTAATGACGGGTAGGGATTACAGAAATCCAAACTTCTCTGTAAATTGGGACAGGTGCAATACATATTGGTCTGAGATGCTGATCAACAAAGATTCTCAATTTTGCACCATTTCCAGGATTTTTTTTAATGGGCACTGAACACTTTATTTCACAATGTGAGAAAAGAGAAAGCATTTGTTCGTTCCTAGCACTATGATCAACTTTCTCACTATCAAGCAAATTGCAATTTCAAAGTGAGTGTTTGAATCTGGAAACCTTGAATGTCTATATATTATCTGAACAATTTCCATATCAGAATTGAAAATGCATGTTTGATTAACAGTACAGTACAGCTTTGACTTTTTGGTCAATTAGTTTGTACTGTGTATTGCTTGTTTCAATATGTTTCACGTCATGTACCTTACTATGTAAAGTACCATAGGGAGACTGTAAGGAGAAAAAAGGGAAAATAAAATCCATATTCAGATTAAGTTCATGTTAATTTTGTTTTACTTTGTACGTTTGAAGATGACAAAATTCAGTGCTTCACATTTGTTTCCTTTCACAATCGAGCTCGGTTTTTCAACCCTCTTACAATGTTCTGCATTGAAATGAGATATCACAAGATTGAAGTTGTTTAAAAACAGACTGGCAATTTCACTTCAAACAGAAGAATGATGTTGTAAATTCTCTGGGTGACCTCCTTGTCACTGAATTCAGTATTGCTTTACTGCAACTTTAAAAATCACTTTAAAATACATTTTGCAACCAATTTTATTTATGCATGAAATCTTCAAGCCCATTATACATATCTTTATTTGATATAAAGACATTTTAATTATGGAAATCTCGGTGCAAGAATTATGGAATTATGGAATTCAAAGTAATAAAGGAAACTTGCATTCATATTTTGCCTTTAATGTAGGAAAAGTTTGCAAGGTGCTTCACCGAGGAATAACAAAATTAAAGGATGCCAAGCATTGGAAATTTTTGTGTCGCTGACCAAAAGCTTAATTATTGTAGTCTTAGGGAAGATCCACAGGGTATTGAAGGGTTTAGGGAGGAAACATCAAAGTGCAGGTCCCAGACCGCTGAAGGGATATCATGCCCAAGTCATTGGAATTGTATGATTGGAGTGTATTGAATGGGATGGTGGTAAGTTGTACACCAGAAAATGATAGGAGGTTGGGGAGCAAAATAGCACTTGTCAGCACTGCAATTCAGACAATATAAGCCCCCTTTTAAGATGGTATTGAAAGCATACCAATCAGACAGATCATGACGATAATAATACCAGCAGCACTTAAGTCACTTAGGCTGTCTAGGCAAAAACTTAGTTTTATTTCCTTTGGCAGGAGAGCACCAGGCAAAATGAGTACACAAGGATTTCAAGGATTCGCTAGAAAAATAATCAGCCTTTGCCATTGCCTGTTAGGCAAGAAGCTGAGGAGCAGGACCATGAAAGGGAGGAGACATTGGAAGACAAGGAAGAAGTCAATTAACACTCTCCTATTCCTTGCCATTCCTTTGCCCACAAATGACCTCTTGTTCATAATGGGAAAAGTAAATGCCACAACAGAATAAACATTGTAATGCAAATTTATAACTTGGTTCATGTTGTATTGCATACAAAAAATGCTAATTAGCCTTATGCTATTCCTCAATGCCTTCTGTTATATATTGCACTAAGACCAAGAAATGCTCAACTTGGAAGCCAATATTTGACTAATTTTGTTTAGATCTCCCCAGGAGAGTGTATCACCTCCCTAGTATAACAACATATTCAGCCTTACAATATACTGCATTCATTCTCCACTTAACAAAAGTACAAAAACATTAAAAATCAAATGGTTAAAGTAAAATGCTCATAATTTCCCAGACTGCATTATAATCATGTGCATTGCAGAAAACTAACACATGCTCGGTTCCAGCAGTCATTATTGAACTAATTTTATTTACATCTCCCCAACAGCAAGGGAAACAGGTTAGTGTAACAAGATGCTCATCTGTTGCAATATACTATACTCCTACCCCACATAATAAAAACAATTCAAAAATTAAAATATAAAGTGGTACTTGTGCTTAATTTCTAAGAATACAAAATGGCAAAACTAATATCAATACTAGCTAAATTTAACAGGTTGGATTGCATATTTGCCTTTGGGTTAATCACTCTGAAAATGAGTACACAGAAAATGCTGGAAAAACGCAGCAGGACTGGCAACACAACTGGAGAGAGAAACGTAGTTACAGTTTCAAGTCTGTTATGACTTTTCAAAACCAGAAGTGTTGGAAAATAGATTATTTTTATACTTCTGGCAGAGGACAAGCAAGAGGGCAAATAGTGTACAATCCTAGTGCAAAAGGCAAAGGGGTTGTCAATAATGAAGAAAATGTAAAATTAGTGTAAATTAAGGTACAAAAGAGAAAGAATTGGTCCTCTCTACGAAGTACAAAGTGAACAAGACACAAATATGACACAGCTGTGGGGGAAGAGAATGTAAGAAAAATGGAGGACAGACATAATGCGGTCAGTTTCTAGCTCACTTTGTTCTACCAGCAAATTCTATAATACCAGCAAAGTTTCAGTTCCTTTGTGTCTTATGCTTTCTTCCTAAATTTCTCTTGGAAATTGTAGGAGGAACATAGACTGCATAAAGTCAATTGTGCTCTTTTATCAGATTTACTCTTTCAGGCAAACAGTATGCATTACACAGACTCTGTTGCCAATTCACACTAGACATAAGAATGCATTTTGTCACTTTAAAACAATTTACATACTTTTCTTTGTCATCTCAGCAGTATGTCACCACAACCTTCTTAACAACTCTCAAATCTCTTAAATTTCATTCCTGATACTAACATCATAACTCATTTTCACTTTGTCTTACCTTTCTCTTTTCTATTGATGTGCCCTTAAATCATGCCTTAAGGATACATTTAACTCATAAAATGAGCAAGGTTTTATCCATAATGGGCATAATTCTGGAAAAGCACGAGAATTGACTAACCTAAGTTGAAGAGAACATGGCAATTACTACCTAGCTTGTCACCTAACAAACAGTTATGCCAAGACTGTTTCAAAAGCTGTACAGTGCACTTCTTTGTGTAGCACTATTTGATGCTAAGGTGATGCGGAATTAGAGTGTTTTCTCCATTTTTACTCTGGAATATTTCAAACTCTTCTAACACAAACTGTAGTGCAAAATCTGACACCAACACATCTGGCAACCCATAAATTGCAAATCAGCTCCTCAAAATCTCAAATCATTTTATCACTTGTGCTATTGACCAAAGACTCAACAGTTATCCATTTGCTATCGGTACTGACCTATAGCACTCATTTCCTTCCACGTTAAAGAAATTGACATGGATTCTTTTTGACAGTTTTCATGTGTTTGACCAAGGAAAGAAGGGGATTTTGGTTAGGTCATTTATCATTTTGAGATATATCTCACAACATCTCACCAACTTTTTAATATCCCTGTCTACCGTTGAATACCAGAAATAGCTTCTTGCTAATCCATTCATACAGATAATCCTTGTGTAGGTTTGATGAAATTATTTTATCAATCTGTCTCTAAACACTGGCGGAATAATGACACTTAAACCCCGTGAGAGACACTCAGTTCAGGTTTGTGTGAATTACTCCTACAATTTGTCATCATTGCACTATTTAGATCAGTCACTTGTGACATAATTGAACATGTTAGTGAATAACAAGCATTTGTAAGTTTCTTCACTAATTTCTCTAGTGAACACTGGCATGTCACTAGTCAGCTTAAAAGTGAATCAGTACTCTGGTCACTTATGATATTTAATTTTGATGGCTGGTCAGTATGAGATTAACTCCCATACCTGATGCCATACTGCAGGTAAGAATGTACCAAAAATCTATGATTGGTCAATCAACAAAGTGAACTTTCTATCATACATTTCTATGTACTCGTGAAACTTAGTTACATTATATATGATCACTTTCTTTTCAAGTTGTGAGCAACTTTGTTCTGACTTCATTAAGCTGTGTGAACATGTTATAGGCTTTCCAATTTTCTGATTTGTGAGCCCCTGTGGTCGGGCGTGGAATGCTAAAACCAATTGTTTTTTTGGAATTACAGTGGATCAAGACAGCATCACAAGTTCACTTCTCCAAATGCTTTGAGGTACCACAGACCACTCTTGCTTTCACTTCAGAATAGTTGACACAGAGAAGAAAATCTATTTGCTGAAATAGGAATGAATTTAGAACAATATACAATATTCCCAATGAATTTTGTAAATTATTCATTATTCTCATCTCTTGCTTTCAAAATCCCCTCCAATTTCTACTGCATTAAACAGCTACCTGCACTACCTATTTGTTTAAGCTTTTAGCTTTGATACCATACTCAAAGTTGAGCTAGGATATTGTTTGACCTTATATTGTGCTCTTACTGTCTTAGAACAAAGAACAAAGAAAATTACAGCACAGGAACAGGCCCTTCGGCCCTCCAAGCCTGCGCCGATCCAGATCCTCTATCTAAACCTGTCGCCTATTTTCCAAGGATCTGT
>NC_063339.1:34170188-34182662 GCF_021869965.1 Rhincodon typus | reverse complement strand
GGCTAATGGTAAGATTCTTGGTAGTGTGGATGCGCAGAAAGATCTCGGTGTCCATGTCCATAGATCACTGAAAGTTGCCACCCAGGTTGATAGGGTTGTTAAGAAGGCGTACAGTATGTTAGGTTTTATTGGTAGAGGGATTGAGTTTCGGAGCCATGAGGTCATGTTGCAGCTGTACAAAACTCTGGTGCGGCCGCACTTGGAGTATTGCGTACAGTTCTGGTCACCGCATTACAGGAAGGATGTGGAAGCATTGGAAAGGGTGCAGAGGAGATTTACCAGGATGTTGCCTGGTATGGAGGGAAGGTCTTATGAGGAAAGGCTGAGGGTCTTGAGGCTGTTTTCGTTAGAGAGAAGAAGGTTAAGAGGTGACTTGATAGAGACATACAAGATGATCAGAGGATTAGACAGGGTGGACAGTGGGAGCCTTTTTCCTCGGATGGTGATGGCTAGCACGAGGGGACATAGCTTTAAATTGAGGGGTGATAGATATAGGACAGATGTCAGAGGTAGGTTCTTTACTCAGCGAGTAGTAAGGGCGTGGAATGCCCTGCCTGCAAAAGTAGTAGACTCGCCAACTTTAAGGGCATTTAAATGGTCATTGGATAAACATATGGATGATAATAGAATAGTGTAGGTTAGATGGGCTTCAGATTGGTTTCACAGGTCGGCGCAACATCGAGGGCTGGAGGGCCTGTACTGCGCTGTAATGTTCTATGTTCTATAAAAAGCTTCCACTGCCTTTTGAAGTGGAGACATCCACTGTCATACAACAGAAAAGAGCAGCTCCACATCACGTGCATAAAAAACAGTAACTATACTTAAAACAGTGTCCCCTAGTTCTGGATTTGCACGTGAGATGGAATATCCTTTCCAAATATATCATGAAACAACTATTCAGAATCTTAGATGCTTCAATCAATTCACTCTTCACTCCTCCAGACTCCAGAGGAAACATGCTCAGCCTGTCCAATGCATCCTCATGAGCCAATCCATTCATTCCAGGTATCAGTTTACAAAACCTCCTCTGAACTGCCAACAAAGCATTCACATCTTTCTTTAAAGAAGGCAAAAGAAACTGCACATAGTATTTGACATGTGGTCTCTACAATATCTTGCATAACTGAAGCATTACGTCGTTAATGTTCAAATCCTTTCATAATAAAGAATAGAATGTCTTGGGAAGAAATACCTTGTAAACATTCTATGGCATGACTGAAATCAAGGGCTCAGGATGTGAGCAGACAATGGGCAATGGTTAACTAATGTGGAGTATGAATTGGTTGGAATTCGTCCTATGCTTAAAATGTAACCCTCTTCCTTTAATAGAGTCCTAAAATCAATATTCCCACTACAACACTACTCCCTAGTTTCATCCACAGTACAAACATAAATGGTAACATGTCAAAAGTAAATTGTGCTCAGAGGAACAAAGAAATCAGAAACACATAGTCACAATTCTTAAACGATAGACAGACTAACAATGTCATTAATAAACCCAAATTATGCATTGGGTTTATTTCTCAGGGAATGATATTTAAAAACACATTATGTTAAGCCTGTACTGAATGTTGGTTATAATAAAGTTATAAAGCTGTTCTATCGGGAGACAGCAGTATTAAACAGACTAGATTTATTTTTTCTTCTTGTGGGTGACACAATTATTATTAATGCAGTTGGCCTAATAGAAGTCTTTGAAGTGATAGGTTGAATAGGGTTGACATAATGTTTTCATGTGGAGGTGAGTCTAAAACTAGAAGCCATTAAATAGGTGATTAAAAATGCAATAAGGAATTCAAGAGATACTTCTTCCTCCAGAGAGTGGTAGATTTTACCAATTACTACTGCATGGATACACTTTAGGAAAAGCTAGATACCTACATGAGAAAGAAAAGAAGCTTCCAAGACAAAGCTGTCCATTTGCGAGGAACCCCATCCACAGCCATGAACATTCACCCTCTCCATCATTAAATTGTAGCAGCAAAGCGTACCATCTGCAAGGTACACTGCACAACATATCAAGGCTTGTAATCACTTTCTAAACGCTCTCTATCTATATCACTTAAAAGGAGAAGGACACTACCAGTTACTCAAGGTCACTTCAGGGTGGACAACAAATACTGACCATGCCAGTGACACTTACACCCACGAATTAATAGAAAGAATTGATTGGGTTAGACAATTGCAATGGACGGCACCCTAATGAAACCTCTGCTCCAAGTGGTCTGTTTCAGTGCTGGAAAATTCACATAACCAATACAAGCAAGAGAAGAAAAGGGAAATCTGAAGAATAAATGATGACAACTGAAGCTGAAGGTTTGCCTGTGGAGATGAGAACTAGATTTAAAAGGAAAACAGAAATATATCCACAGCAACTATTATGAAATAGGTGTGAGAAAGAGCTTGTGATATGGCCTTTACTAAGGATTAAGCTGCATCTGCTCCCAGCCAAAAACTTTGCCCGGTGATGCACTGAAAACTTTCAAATACTTCAGAGTAGTCTCAGGCATTCTCAGAATATCTCAAGCAGTAAGGGGTCATCAAATTAAGACACAGATGAGGAGGATGTTCTTCTCTCAGAGGTTAGAGAATCTGTGGAATTCCATATTGCAGAGGGCTCTTAAGGATAGGTCATTAAGAATATTCAAGGCTGAGACAGAAAGGTTTTTCATCAGTAGTAGAGTCAGATGTTATGGGAAAAAGGCAGCAAATAGATGAGGATCACCAGATGTGCCACAATTTTGTTGAACGGCAGAGCAGACTCAGTGGGCCAAATGGCTCACTTCTGCTCCTACATCTTATGACAATCTGAGATAAAAAGGGAGACAGTCTCAGTTGCGGCTGTATTTTTCGGTGATTTTTGCAGACAAAGGTAAGGGCAAGAACAAAGACAGTGTGACAGGAACCAAACTTTCCGGAGCCCTTACCTTGCCACTCCCTTGCTGGCTGCTGACAGGCTAGGTTCTATCCACAGCACAGAGATTGCTAGTTATTTGTGAACAGCTGTCAAGGTCAGAGCCAAATACTATTGCTTTCCTGCTGGCTGCAAAATTAAGGCCTTTAAATGTGCCTTTGCCAGCATCATACACACACACAACTGAGCAAAACAATGACCTAGATATTCCAATGGCCTGCATCGGTGGAGCAGCAGAGATGGAGTTGGACATCAAGACCATGCAGAATACCTAATATAGCTGACTCTGTGAGAATTGTCCAAAGGAGTCCATTAGTGTCAGAGAATTTGAGAGATTCTGCCTGATTTAAGCTTAATAGTTACACAGGAAAAGATTAAAAACCTACCTGCGTAACCAGCCCCTAGGCTGACCATTGAAGTACCCAAATACACACCCCAACACCTACCCTCTGAGCACTGATCTGACATGATTTCAGCCTGCCATTTTGAACAGTTTTGAAAAGGACTTAAATGCATTGGGGTGGTGGGCAAATTTGCCCTTGAAAGCATTTAAAATATCCAGGGAAATTAATCACAAAGGTAACCAATCTCCCATTAATAGAGATTACAGAATCACTGAGGTGCTGCTCCTCTAATCACAAGCTGGCTCTCTCGTGCATTTGTTACTGAAAGTAAACTTATTAGCAACAGACATGGGAGAGAAACAGCCTGTGTTTGGAGAAGCAGCTGGGACGTTAGGTGGCCATGGTAACTGTGTTGCTGAGGTTACCGTCTGCAAAATCTGGGCCTAGTAGCGTTTCTGTTATGTGGGCCCAGATCTCAGGGGCTGCCATTGACTGTGTCCAGGTCTTGTATGGGTGTAATAAAAACAGAAAATGCTGCAGAACCATCCTCTCTCCCTTGTAGCTGTTTAATCATCATACACTTTACCTGTCCCTGGCTACATCCTCCCTAAATATCAGTTCTATCCTATCCCCAGTGTTCACCGGAGATGCACTGCTTGTCATTGTCCAGCAGGGAACATCACATACAGGTAAGCAATTGGATAAACAAAAACATGACCTTTTATTTATCAAACCCAAAGGAAAGAGAAATAAAACCAACCTTGCCCCACATTATCAAACAGATTTAGGCATTAGGAATGAACCTGCAATGTGTTCGCCACACAGGCAGTTGATAATGCAGTAGGTGTTATCAACATGCACACTCCATCTCCAGACATTCCAATACTGACAAGCATGATAAGTTGCCTGTGTGCCTGTGCTAAAGAGCCCTCTAAAGTCACAGTAATTACAGCCTTTAGCTCTGGTTGAAACACAACATGCAAACAGACGTGACACAGCATGGCATGGCAAGTGAGTGCTAACTTAACAAATAAGCAACCTGAGATATGGCATGGGCCTAACACAATCCTGGGTCCCTATCTTTATGTGCAAAGTGTCCCTGCAGCAACCTTCTCAATGCTAGTTGCACTGTGCCCTGAAATGCATTAAGTGCCAAGTGAGCAGCCTGCCAGTGTTTTGGAGAGGTGCCATGATGGTCATGATTAGTTGGCAGATGACACATACAAACATCCATGGAGGAGGAGGTGTCTGATGATCATGCCCAGAGATATTGTCGGCTGGTGTCCAACATAGAGATCAATTGGAGCAAGTAGCAAGCTGAATTGACCAGGTACACATTCTGGTTTCCTTGTCAAACCTTGAGTCGTAGCATCAATAAGGCAATTAAAAATCAGCAATGACTGTCATTTGGCATCCTAGCAAGAATCTTGCTCACACCCTTCGAGAAAAACATAAAAGATGATGTGAGATTATCTCAATGTCAAGATGGGCCTAGACATACTTGTCATTTAATTCTGCCACACAGCTCATTACAGAGGAAGGGTCACTAGACCCGAAACGTTAACTCTGATTTCTCTTCACAGATGCTGCCAGACCTGCTGAGCTTTTCCAGCAAATTCTGTTTTTGTTCCTGATTTACAGCATCTGCAGTTCTTTTGGTTTTCACTATAATTTACATTGCTTATACCCATGGAACAGTAGCTTATAGCCAAATACATTCAAGAGCTACAAATGATGGAATATATATATCGGATACTATTGTAATGAACAATGTATCAAATGTTAAATTTAAATCTGGGAATGAGATCAGAATTGCAGTGCAAAGGGTACTAATGGGCTAATTAAATGTTCTGTCTTTGTGCATTTGTGATGGAAATAGGAGGTCTTGGCTTACTGGTATTATCACTGGAATATTAATCTAGAAAGTCAACTAATTTTCTGGGGATCCGGGTACAAGTCCTAACATGGCAGATGGTGGAACGTGAATTCAAAGAAAAATCTGGAATTAAGAATCTACTGATGACCATGAAACCATTGTCAATTGTCGGAAAACCCCATCCGGTTCACTTATGTCTTTCAGGGAAGGCAATCTGCCATCCGGACCTGGTCTGGCCGACATGTGACTCCAGATCAGAAATCACACAACACCAGGTTATAGTCCAAAAGGGTTATTTGAAAACACAAGATTTCTGAGCCTCGCTCCTTCTTCAGGTGTTAGTGAGAGAGGTGGCATCAGACACAGACATTTTAGGTCAGACAATGCATGTTAGGTGTGAGGCCTTGTTTAGAAGATTTTAAACAAGGCCTCACACCAGCATGCATGGTCTGACCTAAAATGTCACCTCTTCTTTACACTGATAAAACCTTTAGTTCTCTCAGGGCAGTGACTTGAAAGAAATCTGGGGATTTACGTGTGCATATTGATCAATTAAAACCTTCTAACTGATTAAAGATTTAACAGCATCTTAGGTTTGTTCAATACATCCTCATCAGTTGTGTGAACCTTTGATCTTTTACTTATAAATTCTGTGCCTGATGCCACCTCTTTCACTAATACCTGGAGAAGCGAGGCTCCAAAAGGTTGTGGTTTCAAATAAACATATTGGGCTATAACCTGGCGTCATGTGATTTCTTGTCCACCTCAGTCCAACACCGACACATCCACACTGTGGCTCCAGAGCCACAGCGATGTGATTGACTCTTAATTGCCCTCTGAAATGGCCTTGCAAGCCACCCAGTTGTATAAATCGCTACAAAGTCGCAACAAAGAAATGAAACCGGACAGACCACCTGGAAACGACCTCAGTACCAGAAAAGACAATAACATAAACAGCCCTGTCGACCCTGCAAAGTACTCCTTACTAACGCCTGGGGTTAGTGCCAAAATTGGGAGAGATGTCTCACAGATTAGTCAAACAACGCCTGACATAGTCATACTCAGGGAATCATACATCATGGACAATGTCCCAGAAACCACCATCACCAAGCCTGGATATGTCCTGTCCCACCGGCAGGGCAGATCCAGTAGTAGTGGAATCCCCCCCTAAGTGGGGGATTTCATTGCTCGCCACCAATACTGGCTCAGCAGAGCACTACTGATTGAGCTGGTCGGGTCCTAAAAGACATAGCTGCTAGACTGGGTATGTGGCAGGCGACGACGGAAACAAGAAGAGGGGAAAACACACTTGACCTCATCTTTACAAATCTGCTGGCTGCAGATCCATCTGTCCTTGATCATATCGTTAAGAGCACCCACTGCATAGTCCTTGTAGAGATGAAGTCCCACCTTCACATGGAGAATAACCACCATCGTGTTGTGTGGTACTTTCACCATGCTAGATGCGACAGACTTCAAACAGATCTAGCAAATCAAGACTGAGCATCCATGAGGGACTGTGGGCCAGCAACAGTGGCAGAATTGTACTCCAACACAAATCTGCAACCTCAAGGCCCGACATATCCCCTAATCAACCATTACCATCAAGCCAGGGCATCAACCCTGGTTCAAGGAAGAGTGCAGCAGGGCATGCCATAAGCAGCACTCGGCATACCTAAAATCGAGGTATCAACCTAACAAAGCTACCAAAGAGGACTACCGGAGTGTCAAACAGCACGCAAACCTAAAACATAGGAGCAGAAATTAGGCCATTCGGCCCAACAAGTCTGCTCCGTCATTCAATCATGGCTGATAAGTTTCTCAACTCCATTCTCCCACTTTCTCCCTGTAACCTTTGATCCCCCTGACAATCAAGAACCTATCTACCTATCTAAATATACTCAATGACCTGGCCTCCACAGCCTTCTGTGGCAGTGAGTTCCATAAACTCACCATTCTCTGGCTGAAGACGTTTCTCCTCGTCTCTGTTCTAAAGGGCTTCCCTTTACTCTAAAGCTGTGCCCTCAGGTCCTAGTCTCTCCTGCTAATGAAAACATTTTCCTAACGTCCACTCTGTCCAGGCCATTCAGTATTCTGTAAGTTTCAGTTAGATCCCCCCCCTCATCCTTCTAGATTCTATTGAGTTTGAACCCAAAGTCCTCAAATGTTCCTCATATGTTAAGCCTTTCATTCCTGGGATCATTCGTGTGAACTTCCTCTGGACCCATTCCAGTACATCCTTCCTGAGGAATGGGGCCCAAAATTCCTCAGGAAGATTGTGCTGGAGTGGATCCCAAAATCGCTCACAATACTCTAAATGTGGTCTGACCAGGGCTTTATAAAGCCTCAGAAGCACATCCCTACTTTTATATTCTCGTCCTCCCAAAATAAATGCCAACATTATATTCGCCTTCCTAACTACTGACTCAATCTGCAAGTTTACCTTAAGAGAATCCTAGACTAGGACTCCCAAGTCCCTTTGCATTTCAGATTTCTGAATTTTCTCCCCATTTAGAAAATAGTCGATGCTACTATTCTTCCTACCAAAAGGCACGACCTCACACTTTCCCACTTATTCCATCTGCCACTTCTTTGCCCACTCTCCTAACCTGTCTGAATCCTTCTGCAGCCTCCCCGTCTCCTCAATATCTGTCCCTCCACTATCTTTGTATCATCTGCAAGCTTAGCCAGAATGGCCCCAGTTCCTTCATCTAGATTATTAACGTATAAAATGAAAAGTTGTGGTCCCAACGCTGACCCTTGTGGAACACCACTTGTCACTGGCTGCCATCCTGAGAGGGATTCTTTTACCCCCACTCTCTGCTTTCTGCCAGACAGCCAATCTTCTATCCATGTTACTACTACTCCAGCATCGTTTTCCAGCTGCCTAATATCCACTTTTGATTTTCCTTTGCTCTTTATACATCTAAAAAAACTCTTGCAATTTTCTTTTATATTACTGGCTAGCTTACCCTCATATTTAATCTCCTCCCTCCTTATTTCTTTTCTCATTGTCCTCTGTTGGTCTTTGTAGGCTTTCCACTGCCTTTTGCCTCATTATATGCTTTCTCTTTTGCTCTTATGCTATCCCTGACTTCCCTTGTCAGCCATGGTTGCCTCATCCTCCCTTTAGTATGCTTCTTTTTCCGAGGGATAAATTTTTTCTGTGTCTCTCAAATTACTCCCAGAAACTCCTGCCACTGCTGTTCCACTGTCTTTCCTGCTACACTCCTCTCCCAGTCAATTCTGCCCAGATCCTCCCTCATGACTCTGTAGCTGCCTTTACTCAACTGTAATACTGCTATATCTGATTCCACCTTCTCCTTCTCAAATTGCAGAGTAAATTCTATAGTGTTATGGTCACTGCGTCCTAAGTGTTCCTTCACCTAAAGCTCCCTTATCAAGTTTGCCTCATTGCACATCACTAAATCCAGAATTGCAGGTTCCCTAGTGGGCTCCACCACAAGCTGCTCCAAAAAGCCATCTCATAGACATTCCACAAATTCCCTTTCTTGCGATCCACTACCAACCTGATTTTCCCAGTCCACCTGCATATTGAAATCCCCCATGATCACTGTAACCTTGCCTTTCTTACATGCCTTTTCTATCTCCTGGTATATCTTGTGCTCCACATCCTGACTACTGTTTAGAGGCCTGTACATAACTCCCAATATGGTTTATTTTAACCATTGCAGTTCGTCAAATCTACCCACACAGATTCTACATCATCTGACCCTACATCATTTGATTTAGAGATAGTAGGAACTGCAGATGCTGGAGAATCCGAGACAACAAGGTGCAGGGCTGGATGAACACAGCAGGCCAAGCAACTCTCTGCTCCTATGATGCTGCTTGGCCTGCTGTGTTCATCATTTGATTTAGTTTCATTTCTTACTAAAAAGGCAACCCCAGTCCCTCTACCCACCTGCCTGTCTTTTCGATAGGATGCATATCCTTGGATATTTTAGCTCCCAATCCTGATCCCCTTGCAGCCACGTCTCCGTGATGCCCACCACATCATACCTGCCAATTTCAGCCTGTGCCACAAGCTCATTTACCTTATTTCGTACACTGCATGCATTCAGATACAACATCTTCAGACCTGTATTTACCAGCCCTCTTCTAATTGTCATCCCTTTATCTAGTGTGCTTGAAGTTTGATTCCTAACCATTTGCAAACGCTCTGTCATATTTTGTGTTCTGGAGTTCTCTTTTCTTTTCATTTTTTTCATACTTTTCCATGCAGTTGAATCCACCCCCACAGATGTTAACCTGCTGCTTTGCTTCCCATTGGCCATTATACTTCCTGGCTATTCACCCTTCCCTTCCCCCAAACTTTCTAGTTTAAAGTCCTATTGACCACCCTGTTTACCCTTTTTGCTAAAACATTGGTCCCAGCTCGGTTCAGATGGAGACAATTCAAAAGTAACGATGCCTCGTGTTCTAATACTGATGCCAGCGCCCCATGAAAAGGAATCCCACTTGTCCAAACCCTCTTTTAGCCACATGTTTACTTCCCTTATTCTAACGTCCCTATGCCAATTTGCACGTGGCTCGGGTAGCAATCCAGAGATTATAACCCTTGAGGACCTCTTCTTTAATTTAGTTCAATAAGCAGCAAATGCCAGACAGAGCCAAGGGATCTCATAACCAATGCATCAGATCTAAGCTCTGCAGTCATGCCACACCTAGTTGTGAATGATGGCAGGCAATTAGACAACTCACTGGGGGACGTTCTATAAATATCCCCATCCTCAATGATGGAAGAGACCAACACATCAGTGCAGACGATAAGGCTGAAGCATTTGCAGCAATCTTCAGGCAGAAATGCCGAGTAGATATCCACCTTGACCTCCTCCAATGGTCCCCAGCATCACAGATACCAGTCTTCAACCAATTTGATTCACTCCACATGACATCAAGAAACAGTTGAAGGCACTTTGTACTGGAAAGGCCCTGGCAACATTCCGGCAATAGTACTGAAGACTTGTGCTCCAGAACTTGACACTCCCTTAGCCAAGCTGTTCCAGTACAGTTCCAACACTAGCATCTATCCGACAATGCAGAAAATTGCCCAGGTATGTCCTGCACACAAAATGTAGGGCAATCCAAACAGCCAATTATTATCCCATCAGTCTACTCCTGATCATCAGTAAAGTGACTGAAGGCATCATCTACAGTGCTGTAAAGCAGCACCTGGTCAACAAAAACCTGCTCACTAATTCCCAGTTTGGATCCGCTAGGGCCACTCAGCTCCTGATCTCATTAAAGCCTTGGTTCAAACATGAACAAGAACGCTGAATTCCAGAGGTGAGGTCAGAGTGACAGCCCTTGACATCAAGACCACAATCAACTGAATCATTTCAATGAGTCCAAGAAAAACTGGAATCAATGGGAACTAGGGGTAAAACTCTCTACTAGTTGGAATCATACATGGCAAATTGGAAAATGATCATGGTTGCTCGAGGTCAGTCATCTCAGTTCCAAGTACTTAGTCATATAGTGAGTGCATCAGGAAAAGAAAATATTAATCCACTGAAGTTCAGATCATAAAAGAATTTCCAGCTCCAAGGAACAGTGCAGAGTTACAAAGATTCAAATAGCAAAATTTGAAAAAAAAAAGAGCTCAAAGGGCCACTGAGCAAGTTATTACAGTTCTACTGGCAATAAGTACATCAGAAATCATTTGAAAAACCAAGGTGTGGTTAATGTCAGAGAAATTAACACATGATGGTTTGGAATTACATACTAATAGCAGCAGATGCAATCCCTACAGATTTAAGGGTTGTACTGTTTCAAGAGTTGGAAAATTCAAACTAATCTATTACACATCAAGATAATTAGCTAATACTCACTAATCAAAACAAAGCATTAACAGCTACGTGGGGTTGCAAGAAATTCGCTACTTATGTCTTTACTTTATGACAGAAGTGGTAGGAGCATCCAAAACACAGGGTCATTGGGAGCTTGGTATGCATGCAGACCAGACCGTTAAGGAAGCACAACAGGTGAATAAAGTGGTAAAGTAGGCATAGTAACTTTTGCCTTTATTAGTTGAGACATAGAATTTAAGAGCAGGGAACCATTATAGGACATTGATTAGGCCACAGCTAGTGGTTTTGTCTGCAGTTCTGGAATCCACATTATAGGAGGGGTGTTAATGCCCTGGAGAGGGTGCAGAGATTTACCAGGACGTTCTCTGGGCTGGACAGTTTCAGTTATGGACAGAGACGATGGATTGGGTTTGCTTTCCTTAGGGCAGAGGGACATGATTGAGATGTATGAAATTATGAGAGATGTAGATAAGTTACACAGAAATAGAGGGATCAATGACCAAGGTCCATAGATTTAAAATAAGGGGCAAATCTTCTGTCACAAACTTCAATTACTGCTCGTTCAAAGCATTGTTTATATCACAAAAGGGACCTACAGTCAGGCTCTCATTTTATTCATTGAATCATACACAAGAAGCCCGGTGACCCATTGAGTCTGCACCAGCAAAAACTACTCTGACTGGTTTCACTTTACAGTACTTGTTCATAGACTTGAATGTTATTGCAGTCAGATTTTTCCATACTTCCAAAATACTCTCTGGATGGTAGAAGGTTGCCTAACACAACATAGTTTGCAAAACACTTCAGTGTTGGAACAGATCCATGCATACTACACTCAGTTCACAGCTAAAAATATGAAAATGCAGGAGATTACCTAAGACAGAAGAGTCTGGTCAGACAGGTGATTAAAATGGAGCTTATACTAATATAATCAGGTGGATAATGTGACAACTGCACCATGTAAAAGTGAAGACACAAAAAAAAAATGCACCTCATCATTCTAATGAAGGCATTTTATGGCTAGAAATCACATTTGCCAAAATTAGGGATGGAAGACAACAGTAATTTCTATCTTTAAAAGGTTGATTAGTTGCATTTTAATTTAGTTGAGGTCGTAATAACATCGGTAATTCAATTAGATACGTCATTATAGAATAAATGATACAGTTGAGGATAATCTTATTTGATAAATGAGATCCATGCAGTTACTCTATTTAAAAGCTATTTTTTGTGATCATCTAAATTAAGTGACTTTGTCAATATTATTTAGGTAACAAAGCCAGAAATGCTATTGTATTTACTATTACACATCAAAGATTTTTACAATAAAAGAAATATAAATTGACCAAATTGCTTAAAATCCCTTCAGAGATACTAGGAACTGCATATGCTGGAGAATCTGAGATAACAAGGTGTAGAGCTGGATGTACACAGCAGGCCAAGCAGCATCAGAGGAGCCGGAAGGCTGACGTTTCGGGCCTAGACCCTTCTTCAGAATTCTGTTTC